>NW_012267218.1:30873592-30937648 GCF_000151885.1 Dipodomys ordii
ACACACACACACACACACACACACACACACACACACACACCTCACTTAGCTCCTTTTCTGCCACCCCTTCTCAAAATGTATCAGTCCATCATGAACAGCAGAGGGCACTGTCGAGCTTTCTGGAGAGCCTATCCCAGGGGTTCCCTCTGAAATGCCCATCATCCTTGTCTGTGATGACCTGTGTTCCAGACCCCTTTCCCTTGCACCAGCCCATTGGAGAAAGAAAACTCTGGGGGCTGATGCCGACTGTGGACAAGGGCTGGGGCTATGCCTGCCTCCTAGCCTGGCCTGTGCTTCTCCCTGCATCCCTCTGTGTTTGCATGCCTCGGTGTCCCCGGTGTGCAGCAGTCTGCGTGACCACCTGAGCCACTCCACCACTGTCTGTGTTATGTACATTTGTGCAAGTGTAATTATGTGTGCAGCAGAGCCGACTCCATCCAGTACCTCAATGTCATTGGGTTGGCGGGGAATAAAACCTGCTTGAATCTGAGTGTCTCTCTGGGGGAGGAGGAGTGAACACGTACCTGAGACCTCGCCCAGAGTGCCAGCCACTCTGCCAGATGGGAAACCAGCCCATACGTGGACCAGACAGAAACCTGATGGCAAAGTAAATGAACACCAGGCCCAAAGCTTTCTGGAAACAGATTTCCTGCTGCTTCTCCTGTCAGAGCCTCTACGTTTGCATGAGGGTCCATGAAACACCGAACACTCAATCCTTGATAGCCAAGAGGAAGATGGAGCTCATGCAGCTTGAAGGTTCCACCAAAGCCACTGCTGACCTGTCCACCCTGCCCCATTAGCACTCCTTTCCAGAGCCCCTGACCTGTCCCAGGAAGACATGGCTGTCTGCTATGCCTTCTCTGGGATGGGCCTGGTGTGCAATGGTTCCCCGGCTGTCCTGTCTGTGCCGTCTGGTGTTGGCTCCTGTAGAATAGATCCATTGCCATGTCGCTTCATATAAACCCTACCTACTAGTGCATGTAGCTTCCTGCTGGAGGATGATGGGAATGGACCCTTGCTCTGTCTGGATGGTTGCATAACACAGGGAGGCCGGCTGGCAGGCCCCACCCCGTCCTTCCTTCCTGTGTATACACACAGTGACTGAACTGTTGTCTCTCATCCCTGTGAAATGCCCCTGCCATCCCTCACCTCTGACCTTTCCAAGTTAGAACATGTTCTGGTAAAAACCATTCCTTCCCACAGGTAAGTATGTGTGTATGTGTGGCCAAGCAGAAGACAAGATATCACTCAGGAAAGATAGAACTGTTGGAGAGGAAGGAAGAATGTCTGGTGGGGTTTTTTGTTTTTTTTTTTTTTGTCAGTCATGGGGCTTGAACTCAGGGCCTGGGCGCTGTCCCTGAGCTTGTTCACTCAAGGCTAGTGCTCTTCCACTTCCAGCCACAGTGCCACTTCTGGTTTTCTGGTGGTTAATTGCAAATAGTCTCGCAAACTTCCCTACCTGGGCTGGTTTTGAACCAAGATCTTCAGATCTCAGCCTCTTGAGTAGGTAGGATTACAGGCATGAGCCACCAGCGGCTGGACACTCCTGAGTGTCAGCGGGCCAAAGGAGACTTTGGGGGGAGGTTTTTCCTGCATTCCTCTGATCTGTTCTTCCTTCTGAGCTACCTGAGTGTGTCAGGTGGTCTGAGGCTGGGATGGGGAAGAAAAGGGAACAACAGGCATATTCATTTGTCCCCTGTTTGGACAAAGAGCCAGGGTGGACTTCTGCAGCCCTAAGGCGATCTGATGGTTTTCTCCTTAGGAAGCGGTAGCAGTGGGCAGGCAGCTGCTGTATCCTCACCCAACGCCCTCCGCCTTGTGCACCTCCCCTTTACCCGGGAAGGAGCCCTCGTGAATGTCCTTCATCTTCTGTGTTCTGGCTGCCTCAGACTCCCAGGATAGCAGTTGTAGCTAGGTTTTCTCCAGATGGGACAGAAATGGGTTTCCTGGTGGAGGAGGATGCTAAAGGGCCCCCTGGACATCTATACACTGTGCCTGTTTCTAGGCTCTGGGGTGGGAAGCTGGGTCTGCTTTAGTCACTCACCCTAAGAGCCTCTGTGATGACAGGACAGACTTCCCCCAAAGGGATTGGTATTTCTAAACTGTGACAGCAAGAGTCTCCTTCCCTGCTGGGGACAAACATGCCCCATCTGCCTCCAAACTCCTAAACTAGATTCCAGTCTCCAAAACAGGGCCAGCCCTGGGTTGAAAGGCCACTCTGGAAAGCGGTAGCCTGGGAGCCATTCTTGATCAGTATAAACTCTTATCCAAAAGTTCAGAGTTACACCTTTTACATAGGCTCTTTCTGAGGCATCTGTGCAGCCAGCTTCCGCTAGGAGGGAAGTGGCGGAAGCATCTCATTCAGGCAGAATGCAGGAAGTTGGGGTTCCTGGGTCTTCTTTGCCATAGTCTCAGATGTTTATGTGGCTTTGGGAAAATAGCCAGGACTTACTTGTAAATGTGAGTCGTCATGTCCTGGCATCTGTGTAGACAGACACTGGGTTTGCAACCAAGACCACCTTTCTGCCAGAGCTTGGCTGGCCCCAGATGCTACCCGCCCCAAACTCCCTGGGCAGCTCCTCCCCCCAGCAGCAGATTCCCCAGCGGCCCAGAGCTTTAATCAGCAGCCAGTGGCCAGACTCTGACGTCCTTGGATGGAAGCGATGTGGGTGTGGAACAGCAGCTGTGTCTCTTCTTGTCTGAACAAGCTTTCCAGTTCTTTCCCTTCCCCCGCACAAGCGGCTTTTTCAGACATTTTGCAGCGAATGCAAATCCTATGTTTGTTGGTAATGGGCAAACTCAGGCTGGAGCAACATCAGCTTTCCCCCACCCCAATCCCCCACAAACCTGGGTGTGTGCCTGTCTCCCCGGGATGTCTGAGTCAGCATGGCAGGGGTGTGTCTACCTGCAGGCTGGCAGTGTGCCCAGTCCCTGGAGAAACCTGCTTTCTCTCTTTCTGGACATCTGCCCACAGCTGGCTATGTCCAGCTCTCTTTGCTATGGAGCAGATCTTCCTCTAACCCTCTGCTACAATTTTTTTTTCTAAGTTCTTTCTTTCAAGCTGTGTTTTGGAGTATCCCAGATACAAATAGACTCAGGATGAGACTCAGTTAATATTGGAGGCACCTCAGAAATGGACTTGAAGCTGGCCACCTGAACATTCATGGGGTGGTAGATTTAGACCTGAGAACTTGGTGCCTTCTAACTCTCTTCTTTTGAATGCTTGAATGCAGCCACTGTGGATCAGAGCAACTTAAGCAGCTGCTTGCTTCTTCAGGACAGAAGCCCAAGAACCCACAAAGGTGATGGGCGTGGTAAAAACAGCTCTCAACAGGACCTTCATTCTCCTCTTCTCCAATGGTGGCAGTGGTGCCATCCACTTCATCCAGTGCCTTCTGTTCCACATCCCCCTGTCACCTTGCCAAAGCTCCTGGGTAGCATCGTGGACGCACAGATGGGAGGTGGCATTGGCTGCTCTGCGGGACCCACCCCACTCACTGCTCATGAGAGCATCTCTCCAGCTCAAGGCCTGCCTTTTGGAGAGCCACTCATCACCTGCCCTAACCTCAGCCCCTCCCAGGCTACTTCCCCTTGCTCGGCCCAGCCTTTACTTTCTTGAATGAGACATCTATCTCTGCTCCCTCCAAGTTGCCATCTCTTTATCTCTCAGCACTTTGCAACTCAGCAAACTTTTTCTTCTCTTACACACAACGGTCCTTGGACAACCTTCCAACGCCATAGATAGCCATTCTTACCTAGAGCACAGAAAGCAAGACATCACATACAAGGGCTACCAGAGTGGCCAGCTCTGCCCACTCTGCCATCATCTGGTACATGGGATATCTCACAGTGAATCTGCCCAAGCCCCTCCTCTAGCCCTTGCCAGTGCAGCCCCAAGGGCTCATGCTGCCTCACAGATGGACCACAGATCTCATTGGGACTTACAGATCTTATTTAGCGAATGGATCTCATCAGATGGAGTAATGGCACTGCGCCTCTCACCACAGATCTAAGTCCAGGCAGACCTGTTCCATGAGTGGCTTGGGCAAGTTACTCATTCCCATGACCTCCCCCCCAAGGTCTCTCATTTATGAAAAAGGACTATAACAGCATCTGCCTTACTTGGAAGGCTTAGGAGAGAGCATGTAGTTGGAGCATCTGGTACTTAGCAGGTGATGACTTAAGTGATCCTCATCCACACCTCAACTATTCATCTCTTAAAAAAAAAAAAGTCCGGACTGGGAATGTGGCTCAGTGGTAGAGTGCTTGCCTCACATGCATGAAGCCCTGGGTTCAATTCCTCAGTGCCACATACACAGAAAAAGCTGGAAGTGGTGCTGTGGCTCAAGTGGTAGAACACTAGCCTTGAGCAAAAGAAGCTGAGGGGCAGTGCCTAGGCCCTGCGTTCAAGCCTGAAGACCGGCAAAAAAAAAGTCCTTCATACAAATTCTAACATTACCAAGTCCCTCTCAAGCTAACTTGCCTGAGTCCACCATGACCACCTCCCCCCCACCCCTCCCCACCATCTTCTTGACATCCGTCTCTACACATGCTCTGGACTCTTGTCTCCCAGTTAAGGTGAAACAGTCTGTTTCTAGTTCTCCCTTATCAGAATCACCTCCAGAGGGAAGACCCTGTGACCGTTTCTTTGCTTGTCAGTATATCTTGGTTCACTGAGCATCTTCAGAGCCTACAAACCCATCTATGGTCCTGTGCCTAGGTTATTTGGGCTTCTGGAGTTGTCTGTGTGCAATTTTCTGTACACCACCTGCTGGCTGGTTCTGGTACTACCTTCAACTCAATTGAAAAAGAGGAAAAACAAAACCAGAAAAGTACCCATTCTACTACCCACCTTCTTCTCTGGGTTTTGAACATCTTCTGTGGGGCAGATTCCAAGATTTCTGTCTGCTTCTCCCCCACCCCCTAGCCTTGACTTTGCAATGATTCTCTCTCTCTCTGCAATGATTCTCTCTCTCTCTCTCTGCAATGATTCTCTCTCTCTCTGCAATGATTCTCTCTCTCTGCAATGATTCTCTCTCTCTGCAATGATTCTCTCTCTCTCTGCAATGATTCTCTCTCTCTCTCTGCAATGATTCTCTCTCTCTGCAATGATTCTCTCTCTCTCTGCAATGATTCTCTCTCTCTCTGCAATGATTCTCTCTCTCTGCAATGATTCTCTCTCTCTCTGCAATGATTCTCTCTGCAATGATTCTCTCTCTCTCTGCAATGATTCTCTCTCTCTGCAATGATTCTCTCTCTCTCTGCAATGATTCTCTCTCTCTCTGCAATGATTCTTTCTCTCTGCAATGATTCTCTTTCTCTGCAATGATTCTCTCTCTCTCTCTCTGCTGCAATGATTCTCTCTCTCTGCAATGATTCTCTCTCTCTCTCTGCAATGATTCTTTCTCTCTGCAATGATTCTCTTTCTCTGCAATGATTCTCTCTTCTCTCTCTCTCTCTCTCTCTCTCTCCCCCCCTCTTTCTCTCTCCCTGAGGCGGTCATGCCCCTCTCGTCCGGAGCCTAGGGTCTTTTGACCACAGGCCTATGAGGTACTACAAGGCAATCCATACAGACTTCCTGTCTATGTCCTTCCTCCCCCCAATGTCCATCAGCCAGCGGCCAGTGCCACCTGTCCCCTGTCTTCTTCTAGACAATGTCTCAGAATCTGGCAGGCATGCCCTCTCCTCAGACATCTCTCTTTGCTCTGTCTCCCCTATTCCGGCCCCAGCTCCCATCACTTGCCCTCATGCTGTTAGTCCAGACTTCCATGCCACCAGACTCCTGTGCCACCCCCGCCCATCCCAGGATTTCCTTGAAGCAGTTGGACTGTCCTCCTTCTGGGTGTTGCCAGCTGCCCTGGGTGACTTCCTGTGTGAGCACTCCTCATGGGTACAGATGGAACCTGCATCTTAATGACTCAATATGGCAGTCGCCTTAGAGTATGAGGACAGCAGGCATCCTCGATCATCCCCCTACCCAGTGCCCATGGTCAGACCCTGCCAACACCTGGGCTGACTGCGCAGCCAGCTCTGGGCATGGCCAGGGTCCCCATTCTTGGTGCTTTCTCTTCATAGACTCCTCCTCCTGACAGGCAAAACAACTCTCCATGCAGTCCGTGGCATGCTTTCTGGAGACACAGCAGGAGACTCCCTTCTCGTCCCAGCTTATTTATAACTGTGTCCTGAGCAATCTTGGCCCTTCTGCTTGAACCATCCACCAGCCTTACCCCAGGTCTCCCTTTGGGAATGGGGTCTACCACCCTGATGCTCAATTGGGAAGTTGTCAATGGCAGGAATGAATTATCAGTGTCCCAGGCCTCCCCCTCATCAGCAGTTGGTGGGGAGCGGGGCCAGGCATTGTGCTTCATTGGGCCACCTGAGATGTCTCTGTGATCCTAGCCAGTCCTTGGGCTTTTCTAGAACCCAGTCATAGGTCAGTCTGAGTCAAGAACGCCAAGTCCTTTTCCAGCTCTAGAATGCTGAGAATCTCCTCTTGCCCCAACATCAGGCTTCACCGCCTTCTTTCCCTCCCCCATCCCCTGCCTTCTCCCGGGGGACTGGCTTCCCTTATAACTACCTCCTGGCTATTTTCATCTTCTCAGAGGTGTGGCTACAAAAAAAAGTCCCCAAGGAAATTCCTTCTCTCTTATGAATTACAAAATAAGGATCTACACACACACACACACACACACACACACACACACACACAGAGGTTTCTAACACAGAAGGCCAAGGGCAAAATTTCCCCCACCAGAACAAGGTGGCAGCATCCTCTGACTGGCTCCTCGCTGTCTGGCAAACTTCCTCTGCAGAGAAGATTTTCTAAGAGGTGGTTTTGCTTCAGAAAGGATTTAACCATCTAGGTGTCTATGTGTCTAGGTATAATCTTCTTTGCATTCTTTTCAAAGTTGTGGGCTGTTTGTGAAAGTCCACTTCTGAATTATCATTACCTTCCACTAAGTAGCAGCCTGTGGCCCTCAGCCTTAGCTGGTCATTTCTGCCTTTGCCTTCTGAGTGATTTTCTCCTAAGGTTCCCTCCCCCCCCCCCCCCTACCCCATCCCACCCCTGCCACCTCAAGCTTTCTGGAGCCACAGGATGTTTCTGTGCTGCTATGGTGGGTTTTTCTACTCCTGACAGTCACCCTGCTTCTGTCGGGAGCCTTGGAATGTTCCAGTCAAAAATAGCAGAGGAAGGAGCTAGGAAGGTCTCACTTGTTGGTGGCTAAGATTCCCCATTGCTCAGTCCTGTGCACCTCATATTCTATAGGCAAAGGGTCACACTGACCAAAGCTATAATCCTCTACTCAGGAGGCTGAGATCTGAGGATTGAAGTTCAAAGCCAGACTGAGCAGAAAAGTATCTATGAGACTCTTACCACCAATTAACCACCAAAAAACTGGAGCTGTGGCTCAAGTGGTAGAGTGCTAGACTTGATTGAAAAAGTTAAAGACAGTACCTAGCCCTGAGTTCAAGCCCTGTTCTGGTGCGCGTGTGTGTGTGTGTGCGCGCGCACACACACACACACACACACACACACACACACAGGAGAACATTGGCCATGAAAATCAGCAAAATTCCAAGGAGGAAGGTGGCTGGGCAAGAGGAATAAAACATTATCAAGGCAACTTTTGCAGCCACTGGGTCACTTTGAAAGTCTCTAATGTGCTGCCTCTCTTTCTTTTTCTCCTCCTCCCCTTCTTCCTCTTCCTCCTGTTTCTCTTGCTCCTTCTCATCTTTCTCTTTCTCTCCCTCTCTCCTCTCTTCCTCTTCCTCCCCCTGCTGCTCTTTCCAATCCTCCTCCTCCTTTTTCTCTTCTCAATTCTTCTCCTTTTTTTCCTCTTCTATCAAACTTCCCTTGTTTGCTGAGGAAGGGAAGAAAGGCTTGGTCCCAAAGCCCTTTCCCCCTCTACTGCATCCATCTTTATCCACCCCATCTCCCCCAGCCCAGGGAGGAAGGGAAGCCCTGCTAAAGCCAAACACCTCCATCGCCCTCATTCTTGGCTCCTCCTCCTCAGACCTTGGCCTTTGGGTGGGGTGGGAGAGCAGAATACACACAACTTGCCTAGACTGAAAACCCTCAATTTCCAAAGCCACTCAGAACCTAGCCATATAACTGTCATACCTACTGCCACTGCATGTTCCTGCTGGGGAACTGGGCCAGGCACCTGTGAGGATGAGGCTGAAGGAAGCAAGGACCACAGGAGTCAGTCCTGCTGGTCCACCTTGATTCCCAAAGGCCAGTTCCCTAAAGGAAGGGAAAGGAATGAACATAACAGTAGAGGAAGGAAACTTGGAACAAAGGTCTCCAAAGCCAGGCCTAGGATGGTAGAGGCTGGGTGAGAGCAGGGGAAATGAGGCCGTGAGAAGGGCTGGTAGGCTTCCTTCTGTGCATCTGCTAGAGGTTAGAGTGTCCTGGCCCATGCTTAGGAGCAGTGAGCACTCTCCCTGTCCCACAGACAGAGCCCACCCACCCCTTGACAGATGCGCAGTCCCGGCTGGGTTTGAGGCTGGGATCTAAGACCTTAGTTTTCCCTTCTGCACTAATGCTCTGCCTCCCGAGCTTTCTACATAGGCAGAGGGCTGACCAGACTGGGGACCAGAAGATCTCCTGATCAGGGCTTCTGGTCAGCACCATGGGGGCAGTGCTGGCTCACTGAAGACACTCCAAGATACAAATTCTGTGGCATGGCCACAACCTTCAAAGGACTCTTACCAAAGGACTATTTGAGTTCCCTAAAGATACAGTCAAAATGCAGGCCTGTCCTTTTCTGGAGTTGATGCTTCTAACTGCCTCCTATACCTATTAGCTGTGTAGCTTCGGGCAAGTCTCTTAACCTCCCTGAGCATTCATTGTTTTTCCTCATTATACACAGAAACCCTTAGGTTAGGCTAGGGGTTTCCAAACACTTCCTTCCGGTAAAGATACCTTTTTTTTTTTTAAAGTGAAATTGAAATCTTACCAGAACCCCTACTTACTACCCATTTCCTGGGCAGTCCTAGTATGATGGGATACAGCTACAGCCAGCTTCTTTCTTCCAACCATTGTCTTCAAACTTCCCTAAGGAGCCTCCCCTTGGATTCCTTATTGCCACTTCAGCCAGAGCCTGGCCACTTCCACTGCTACACGTCCCCAGTTTGTTTCGGCTTCAAGCTTTAGTCAGTCTGATGTCCGGCGAGAGACTCACATCCTCCCAGCCTCCGCCCTCTGCTTCCCACTCAGCCCCTGAATCAAAGGACCTCCCCCCCCCCCCCCCGCCCCAGAGAAGCAGAGAACTTGGAAGCTCTTTCCTGGCTCCGCCCTGCACCTCCCAGCCTTCTTCTGAGCCTCTGTGCCCACCGCTGGGTGTGAGAGGAGGAAGGGGCTCTGACTTCGCCCTTCAGGTGTCCAGACATTTGAGGGACTCCATCCTGGCTCATGCTCTAAAGTCTTAAGCAGCAGCCAGGCTAACAGGAACAGTGTGCTAGCCACGAGACCCACTCTGCTTTCCTGGGTACTCATTTGACTCCTAGGAGACCCCAGCCATTCCTGCCTCCGCCAGCAGTGGGAGGGATGTGGGCTGCCTGCACCCCCTCCCCCACCCCCGCCCCCAACTGCCTTGCATTCTCTTTCTTTCTATGGAGCAGACCAAGGGCAGGTCGGAGAGACCTGATGAGAAGGTGCAAATGCAATCCTGTTATTCGGTAGACACTGCAGAAAATCACCTACATCACTTGTGGGCCGGGATGGGAGGGGAAAACTCGGGGAAAGGGAAGGAAGGGGTGACATTGTCCAAAAGAGAAATGTACACATTACCTGACTTAAGAAGTGGGAGGCACTCTGTACGTGTTAATAATAACAGCAATAAAATTATACTTAGAAAAAGAAAAGATATTCAGCCAGAATGAGGGAAGGCATCCACAAAAAGGGGTGCTTTCCTCACTTAGTGTAGGGCAGAGGACTCCACAGGGAAGTAAAACCCATGTGGGCAATTCTCTACCCTTACTGGCCCCTTAGCAACATGATATGCTTAACACACACACACACACACACACACGCACACACACACACACAGCGCCAGTTAACCGCTAGCATCTTGATGGAGAAGACCTGAGAATGTTTCTGGAAAGCTCCTGAGGTGATTGTCAAAGGCATTAAGGGTCAGGAACCACTGCCCTATCCAGCAAATTCTCAGCACCTGATGGGCGGGGCCTGTGTTCCCTAACCAATGTCTAGAAGGGGCTGAGCCTTCTAGACTTGGAGACTTTGGGTTTTTGCCACAGTTCAAAGATATCAGAAGAGTCTGTGCTCAGCGTTCTCAGCCAGGCATTTGTACCTTGTCCGAGCAGCAGACCTTTTATTCAAGTGGACAGTTTTCAGAGCACTGTGTGTCACGCAGTAGAAGATTCTGGAGTGAGGCCTAGAGCCTGGCACTGAGCCTGAGCTTTTGCCAGCAGCCTCAGCACCTGTCCTGGATGCGGTGATCCCTCAGGAGCCCTAAAGAAGTTGGGTTGGAGAAAGGGGTCACCCTCTGCGAGGGGGAATCAGGAACTCGGGCGAGACAGAGGCAGGAGCAGAGGCCAGGGCAGTGGGAGGGCCAGGGTGGGTCTGGTAGGCACAGCAGAAGAGAAGAAGGCTCAGGTGGGGTTTTGCCAAGAAAAGTTGTCCCTAGGCCTGAATCCCCAGGAAGGTATGCTCTTCCTCTGTGCCCCTGAGCAGAGGGAAGAAGAAGGACCATGGGTTCGAGACCGGCAGCCGCCACCCTTGCTGGGCCAGCAGGAGAATGGACCAGAGGAGAAATCTGGTGAGGACGAGAGGCCTGCCACGGAGCCCATCTTTAAGGTCCTGGACACACCTCTGAGTGAGGGCGACGAGCCCACAACGCTCCCCGCCCAGCGGGACCTTGGGCACAGCGTGCAGATGGAGGGCTACCTGGGCCGGAAGCATGACCTAGAAGGCCCCAACAAAAAGGCATCCAACAGGTACATGGAAGAAGGGATATGGGAGACGAGGAGCCCTGGCAGGGCCTGGGCCCACTGGATCATCAGAACGCTGGTGACCTGGGTATGAGTTGGGCCACTTGGCATGACAGAACAAGTCTGTATCACTGGAAGTGTGGTAGAGCACCCACCTAGCAAATATGAACACCTGATTCAATCCTCAGTACTGCCTCCTCTCTGAGGGGGTAAAAAAAAAAGCCTATCTAAATTCTGGCCCTGAGTTCAAATCCTACAGCTTCGTACAAGTTACTCAACAATCCTAAGTGAATAAAACAGGGATGAGTAAAACAGGGATGAGGACCATGGCAGGCACAGAGCAGGCCTTTGATGTGGTTATCCCAGGGCTGGGGAGCAGGTAGCTGTGGTGCTAATAACAGGTTCACTGAGTCCCATTTTCAACCATCTGGGCTTCTGTTTCCTCAGCTTTAAAATGGTAGATAAAAGCTGGGTGTAGCCAGGCACCAGTGGCTCACGCCTGTAATCTTAGCTACTCAGGAGGCTGAGATCTAAGGATCGTGGTTCAAAGCCAGCCTGGGCAGAAAAGTCCGTGAGACTCTTATCTCCTGAGAAGTGGTGCTATGGCTCAAATGGTAGAGCACTAGCCTTGAGCTGAAGAGCTCAAGGCCCAGAGTTCAAGAGCCCCACGGCAAAAAAACAAAACAAAACAAAACAGGCTGGGTGTGACAGGTCATTCCTATAATCCCAACTCCCAGAAGGCTAAATAAAGCAGCTTTACAAGTTCCAGGCCAGCCTGGGCCTGGGTTTTGTCTCAACAAAACCAATAAACTAAAACAGAAGATGACATGACGGCTTGGCTTACATGCCTCCTGTAGTATTATTCAGTGACCTCATGACCCTAAAATGGACCATCATCAGTCACATCCTTGGGTTCAGTCTATCCAAGGCTGCCTCTGCCTGGAGCCCCTGGACGGCTTTTCTTTCTAACATAAGTCCAGGGTGCCAAGGAAAAAGGGTGGTACCAAGAGATTGAAAACAACTGTATTCCCAGAGGCATCTGGAAGCATGCTGTCCTGAGGGACTCAATAAAGCTATTTTGAACTTTAAAAATGAACAATCTGGAAACCCAATTGACCAAAGAGTCAATTATTGCTTAATGGAGAGTCCACCAGGAAAAATGGAAAGGATCATTTACTGAGTAAACTACATATGCCAGCCGTTCTGTGAGGACTGGGGAGGTCTTCATAACCACCCTGTGATGCTGAAACTTGTTCACTTGCTTTCCTTCCTGCCTTCCTTCTTTTCCATTTTTTAATTTCTTCTTTGTTTCTTTCTTTCTGTCGGTTATAGGGCTTCAACTCAGGGCCTGGGTTCTCTCTGAGCTAAAAGTGTTAGGACATAGGAGGCTGAGATCTAAGAATTGCAATTCAAAGCCAGCTCAGGCAAGGAAGTCTGTGAGACTCTTCTCTCTAATTATCCATCAAAAAGCCAGAAGCAGAACACCGGTTCAAGTGGTAGAGTGCTAGCCTTGAGCTAAAAAGCTCAAGGACAATGTGTAGGTCCTAAGTTCAAGTTCCAGGACTAGCACTAGAAAAAAAACCAAGTGCTAGGACAGAACACATTATGGCCAATTCCTAACAGGTAGGAGCCTGAGTCAGGAGAAACGAGATTTGAGATCAATTTAAGCTATTTAACAAGAGCTTTCTCAAAATAAATAAATAAATAAATGTTGAATATGCAATCCATCCAATTTCAGTTATCTATATGAATAGGAAATAAAGTAAATTTGTGAATGGGGGGGAAAAGACTAAAAAGACACAAAGTAAGCAGTAGTTAACTTTTAGTGGTAAAATTATGTGCAGATGATTTTTAATCCCTCCTTTTTTTTTTTTTTTCCATTCCTGGGGCTTGAACTCTGGGCCTAAGGACTGTCCCTAAGCTTCTTTTGCTTAAGGTTAGTGCACTTGAGCCACAACACCACTTCTGGTTTTTTCTGTGTATGTGGTACTGAAGACTAGAACCCAGGGCTTAAAGCATTCTACCACTAAGTCACATTCTCAGCTGCCCCCTGCTTTTTTTTCTGCTGGTCCTGGGCTTGAACTCAGGGCCTAGGCACTGTCACTGAGCTTCTTTTGCTCAAGGCTAGCACTCTACCACTTGAGCCACAGTGCCACTTTCGGCTTTTTCTGTGTATGTGGTACTGTGGAATTGAACCCAGGGCTTCATGCATGCTCGGCAAGCACTCTACCACTAAGCCACATTCCCAGCCCTATCCCTCCTCCTTTTTGGGAAAGCATAAAGCAATAAAGAGTCCCGGTACAGCTGTAGGAATTTACCATAGAGATGCTGAGTCAGAGCCATGAGTGATCTGACCTGCAGGGCCACCTATTTTCAGGTCCTGGAATAACCTGTACTGCGTGCTCAGAAATAGTGAGCTGACCTTCTACAAGGACGCCAAGAACCTGGCCCTGGGGGTGCCCTACCATGGGGAGGAGCCCCTGGCCCTGAGACATGCCATCTGTGAGATTGCTGCCAATTACAAGAAGAAGAAGCACGTCTTTAAGCTCAGGTGAGCCTTCCACTGTCCCCTGCCTGGGCCTTGAACGCTTTGAATATGTATCCCACTCCCCTTAGGGTTTGATTTGGTGTCCACTATAAAGGAAATAGCTCCAAACCCACTCTGCTCCTCAGGAGTCCCCTCTATCCCTGCTGTGTGTGTGTGTGTGTGTGTGTGTGCGCGCGCGCACGCGTACGCATGTGCGTGCGCCTGGGCTGGAACTCAGGGCCTGAGCACTGTCCCACGCTCCCACGCTCCCCCTAAGCTTTTTTTTCCTCATAGCTGGTGCTCTACTACTTGAGTCACAGCTCTAGTTCCCGTTGTGTGTGGGGTATGTGTGTTGGTTTTGGAGCTTGATTTCAGGGCCTGGGCATTGTCTCTGAGCATTTTTTGTCCAAGGCTAGCACTCTGCCACTTGAGCTCCACTTTTGGCTTTTGGATAGTTTATTGGAATCTTATAGACTTTCCTGCCTGGGCCGAGATCCTGAGATCTGAGATCTTCAGATCTCAGGCTCCTAGCATAGCTAGGATCACAGGCATGAGCCTGTCATTTGATTTTTCAAGAGGCTTATGCTGTAGACTTTTAGCTCTTAGAAGGTGCCATGCTGCCTTCAAGAGTTCTGGATATTAGACTCAAGGGTCTGCTCCCCGTCCTGGGCAAGGGCTCCAGAGGTGGCCCCGTCACAGGATCCCTTTGTCCTCCTAGGCTGAGTAATGGCAGTGAGTGGCTCTTCCATGGCAAAGATGAGGTAAGTGTGGGCAGCCTGGTTCTAGCTGGCTTACGAAGGGGATGGGGCAGGGTGCCCACGACATAGGCCGTGAGGGCTGCCTCAGAACGGGCAGCCTCACTCCTGGTGCTGCCCTGGGAATGCTGTGTGCTCCTGGAATCTTCCCTGATGCTCCTGCCCCCCAGGAGGAGATGCTGTCCTGGCTGCAGGGGATGAGCACGGCCATCAACGAGTCCCAGAGCATCCGTGTCAAGGCACAGAGCCTGCCCCTGCCCTCCCTTGCTGGCCCAGATGCCAGCCTCGGCAAGAAGGACAAGGAGAAGAGATTCAGCTTCTTCCCTAAAAAGAAGTAGCAGCTGGTGGCCACTTTAGGTGGGGCTGGCCAGGCAGGTGCAGCGGTGCATCAGGATGCTCAAGGACCAGGAGGCCATGGCCTTGACCTCTGCAGCGGCCAGTCCTCCTCCCGCCTGCCACCTGCTGTCCGTAGCCTGCCTGCTCATGTCACAGGCCAGCCCTGGGGCCCCATGCTGTGCTGCAATAGCTGCCTTTGCCCAGCCTGGCTGCCCACTGCCTGCCAACACACCCTCTGCCTGCCCTCTGTGCAGCCGGCTCGGCTCCGGGGACTCCCAGCTCCTCCAGAGCTGGAAACGGTTCACCCAGGTGCACGCCCTCCTCTCCCTGTCCGTCCCCCCTGCCACTCCCATAAAAGCCAGAAAGTGTTGATGGGGGTCCCTAAGTGCTGCCCTCACCCACAGCTGTTTGGGAATCACCATCCATGGAAAAGGAAAGGGAAGAGAGACACTGGCAATGTCTGTCCTGACCCGAAGGGGACTTGAGGAGGGCGACAGAGCCCCAGCACCACAGCCAGGGGCCACTGGGAGGGTGAGGGGACAAGAAGAGACGGGAGGCCTTGAGTACCACCAGCCTGCTCCCCACTGGGCTCACTCAGAACCAGGACTCTCCTCAGGGCCAGCATGCCCCCAAAAGAGCCCCCGCCCCCGCCACCCCCCCAGTTTGATTAATGAGCCTTCTGCTCTCCTCAGCACCTTTGTCTCCCAGCCCAGGTAGAGTAGGGAAGACCAGCAGCCCTGAAATCATTCCCCTTTGAAAATTCTAAGTCAAGAGTTTAGGACTTCGGGCTGACCCAAGGAAGAACAGACAGGTCTTATCCTGCCCAAGGCTCCGCCTTGCTGTGCCAGAGCCCTACCCCAACTTATCATAGCAGCCAGAGGCTGGCTCCTAAAGGAGCCTGCGGATGGCAGACACAAGCTGGGTACCCCAGCATGGGCCCATTGTCTTGTCTAAAGCTGGTACCATCCACGCTACTGACTAGACCCACAGCAAAGAATCACATGAGGTGACAAATGTGGCCTCTCTCATGTTGAAGTCTGTAATACAACGAGTCCTGGCCCTCTGGGATGAATGCTGGGGCCAGAGCCATGAAGGTGTGGCCCACCATGATCAGTTCTCCGGAAGGCCTGGACTTGGGTTCTGGGAGTCACATGGACACAGACATTGCCAAACATTTACCATCCCTTCTCCAAGCACCTGAAGGGGCTCAGTCCCGGGGGAGGGCCTTCTCATACTTCCAGAGGAAGGAGACCACAGGTCCCTAGCCCCATAGGACTAGGCCTGTACACCATCCTGAAAGCAATAGAGCACCAGCCCAACACCTTAGCTGGGGTTAGATCCAAAAGAGGAGTCCAGTTGGAGGCAGCAGGCATTGTCCCCTTGGGAGACCATTGGGGTTCTCACAGCCAGTGTCTATGGCCTTCCCTGTAGGAAGGAGCTTTGGTTGTGTGGAGCTGATGCAGGCTAAGCTCAGGGAGGAGCCCCTTCCCAGCATCCCCCAGCGCTGACTAGGGCAGACGCAACTCAAGAGAGAGCAGTTCCATCCTGTGGTCCCCACACTACGATGTTGCTTGGAGCCAACTCCAGCAGACAGGAACCACTGGAGGGAAGAGGCTAGCCAGTGGAGCCCGAGCCTCCGACCAGATGTTCCACCTCTGTAACCAGGGTCTTCATTTGGCCTCAACGCTTAGACGCCAGAAGCCTTCTGCTTTCACAGAGAAGCTAGTGAGTACCTCTCACCAGCTTCCTCTCTACATCTGGGGAAACCAAGGCAGGGAAGTAGTTGCACTTACCTGGCAGTAAAGTTAGCCTTTGGTTCATTCAAGTCATGCCCACCACTGAGGCAGACA
Organism: Dipodomys ordii; assembly: GCF_000151885.1. NCBI lineage: Eukaryota > Metazoa > Chordata > Mammalia > Rodentia > Heteromyidae > Dipodomys > Dipodomys ordii. The sequence continues at coordinate 30,890,014 of NW_012267218.1, forward strand.
GCAGCTCACTGCTTAAGGGTGGAGGTAGCAAATAGCTCCCTTGAAGTGTTTCCCTAGGCATCTCTGGGAGGTCAAAGGTCTACCTTCCTCCATGTGTGTGCCCAAGTGACATGTGAAGAATTTCCAGCCAGGAACTCCACAGGCCCAGGAAACAAAGGGTCTCGATGGCAGGTCCCAGGATTGGGCAAGGAGAGCCAGCTGCATGTGACCCACCATCACCGCCAGCTCCCCACGCCTCCTGCCCTCGTCACCCAGGTCCCGAGACACTCCACCAACTGAACTGATGGCAGGCAGCCGGCCCTGTGCCACTCCTGGTGCCCTGGTAAGGTTTATTTTCCTCCCTACATTTTCTACTTTGCAGTCTTTTCCACGACAGTATACCCAAACTGGATTGGCAGAGCCCCAGTCCACACCAGCATAACAGGCTTCCCCCGCAGGGCAGTTAGAGGAAGCTCCTTCTGGGCATTGTCAGGCAGTTTTCCTTCCCTCTCCCCATCTCCTCTGTCCCTGGCCTCAGCTGATGGGCTGAGGGAGGAATAGAGGGTCCAACCCTCTCCCCACCTCCACTAGCACGGGCAACAGGAGTCCTGTACAGGCTCGGCTTCCCCTCCCCCTTCGCTCCTCCTTCCTGCCTTTCGGAGGGCAAAGACTAGATTCCCTTCCTCCCTCAGAGGAAGGGGGCTGAGATCCAGAGGAAAAAGAGGCCAGTGGGCCGCATGGCTCAAGCAAGCTCAGGGAGGACTCAAGAGAGGAGGCGGCTGTGGAGGAATGCAAGCCTGTTGGGCACAGACCATGCCATCTGGGGCTGGCCCTGGGGCCGGCTGGGCCTTGTCCTCCACCTGCTCCAATGTGCTTCCACCAACCAGAGGAAAACCCATTTACTAGTTTTTTCTAATAAATCAATAATGCTCCACATTTGTTTCAGTATTTTTATTTGACTAACCTCCTTTTCCCTTTGAACTAAGCCTGACATAAGAGACAGGACAGGGCTGGGAAGGTGGCTCAGTGGTATAGTGCTTGCCTTGCATGCCTGAAGCCCTGGGTTCGATTCCTTAGCACCACATAAGCAAAAAGAAAAAAGCTGGAAGTGGCGCTGTGGCTCAAGTGGTAGAGCGCTAGCCTTGAGCTGAAGAGCGGAAGGACAGCGTCCAGGCCCAGAGTTCAGGCCCCACGACCGGACCAAAAAAAAAAAAAAGAGAGAGAGAGAGACAGGACAATCTAAACTCTAGCTGGTATCCTGGGGAGTCTTAGGGAGACCCTCATGCATTCCATCAACTTGAAGACCTGTGGCAGGGCAAAGTGATTTCTAAGGAAGCCCCTGTGCCTGGGGTCCATCTCCAGAACAGGTTCTGTGTGGTCTAGGTAGACAGAATGTAGGCATTGCTGGGCTTCACAATGCTCCACAGGCGATTCTAATGGGCCGTTAGCAAGAACCACTGCTCTGGAGCAGGATCCTCAGGCAGTCCTAGACAAGATTTAAGGACCACCTGGAGAAGGGTCAGCTGTGATTGCCAAAGGCCCAGCTCAGAAAAGTCCATCAGGGAGTTTGGGACCCAGAAACTCATCCAACTTTTCAATCTGTAGATGAGTAACAGTGTTGGGTGATCCCGCTAGCTAGTGGCAAGGCTGGGACAAGAATCTGGGTCACCTGTCCATTACACTTACGGCTTCTCAGTGTCCTATCCCAGGACTGGTCTGGTCAGGGCCAGCTCCCTTTTTTATAAGATGATCACAGAAGGGTCAGGCAGCTGGTAAAACACAGGCTTCTGGCCGCCTACTATGCTTCTGCACAGGAGGCTGCCACCACCCCCAGTGCTCCCTGGTCCTTTCCTTGGGAGACTCCGTGGACCCATGTCCAGGTTGAGTCCACCTTCCCAGGTCAGAAGACCCACACGGGGGTCTGACCATGACTCCGCAGAAACATGGCTGAACCACTCTCCCACTGGGGACCCACAGCCCTTTCTTCCTGGCCCCAGTCGGAACAAACTAGACAAAACAAGGGTGGACCTCCATGAAGAAGGGACAAAAAACAACAAAACAAAAAAAACCCCACAAATTTGAAATAGAGAGGCACTGCTGGCCCTTGGGAATCACCTATTTGCGAACACACTGGACATGGAGCATGTATTCCAAAAAAATGTATTTGCTCTTCCCTTCCCTCTCCTAATGCTGCAAGCCATTTTAGGACCTTTCCGGGCCCCTGCCTACTGGGATGCCTCCTGGGAACTAGAGAGGGAGGGAGGAAAAGGCACTGGAAACTTGGGTATATTTGATTGTCTGGCTCCCCACCCCTCAACCCTCCTTTGTTTTTTAGGATTTTTTTAAAGCACAATTTTGACCCTTCACTTGGAGAAGGCTGATATGTAGAATCCCTAGTAGGACACCAGCCGTGGGTGGACAGAGAAGTGCATGGAAACAAACACAGCAGAGAACAAGTCTCCTCTTTATCACTCTGTGGGTCCTGCCTGTTCCACAAGAACCCTTGTGTCTTCCTAAGCCTGAATGATTAATAAGCATGTGAAGGGGAGAGGGGATTCCCTGTTCCTGCCTCCCCCGAGACAGCCCGGGCCCACTAACAACCCTGCCAGGTCCCAGTAAGGAGGCCACACACAGGTCAGTTGGTCAGCAGTGGTTATTGCACCATTGACAAATAATGAAATGTATGTACATTAGCAACGACTTTCAAAAGTACCTGAACTAAGTCCATTACATTCTTCACAGGAAGGGGGAAGGGGTGGAGAGGGGGGAGGGGGAGGATAACCAATAGGAAGATACACACTTGCACACACACACACACACACACACACACACACACACACCCCACAGGATGGAAAGCAATAAATTATTGGCCTCATTCTCACCTGAGTCCTAAGAAAAGGTACAGTTTAAGAGTAAAACCTGTCCAGTCCACTTCTTGGGTCTCTTTCACGGGTCCTTAGACTGGGAATGGCCAGCCAGTGCTGGAGGCCTGGGCAGCGCTTGCTCTCTCTGGTCAGATATGAGCTTAAATATTTGGTTCCTTACCAGAAAGGCCTATTTACAAGGGAAGTGGAGGCAAAGGTCTCCATGGAAAACAACAGTTCATCTGGGCCTGAAGAAAGTTGTCACAGGCCCCAAGGAAGTACAGTGCCAGCACATAGCATGCGTGGAAGGCTGAGTCCATGGGTACATGCTACAGCCCTCTTCCAAGAACAAGAGGGATAGATGGCCTTCCAAGAAGAGAAGGGATGGCCTTTGTGAGGCCCTGGCCTGGGCTCAAGTGAGCCAGACCTGGGGGAGGTATGCCAGCTTCCACCCCATCCCAGCAAGGCCCTTCCTTCCCACAGGAGTTGGTCAACCCACAGAGTTCAAGGCCTGGAATTTTTCTCTCAGGTTTCTTACTCTGCCCTGCTTGCTTGGGTCTCCTGGGTCCCTGGGCCCTTCTTCCTTTGGCCAGGATTCTACAAACTCCTGGAAATCTTGGCCCTGCTCTACTATGGCTCCTGGGGAGACTTGTTCCTGTCCACTGCCCTCCTCCTCCAGCCCCACAGAGGAGCTGAGAAGAGGCCCCTTCTCCATGACAATCACCCGATGGTTGTTCTCCAGGGTAAGGTCTGCAGTGACATACAGGGCTTCACCTCCATTCAGTACACTTTGGGGTAACCTAGGAGCCAGGGACTGGGAACTCTCTCTACCTCCCCGTCCCCTCTTAGTACTCAGGCTACGACAGCGGCCCACCCTGCCTGACAGAAGAGGCTCCACCATGCTCTCGGGTAACGAGCGGCTCCTGTTGACTGGTGGGCCACGAGACCAGCTGCCCCCAGCCTGGACAGCCTCATCGTGGGAAGCGTACTTGGAGCAGAGCTCTCGAACATCTGGCCAGTTGAAGGTTTCAGTGTCGAAGGGACTGAGGGGGCTCCATGTGGAGGGCCAGGGCCCAGGTGAGGTGGTTCTCGGGCTGACTGAAGAAGGGCTGAAGGAAAAACGGCGTGGTGATGTCTCCGTGGCAGAGGACCTGGGGGGACTGTATTCCTGGGCCACCAGCTGCTCATAGCTGAGGGACAGCCTGGGCTTCCTCTTGCCTGTGAAGAGAGATCAAGCTGTCTGAAATCACCAGCACAGGAAGGCAGAGCCAGGAAGGGAGGGCTTGGAATGGGCCTCAGCAGGTTAGGGGGTTTTGGGGGGTACCATGGAAGAAAAATCCCATTTACCCCCTGCTGCTCTTTCATCAAAGGGCAATAAAGGCAGTAAGTAGGGGTGAGGAGTTAGCAGCAGCTATGAGAGGTTTTCCTTTCATCCGGGTAAGGAAGTGTCCCTGGCTATATTCCTCTAAGCTCCCTCGGCTCCTCCAGGAAGGGCTGGGAATAGGGTACTCAAAAGGTACTGGAAGGATTGAACCAGATCTCAGCTTCCTGAGTAGCTAGGATTTCCAGGTATAAGCTACCACACCCAAAACAGGATTCAATGCCAGCCTGGACAGGAAAGTCTGGAAGACTCTTATCTCCAATTAAGCACCAAAAAAGCTACAAGTAGAGCCGTGGCTCAAGTGGTAGAACACTCGCTTTGAGCAAAAAAGCTAAGGGACAGTGCCCAGGCCCTGAGTTTAAGCCCCAGGACTGGCAAAACACAAAACAAAACAAAAAACAGGAGAATATGTTTGACCTCAGAGGGTTAGAGCAACTGCCTGACCTCACCACACTTACAACATTTTCTTGGGCAAAATCTCTTTAGAGACTACCTTCCTCAGGGGCACTGGATCTTAACTGGCTTTTGTGTGTCTTCGTATGTACCAGTACTGGGGCCTGAACTCAGAGCCTTGGGTACCCCCTTGGCTTTGAGCTGATGCTGTACTACTTGAACCACACCTCCACTTCCAACTTTTTGAAGATAAGGATTTTAGGACTTTCCTGCCCGGGGCTGGGCTGTAAACCCTGATCCTCAGATCTCAGCTAGGATGATAGGTGTGAGCCACCAGTGTCCAGCTCCTCATTGGCTTCTATGTCCCTAGGTCCCTCCCCACCCCCACGTCACACCTTTGCCACGTGAAGGCTCCTTAGACTCCTCCTGCAGGTAGGGGATGGTAGGGCTCGTCCCATCTCTTCCAGGAACATCCTTTGCCCACTGCAGTGGTGGCCTGGTGGTTACCGACTTGATGTTCTTAATCCGGAGGCTGTATTGGCGGGCCAGCTGGTAGACCTTATTCTTGACCCGCTCACTCACATGGCTGTCCATCACCTGGGAGAGCTGCACAATGCGGGGGTGCAATGGGGTGACCACATCTTCCTGGGCATTACTGCTCAGCTCTTTCACCAGCTCTTTGAGCTCCTGGGCCAGGTGGGCTGGGCTGTGTTTCTCGGTGGGTGAGGCATTTTCTGGGGAGGCAGCGGCCGACTCCTCTGTGATAGCTCCCAGCTCGTGTTCCTCCAGGATGAAGAGTGGCTCCTGCAGCTCAAAGCCGTTGGCCTGGCCCTGCCCTGGCCCCACCCGAGGGCTCCTCTGCGAAGACTCCATCCTCTCCCACATCTTCACAATTTCGGAAGACGGCTGAAACTCAGCATCCGTGACCGGAGCTGGGTCCCCTGGGCCAGCCTGCATAGGTCCTGGGAGATCAAACAGGACCCATGATGCTGGCCGGGAGCCACCCTGTCTCTTGTACTCTACCGGAGCTGCTGGCTTTGGTTCTGGCTTGGGAAGGCTGTTGAACCTGGACACTGAGCTTCTCACCAGTCCTTTGGGGATGTAAGAGAGACTCTCCCTGCGCCGGATGCTGAAGCCTGCATCATGGTGCTCTGCATTTTCATAGTAGCTCTTAATTTTGTCCAGTAATAGTCTATCTCGGGTGGAGAGCGCGGATTCCTTCTTGCAGGAAGATCTATCAGGCTCTACTCCACAGGCTGTGTTTGGGGGCTCCGTCCCATTGACAGAAGGGCCACTCTCTGTGGCCACCCCCTCGCTCATGTCCACTTCTGGGGTAGGATGGTTGATGAGGGAGTCAGTGGTGCTGCCCCACCGAGCCAGGCCCTTTTCACTGCCCTCTAGGCTGAGCACACTGCTGCTCCGGCTAACCAGCCGCGGCGTCCCAAAGCCACTGTTCTTACCCTCGTCCAGTGCCAGGCTGCTCCGCCGAGAAAAGCTGTTGACAAACCGCTCAGCAATGACACTGGCCTGGTCCAATACGGAAGGTGGCAGGAGACTTTCAGGCTCCTGGGTTGCTCCCATTTCCTCCTCTTCCTCCTCCTCACTGCTTAGAGCCTTAAGGTCCTCAGTGCTCTCAGCCACCACAAAATCCACCATGTCAGCTGGGTGGGCATTAAGCTGTGTGTCGAGGTGTTCCGGAGAATCTGGATCTGAAGGCAACTCCTCGGTGCTGGGACCTTCTGTGGCAGCAAAGACCTCCTGGACCTCCTGCTCAGTCCCAGGATGAGGGTCTGGCTCAACCTGAGACAGAGCAAAGAGAGTTCGTGTAAGTAAAATCCCCTTCATGCTGGGCACCAGTGGCTCACGCCTGTAATCCTAACTACTCAAGAGGCTGTGATCAGAGGACATGGTTTGAAGGCCGCCTAAGCAGGAAAGTCTGAAAAACTTCTATCTCAAATTAACCACCAAAAAGCTGGAAGTAGAGTTCAAGTGGAAAGTACCAGCCTTGGGGGGGGGGGGGAGGGGGAAGCTTAGGGACAGTGCCAGAAGTGGAGCGATGGCTCAAGTGAGAGTGTGTTAAGCCTTGAGCACAAAAGCTCAGGGACAGCGTCTTAGGCCCTTAGTTCAAGCCCTAGTACTGGCACACACACAAAGCCCTATCATGATACCCGGGGAACAAGAGGACGCACTGCCTGCTCAGAGTCCAGGGAGAGAGCTGCAGTTTAAGATGATGACAATCAGCATGAGTAAGACTCAAAAGTAGGGCAGCAAGTCCTTAGAGAGAGGAATGTGATTGTGGCCTTTGTCACAATGTAACAGGAGGCTGGGGCATGCCTTCACACCCAAGGGAAACACTAGGAACAGAGAAGGACAATGACACGGCTCAGTGACGGCCTGCCTGGGTGCTACTGGCACAAAGTGGAACACAGGGCTAGGGACTGGTCCAGGTTTCCAGGAGCCAGCTCTCACAGGTACCCCACAGTACAACCACACTGGGACTCCACAACCTGACAGCACAGCCCCTCCTCTTAGGTTTATGATGCTCAAATCCAGCCTCAGCAATGTGAGGAAACATCCCAACTCCCCCTGAGATCGTGTTCCCAGGAGGCCACAGGCCAGAGGACAACAGGACCGTGTGCTGTTACTGCCTGGTGAAGACAGGGAATCCAATTCCTGCCAGCCAGCCTCAGCACCCGTGGGACCAACTCAGCTGCATATACCCAATACATAGACAAGGAAGACCGCCCCTGCTGACTACCTTAAAGGTAACTTGAACCAGAAACTGGCTGGAGCAAGCCACTTTCCAGAGCAGTCTTTTGAAATGCTGATGAATCAGACCTGATTCCACTTATTCTGGTCCAAAATCTGCTGTGTAGGACCCAGGACCTGGACCTGCACTGCCCAACACAAGAGCCAGCAACCAGCCACCCCTAGCTTTCTGAGCAATACAAATCAAGGCCTGTGGTACAAGTAAAATAAATGTCAGATTTTGAAGGTTTTGTATATTTAAAAAAAAAAAAAAAGAAGAAGCTGGGCACTAGTGGCTCACGCCTATAATTCTAGCTACTGAGGAGGCTGAGATCTGAGGATCACGGTTCAAAGCCAACCCGGGCAAGAAAGTCCATGAGACTCTTATCTCCCGGGCAAGAAAGTCCATGAGACTCTTATCTCCAATAAACCACTAGAAAAACTGGAAGTGGCGCTGTGGCTCAAGGCGTAGAGCACTTGTCTTGAGCTGAAGAGCGCAGGGACAGCGCCCAAGCCCAGAGTTCAAGCCCCACAACCCCCCCCCCCAAAAAAAGGATAGTATCAAGAACTTTTAATATTGATTATATGTTAAAATATTTTAGAACCTATTAGGTTTAACTATATTAAAATTAATTTCACATTGTATGCTTATGTGTGTGTTCTGGCAGTAGGTACTGAACCAGGGCCTTGGGCATGCTAGGTAAACACTCCACCACTTTAGTTATGCCCTTAACAGTTTTGTTTCTATATTTTTTTCAGGTTTTTTTTTTTTGGGGGGGGGTCAGTAGTAGGGCCTAAACTCTGGGCCTGGGCGCTGTCCCTCAGCTCTTCAGCTCAAGGCTAGCGTTATAACACTTGAGCCACAGCTCCACTTCTGGCTTTTTCTGCTTATGTGGTGCTGAGGAATGGAACCCAGGGCCTCATGCATGAAAGGCAAGCACTCTACCACTTAGCCACCTTCCCAGCCCTCTATATTGTTTTTTGAGATAGTGCCTCACTATCTTTGCCAAGATAGTGTCCTTATATCGCTTTTTTTTTCTTTTTCTTTTTGGTACTAGTACTGGGGCTGAGCTCAGGGTCTGGGCACTATCCCTTAGCTTTAGATCTCAGCCTCCTGTGTAGCTGGGATTATTGGCAAGAGCCACTGGCTTCCAGCTTGTCCTTGAACTCTCGATCCTCCCGATTCAGCCTCCTGATCGCTGGGATTACTGGGTTTGTACCACCATGCCCAGCTTTGTCTTTAAAAACATTTTTTCTTAACATGGTTACTAGTAAATTATCCATGGATGTTCATATTCTATCATTATTAGCATCTGGTCTGAAATGATGGGGCCCCAAATTTATGTTAAAACCCAACACCCACTGTGACCGACAGTATTAAAAGGTAGTGGTAGCACACGCCTACAATCTCCATCTTAGCACTGGGGAAGCCAAGGGGAGGATCGTGAGTTTGGGGCCAGCCTAAGCTCACAGGGAGACTCTACCTCAAAAAAAAGAATATGAAGAAGTGGGGCCTTTGGAAGTGACTAAGTCACAAGGGTGCCACACTCATGAAAGGGTTAATCCCCTTATTTAAAAAAAAAAAAGGCTAAAGGGAGGCTTCCATCACATTAGCACACAACAAGGTGATCCTTACCAAACAGAGAGGGAGCTGCCATCAGATACCAAACCTGCTGGTGCCTTGACCTTAAACTCCCCAGCCTCCAGACTACAAGCAATTTGTGTGGTTTAGAAGCACCCAGTTTAAAGTATTTTGTTATAGTAGCCTGACCAGACCATAGTATATTGTTATAGTAGCCTGCCCAGACCATAGTATATTTCTATCCACAGTCATCCAAGTTCTTAGTCTTGTCCTATGACCCAACCTAGGGTCTAGCTCATGACCTTGTCCTTTGGGAAAGCAAACAAGTCAGCTGCACACAACCCACAGAAGCACGAGGTAGCCCTGGCTCTAAGCCAGAGCCTCAGGCCTGTATCATCTCTATTCCTCAGAAGTTGCCTTCTACCCACTACTTGACCTCTGAGCCTTTTCCTTCTAGAACGGTGTGAGGAACAGAAGGAACAAGAGGTGTAGATATCCATACTTTAGGCCTCGATGTAACTTAAACATCTGGCATGCTATGGCAAGTGTGAGCTCTGTGTCCTACACAGAGCCCTAAAATTCAGTCATATCCACTGGCTGTGCCCCTCGGCCTGGAACTGCATTTAACTAAGGATGATCACCTTTAACTAACTCACAGGAAGAGGCTATCTGCTCTAGGCTGGAAAGGTGTTCTAAAGGGGCAAGAGTGGTGGGGAGAGAGTCCCTGTTTCCATGGGCCCAACAAGACAGCTGGCATTTGAAAAACCCAAATTGCAGATCTAGGGATCTGGATAGCCAGCACACATCTCCAATCCACCTGCTGACCACTCACTTCAGGAAGGGAGGAGACCGACTCAAAACTCATGCTCTTCTCAGCACTGGTTGGGGACTGGTTGCTGGGCCTTTTGCTGCTCTTGGAGCCTTCAGACTCCCTGTGTTCTTTCCCCTGTAGCAAGAAGAGATCAGCCATCAGCTCCAAAACAATGGTCAGCTGGTCCCTCCTGCAGCCCAAACTCAGCAGCCCCTCCTGCACCCTGAGGGGGGCTAGCCTGGCACTGGGAACCAGCCTGGACATGAGCCGTTCCAGAACAACCTGAACAACCAGGCCTGGGGCTGGTGTGCAGCTTCAGAAAAGCCCAGCCCACTTTCCCTTCCCAGCCAAGCAGACTTGACCTTCCGGCCCCACTGTGTGCTGGCTTTCCCATCCCCCACTGCCACCCCTGGATTAGGCCCACTTCGGGGCAGAGTAGACTGGTGGGTTACCCAGTGCCGGAAGAGTGCATGCCAGGGGCTCACCCAGGCGTGACAGCAAGTGAGAGGGTTAAGAAATGCTGATGCAAGAACAAAGGGCTGGGGGAGGGGGGGACACAAGAGGGGACTCTTGAAAGGACATGCACATGCTAAGGAACATGCAAGGGGGAGGGGAGATCAAAGAGACACCTCACCATAGCACCCCGGGAGAAAAGTAAAGCGTTGGCCCGATAGTGCCAGCAGTGGAGGGCGGCCAGCAGGGAGCTGGCGAAGTCGGCTACCTGCTCCTCCACTGCCAGACTCTCCTCCTCCACCTCCTCCTCCTCCTCTGCCTCCAAGCCTGGGGGCTCTGGCTGGGGCACCTTCTCTCTGCCTTCATGCCCTGCCAGGTCCTCCAGAGAGGCGGGAGAAGCCTGCTCCTCTTCTTCCTCCTCCTCTTCCTCTACCACCTCCTCTTCTTCCTCCTGCCGCTCCTCTTCCTCCTGCTCCTCCTCCTCTGGGGCAGCCCCCTCAGCCTCTGGTTGTAGACTCTGCATATGGGATACCTGCTCAAAGTCCAGGAGGGCGCCGGCGCTGCCTGCATGCTGTTCAGAACACAAGGACTCCTGGTTACCCACCTTGAGGGTAACCTCCCTGCCTCCTTTGGGCATCTGGGGAGCAGAGACATCACAGAAAAGCACTCTAGATGTCCAATCGGGCCTCCAATGGGGTCCAGTGCGAAGTGGGCATTTTGTCAGGAAGGCAGACCCAGAAGAAGCTTTCCTCACTCACTCCAGACAGGGAAATATGAGAGCAGATCCCAGGCTGGACAGGCTATCAAAGGGGCTCCAAGAACAGGCCATGGAAGGAGGGCATTCCCCATGAGCTGATCGGGCAGTCCCACCCACCCTCCATTCACCAGGGCCTCTTCCCTGGCTTCCATGAGCACCTGGGCCTCACCTTCATTCCTGCTGCTTTGGCTGTTGTTCCACCACCAAGTCCACACAGGGGACGGAGAGGGGAGGGAAAGAGACCAATAAGCAGGAGAGAGTCCATTTAGAGAAATGGGAGCCCATTCCCAGACCCCCTCACCCAATCCTGGCTTCCAAATGAATGATTGACAGCTGAGGAGCCCAGACTAAGAGCAGCACAGGCCTGTGCATATCACCTGGCTCCCGCTGTTACCAAGGGAAGGGCACGGGGTAAGCAAGTTAAACCCCTGTGCAGAAAGCAGGGGTGAGGCCCTCTTCATGGGGAGGAACAGAGGCTGAGTTCCATCTAACCTGCTCTTCACAACTACCCACCAGGGTAGTCACCTGCTTCACTGCCCATCCCACCTACAGCCCCCTGGGAATGGCTGCCATCCCCCCAACCCCTCTCCCCATCCTAACCCCCCCTCCCCTCACATACTTACATTTCTCATTCAGTTGTCTCAGCAGGTGTCTGGTTGGTTCTGAGGAAAAACACAAATGGGCAGAGTGAGCCACAGGCCAAGAGACAGCGATGCCTGGCTGGGTCCCAAGCTCACAGCACTGCCAGCCCATCACCAGCTCAAAGTTCACTTGGCGATGATCCCAGCAAGGCTAGGACCTCCAGGGGGCTCCCCCCACCCCCATGTTCCTGAGCCCTTTAACACTTTCCCAACACACAAGAGGACCTGGGCCATTCCTATTCCTTTAAAGCCCTGCACCCAGCACACTACACTGCCCAACCCTTGTATTAGCACTCAGCCACGGCCTTTAGTTCTGGTACCACTAGGAAGGGACAGGCCCCATGCTGCCCTCCCCCCCCCCCCGGCAGACCAACTAGCCAGGTCTCCACCGCAAGCCCTTCTGTTTCCCTTATAAAGGGGGCACAAGCACATTAGCTACGCCCCTGCCAAGCCCCTGAGCACCCTGGCTGGGAAGCAGAGGTCGCACCGGACTTCCTACGGCCCTTAAGGCCTGACAGGATGAATCCTCGCTGCCTGCTGGGGAGTGCTGCCCGGCTGGACAGGAGAGGACCAGGCTCTGGGGACGGGACACAAAACATAACCATTAGGCTTTATGGGGACAGACCTGAGGGCAGGGATAAGAGAGCCTTGGCTGAAGAGTCCTCTCTCCAAGTCCCTTAGCTCAACGGCCCCTTCCTCCAGCCTGCCCAGCATTAAGTCAGCTTGGGGCTGGCCATAAACTTGGTGCCACAGGAAATCTACCAAGGTTTATTAACTGATCCTCAGCAGTGGATGTATCCAACATCACACACAAATACATACATACATATACCCATGCATACATTCTATCTTTATCCCTAAGTAAATATCTAAATGCTTTTTTGTTCTGGGGTGGGGGGTGCCAAACCAATTTGGCCCAAGGTTCAAGATCCACCCAAGAGTAATACCAAGAACTTTCCAGAGACAACCTGGATCTGCCTTCTAGAAGATCAAACCCACACAACAATCCACACAGGGGTTCAAGGGACCCATAAGTTGTAAGCCAATCAAACCCCAGTGCACTTGTGGATCCAAGCCAAGACCCAGCTCACCATTAATCAAAAATCTTTCTCTCGGCTGGGAATGTGGCTTAGTGGAAGAGTGCTTGTCTAGCATGCATGAAGCCCTGGGTTCGATTCCTCAGTACCACATCCACAGAAAAAGCCAGAAGTGGTGCTTTGGCTCAAGTGGTAGTGTTAGCCTTGAGCAAAAGAAACTCAGGGACAGAGCCCAGGCCCAGAGTTCAAGCCCAGGACTGGCCAAAAAAAAAAATCTTTCTCTCTAGGTGACTTTAAAATGGTTCTTGTGCAACCCTGTCCCTGTGGTTTATCCTAGATCTGTCTCTAGGCCTCAGACTGAACAGCAGAATAAAATCAGCACAGAAAACATACACTGTGTGTTAGCTAAAAATAAAAGCAAAGTTTTTTTCTTTCTAAAGAGACGATTTGTTCCAATAAATCTAAGAGACCATTAGCAAGTCCTGTAATGGAAGAAAACCCAAGAGAGGAAAATGGAACTTTTTCCAGAGACCCAAAGTAAATATTTCCTGTCTGGATTTGGTGCCACTTGGTCTAACTCATTTTTCTTGTGTCCTGCTTCTGTTCTATCACTCTGGAACTGGGCTGGGACTATCCACGGTGCCTAACGTCTTACTCCTGGCTGAGGAGCAGAGAAAGAAGGTTTCTATGGAAAGAGAGCAAAGAAGAGACGCCAAGGCCTGAATGATCAAGCATTTTTAGAGCTCTCCAAAGGAGAACTGCCCTCCTTTTCAAAGGCAGGTAAGAAGGCCCAGGGGAGCCTGGTGAAGTTCGGGGCGCACAGAGCAAGGATACTCTGCGCATGTTCACTGGCCCTTCCCCAGGTTTCTGCAGAGTTGAGGGTGGCAGCCCCAGAAGCTACAGAGGGTCTCCAGGTTGGTCCAGGATCCTGTGAAAAGACCTTTTTGCCATGCTGAACCCTTCCTTTACCAGATTGCCGGCGCCCCTGCCGCACATGGGTGGACACTTCATCCTGGGAAGACCAAGCCTTCTTCAGTCTCTCTGGGCTACAGCGGTACCGAGTGGGATCTGCAAGCAGGAAGGAGACAATCAAGGGCTATCACTACATCAGCCCAATTCTAGACCTGACACCCACCCACCCCAGCTCCAGATGCCTCAGGAGCCTCTTCCATCTTCTTCAGGCACTTAGTTCCTGCCCCTTGCCCCTAGGTGTATAGGAGGTATGATAGGAGGCTCCCACCCCTACCCTCTCTGCTCCTGGAATGAAAGCCATCAGGCAAATCTCTCCTGGGACACAGCCCAACCTGGCTATTCACATCAATAGGCACCAAACAGGAAGGAAGAGATAACTTACAATAGGAGTCCATTTCCAAGATGGCTTCCTTGGCCTAGAAGGAAAAGAAAGTCACCTAGTTACCACCTTTCTCTGTGCTGCACCTCCTCTACTCAACAAGACACCTCACTGTGCTGTGCCCGGGCCTGTGCATCTCTTATGTTGACACATACTACCCAGCACAGCCAGTGTCCAGAAGGTGGAGAGCCCCAGCAGACTCTCCAGAGTTGGCTCCAAGAGACCTATTCTCCCTGCACCCCATCAGGAGCACCCTTGGGGACCAACCTTCTGAGGGATGGTGGCATGGTGATTCTCCAGGATGAGCCTCTTGATGTGATGAGTCCAGCTTCGTTTCTCCTCTGCTGACTTGGCCTGGGAAGACCCAAGAGAAAGGGACCCAAGGTTATTATCACAGGTTATTATTAATAACCCAGGGTTATTATTATAGGCAGAAGCTATGCGGCATCACTAGCACTGGGACCCAGAGGAAGAAATGGAAAAGAGGGGCTATGCTGGAGTCTACAAGGTTGCCTTGGTTCTTTACAACCCTCAGAGGTGCCTGTGATGATCACTGCTTTACAGGGAGAAATCCTAAGGTTCAAGGCAGCTAGGGAATCAGGAATCACATGCAGGTGTGCTTGGAAATTTTGCCCTGACCCCAGCCCCTGTACCTCAGCCCCTCACCTGGATACTGTACTGCTGCTTGCTGTGCTTGTAGTGGGTGACGGTGAAGCACAGGGAATCCCTGGTGCTTTCGATCAGCATCAGTGAGGAGCACTGTGGGGCAGAGGACAAAGCGGTCAGGGAAGAAGGGGGCCTCCAACCCTCTCTCAGAAGGCTAGCACTGGAGCCAGATGAGCAGGCAAGAAGTGGAGGGGTCAAGGTCTTTAAGGAAGGAGAGAAGGCAGCAAAGGAGGCGGGATGGCCTGGTTACCGGGATGTGACCCTTGTAGACAAAGTGATCGCCCCGCTTCTTGGTGATGAGCAGTATTTTGTCAAACAGGAAGAAAGTTCTCTCATTTCGCACTCGGTGCACACGGAACGTGCCCTCTAAGACAAGCTCCCCATAGGTGGTTAGGTCTGGCCCTTTCCAGTTGATGAGCAGCGATTGAATCTCCTGCAATAGAAGCCCCCAGGCCCAGGGTTAGGCCTCGTGGGATCCAGGAGGCCTATGCAGACTGGCTCCAAAGGCTCCCAACAGCTCCCAAACACCTCCTTGGGTCAGCCCAGCAGGGTGTCCACGGTCCCTTTCCCAAAAGCCCCACGGACCTACCCACCTATGTCTCCCCAGCCTCCCAGCCCAGAGTACCTGGAGCCGGACTGCATGCTCATGTCTCCTCTTCATGTCATTGATGTACCAAGCCACACAGGTCATGGTGTCGATGGCATCTTCCACCACTTCAAAGCCATCCTCTTCCTCATCAAAATGTTTGGCAATTTCCTATATAGGGAACGGGATTTAGGCAACACCAGCTCAAGGGCTCTGTCCCCCATCCCCAATCCCCCAGTCCTGGGGAAGGACCCCCCCTGGCTACCTGGAGCAGCAGGTGGTACTTGAGGATGCGCTGGACTGGCTTCAGCAGGTAGGAGCCCAAGGGCAGCGAGTGCTGCAGCAGCTCCTGCCGGTCCCGGAAGAACTTGGCCTGCTGCTTGTCCTGCATACATTCCGTCAGGGCGGCCACGGAGCTGGGAGTAGGGAGATGGGAGTGGGATAATGAAGTTGTCGCCACCTGGGGAAGGCCTGGGGAAGGGGCAGGGGCCCAGACTCATCAAGTAGCTCAGCCTCCCCCTCTCCACCCCAATTACTCACTTTGGGTAGTTGTTGCAATACTGAGTGTAGATATCAAACTCTTGGCTCTAAAGAGAGACCAAAAATGGTGACTTCAGGGAGTTTCTCATTTGAATAAAAGCCTAATAGGACCAAAGACAGGTGTCTGGTCCCTGAGCATGCTCTGTCCTCCCTTCCCTCAAGTGCCTGCAGAGCCATCTTTGTACCCATTTGTCTAGAGCAATTCATTCACCCGGCCCCTAGCTCCACCCTACTCAACGCACAGCACACAGCCTTTCTTCTGAAGGGGGACCCCCAGGACTCAGAATTCTTCTCAGGTTGGATATGCTTATCCCTTTGAATGCCCAACAAGGCAGGACAAGAGGTAATGACCCAACCCTTCTTACCCTCTCCACAAAGCAGCTGGCCACAGCCACTGGGTCACTATTGCAGCTGTCCAGGTCTCTTAGTAGTTGGCTGGGTGAGAGGGAAAGCAGCCATCAGAGATCAATCTCAGCAGCCTCCTCAGCAGTGACATGCCCCCTGCCCACCTCCTCAGACCTACACTCACATTTAGTGCTGGGGTCATGCTAACAGCTGGGGCTCCCACCCTCTGAATAAGCCCTGTCCCAGGCATTAACCACACAAAGCAGCCAGTCCACCATACAGGAAGCTCAGAATACACACATGCTCAACAAGCAAAGGAGCAAGAGAGCACAGCAATACGCACCTCAGGAGGGGACACGGCTCCTCTGCGGGCAGAAGGAGTCAAACATACAAAAGCAGAGATTAAAGAGGGAAGGAGAGAGGGGACTAGCAAAAAGCAGCCTTCTGGATGGGAAAGAAGAAGTATGGAGAGAAGGGGTGAGCCTGGAACCCTGATCTGAGATGAAACACCATAAGAAATCCCAGAAATAGAGTCCCCTGTCTCCTCTACCTATGCTCCTTAGCTTTTCCCAGCCCTACCCCCCGACCCCACCCCTCTTCCTAAGTCATACTTGGATCCTGCTCTCCTAGACTTCTCTATCTGCAGAATTTCTTCTGCCCACTTTAAGTCATCTAGGGGGAAGGGGGCCTCAGCCTATCAACACCATTGCCCCAGCACGCGACAGGACCCTTCCCCTGAGGGTCTGTGGTCCTACAGCAGCAGATTCAAGCCCTCACAGAGCCCCCTTAGCTGGTCCTAAGATAGCCTCACCAGGCCTTATTCAGCCTCACCAGGTCCTGCATTCCACTAACAGGTCAGATCATCTCTAGGGAGCCTGATCTCCCTTGGGATCAGTGGGAAAAAGAGGATGAATTATGAGACTTGCAAGTAGAGGACGATGATGAGAAGAACAGGCTAAGCGCTGATGGCTCACGCCTGTAATTCTAGTTACTCAGAAGCTGAGAGCTGAGGTTCACATTTCAAAGCCAGCCTGGGCAACAAAGGTTGTGTGATTCTTATATCCAATGAAGCACCAAAAAAGCCAGAAACAGGGCTGTGGCTCCTGTGGTGTAACACTAACTAGCCTTGAGCAAAAAAGGCCAGGGACAGTACCCAGGTCCTGAGTTCAAGCCCCAGAACCAGCACACAAAACAGCGATGAAAAGGACAACATAGCCGCCCAAAAGGAAGAATAATAGTGTGGAAGCAGGTGTTGACCAAGCTTGCTGGATACCAGAGCACGTGACTTCAGATTATCTCTAGAAAGTGCATCAGCCCAGGGCACATTCTCCCAGTTGGCATCCTCTCTGCAGCACAGAGCTAACTATGCCCTTGTGCAGGGGTGGACCTCTATTCCCCATCCTCAGAGATCAGGTCTCAGGCCCACATGTCATAGCCCCATGAGTCCGGGGACATTCCCCTGACCCTGAGGTGCTGCCTGAGAGCATGATGTCACCCCCACTCACATACCTGTTCAGCGCATAGATGCTCTCTATGTTCCCGAAGAGGGCACTGACTTGCTCTGGTTTCAACAGCCCAGGGGTGTCAATGATCTTCAAGAGGTAGTCCTGCATGGAGAGAGGCAATCAGGACCTGGTCACTCCTGGCTCCATCTTGCCCAACTACCTCCCTTAGTCACACCTCAATTCTGCACTGATTTTATAGCCATCAACAACTTCATAGACAGCACTCACTGGGACTGGATAATTATCTACCCCCAAATTCATGGCCACTTGGCACTCAAAAAGTAATCTTATTTGGAAATAGGGTCCTTACAAATGTCACTAATTAACACTCTTAAGATCACAACATTTTAAAAAAGTGGGTATGCCAGGCATTGGTGACACATAGCTAATGATCCTAACTCTCAGAAGGCTGAGAGCTGAGAATTTCTGTTTAAAGCCAGCTATACAGAAACATCTGTGAGACTGTTATTTCCAATTAACAGGCAAAAAAAAGCCAGAAGGATAGCTGTGGCTCAAATGGTAGAGCACCAGACTTGAATGAAAAAGCCAAGGAAGAGTATGCGGCTCTGAGTTCAAGCCCCAGTACCAGCACTCAAAAAAAAAAGCTGGGTATAGTGGTACAAATTAATAATCCCAGCTGTTTAGTCTGTGGAGGTAAGAGACAAAGCTATCAAGACCCTGTCTCAAAAATTAAATAAAGACAAAAGGGTTGGTGATGTGGCTCAAGTGTTAGAGTGCTTGCCTAGCATATGCAAAACCCTAGTAACGCCTCCCCACAAAATTAACATTTTAGGAGGGCTTCAAGTCCAATGACTGATTTCCTTAAAAGAGGAGAAGCCACAGAGATTAACACCAACGGTGCTTGTGCCCTGACTGGTATGAAACACTTCCCCTATGCCACACCTGAGAGTCAGGTGTTGCCCTTGGCTTTACAGAATGGTGGAAGAATGGTGGGTGGGCTCAGGTAATCACTTGATGCCCAAGACAGACCCCAGAGCCAGGCAACAGCAGAGTAAGGATCACTGGGACGGCCTGGATTCCATTTCTGCAGAGCACAGTGGTCATCCCAGTTAGGCTGGGGTCCCTCAGATCCCCTTCACAGTGTCCACTTCCTGTGCACTTACAGGAAGTTCCCCTCACCCCAGGCTACTCCTATAGCTCAACATCATAAAGGAAGCAGAAGTGAATGGTCTCCCCAGGGCAGAAGCCTGGGGCCTCCTCTAGAGCTGATGCTCTAGAGGAGTAAATTTTCCATCCCAGTATAGGATGGGGCTCCTCCCAGGGATGGACCACTGGAGACCAGTGTCCCTCACCCTAGAAGGAGATGACACTTCCTCCCTGGCCTCAGCACGCACCTCCACGATGCTGCGCAGGTCCTGCACATACATGCGCTCCGTTTCCACAATCTCCCGCACCACTCGGCCCAAGTAGCTGAGCTTGTGGACAGGTCCCGCTGCCCGGCTGTTGAATGGAGACAGGGACCCCTTCCCGTTCATCCAGCTGCTGGAGTTGTTGTTGATGTTGGGGGAATGACGGCCACATGGGGAGCCCACCCCATTCTGGGCAGAAGCCTCAGGGCCGGTGGGCTCCTCCATGGTGCTGTGGCTGTCACGGGAGGAGCCAGAGGAGGTGGTGGACATCAGGCTCAATGGCCGCTCCTGGCTGCCATCTGGGTGAAGGGTGGCAGAGACGGGCATCCTGGCATTGCTGCCTGGTGGGGGCACTTCAGGGAGATTCTGGAGTAAAACAGATAGATGTGTGTCCACTTGAGTCCCCACAGAAATCAGAAAGCAGAAAGTAGGTTGCCTGGAGTGGGGGAGGGTGGCATGGGAGGTTTTCTTACTGCACAGGTCAGTTTATTGTCACTGAATTACATTTCAGCATGGTCAGGATGGCAAGCTTTTCATTAGATGTATTTTACCACAGTTTAAAAACAAAAACTAGGGCTGGGAAGATGGCTCAGTGGTAGAGCACTTGCCTTGCATGCCTGAGGCCCTGGGTTCGATTCCTCAGCACCACATAAGCAAAAAGAAAAAAAGCCGGAAGTGGTGCTGTGGCTCAAGTGGTAGTGCACTAGCCTTGAGCTGAAGAGCTGAGGGACAGCGCCCAGGCTCGGAGTTCAGGCCCCATGACCAGACCAAAAAAAAAAAAAACTAAACCAGGAGCTAGTAGTTCATACCTGTAATCCTAGCTACTCAGGATCAAACCATGATCTGAGAATCATGGTTTGAAACTACCTGGAGTAGAAAAATCCATGAAACACCATCACCAAAATAACCAGCAAAAAGCTGGGCTGGAGATGGAGCTCAAGTGCCAGCTGAACAAGCATGAAGTCCTGAGTTGAAACCCCAGTAACAGCCCTAAAAGAAGAAAAGGAAGAAACAAGAAGAGGAGGGGGGGAGGAGGGGGAGGAGGGGGAGGCGGCGGCGGCAGCACATCTCAAGTACCTGCTTGTCAGGCCTGTTCAGGGTCACCAGATAGGGACACTATTAAGACAACACATAATCCAGTGGATAATACTCTGCCCAGGACTGCTGTCAGGCCTGTACCAGGGCCAACACATAAGGACAAAAGTGTTAATACACACAGGACTGGGTAATTTTCTGCCTAGGACTGCAAACTCTCAGGACATCTGTGGCTTTAGTATATAACTGAAACTTTGTGGATACTGATGAGAAAGAGGGAGGAGAGAGTGACCACCTTTCCTCTACTCCACACCCAGCACCTGGTATAGGCAAGAACCTGACTCAACCAAACCAGGAAATTCCCCAGGGCTGAGCCACCACTGAGTCTCCACAAACTCCCCTCAGCATGGCTGGGTCAGTGCAGCACAGAGGACAGGAAACTGCACCCAGGTGAGGCAAACACAGCCTCAGGTGAACTTTATTCCCTAAAGTGATAGTACAACTCCTAGGTAGGCCCATGGGCAGCTTCAAAGGGGACAGTGGACAAGAGCCTATTTCTGATTGTGTTTTGAGGGACAGACAGGACACCCAAAGCCACAACTCACCAGCACCACTTTCCATAATGCTCACTTGACTGTTATTTCCACAGGGGAAAGAAAGCTCCAAAGCACCTCCCTCACCTCTGCTGATCCAAGTCTCCTAACCCAGCCTATAGCTCAGAAGCTACCTGACCAGACAAGGCCAAGGGACAGGGGCCTGAGCTAGGAGGAGGCTAGCTACAAAGTGGCATCATTCCAGTCCTCTTGGTACCTGCCTCCTGGTTTTTTTTTTTTTTTTGTCTCTGCTTCCACCTGGAAGACAGCCTCTCTGGACTCTGACTTTTGCAAATATTGTCCTCTCTACCACAGCATTATTTCCTCCTCACCAACTCCATGCCAAATCTCAGATTGGCCATGACCTACCTCTAGGAACCTTCCGAACATGGTTCACTAGTTGACCCTCCCAGGTTTTCCCTTCTGGAGTGCTCACTACGAGATACTGCGCTAGTTTAAGACCATCCACCCTGGGCTGCCAGTCACTTACAGGCAGGGGCCATAAAGGCTGACTTTGACAAGAGAAGAGCAATGGTGAACAAATCGATGCTTTTGTCCAGACCTACTTGCCAGCTACCCAACCTAGCAGGGACAGCTCTTGTCTCTGCTGGTTGGGGAAGGGGGAGGGGGGGGCACATGGGTCACCTCCAAGGTGTCTATATAAGCCCTTACATGGCAGATGAGGGCTCAGAGAGGTACCCTAGGATGGTGTTGGTAGATCTCAGAGGGGATCCCAGGAAAGGCAGCACTGCTTGTTGGGGCCACCACCACCTCCCTGTTCCAAAGAGCCTCTACAGGAATCAGCTACACCAGCAGCAGGACACCATGGCATTCCCACACAAAGGCACAAAGGCCCAAGCTTGGACCAACCTCCCTGCGTGACCCTCTCCCTGAGGTGCCCTGCAGGCCTTTAAAGCAGTTGCACAGTCAGGCCCCAGCCCAGCCCAGCCCCAACAGTCCCAGCTGGAACAATGGGGCAGGCACTTAGACCTAAGACCTTTCCCAGATTAGCCCTGAGGTCAGTCAGCTCCTGTGGGGAGGCTAAATGGAAAAGGCCCAACTCCCAAATGGATTTCCCAGCTAGCCAGGTCACCGCCTTAAAGCAAAGGATTCGTCACAGCCTTAACCCTGGCCCATGCATGCTATCAGCAAGATTATTCTCTTAAAAGTACACTTCTGAGGGCCACGATTTGGTGACCCCACTGCATGGGGGCTCCAAAGAGAAATTAAAAGCCTAAAATTAAAGTACCTCTTTGCTTGGAGAAGTTATCTCTGGTTGAACACAGCTACCCACCTGCAAACACTTGCTCACAGTTTGCAAGTACAGTTGCTGCTGAATCTTTCTGAGGCTAAAGAGACTGGCTGCCTGCTCAAAGATTCTCAGTGCTATCTCTATACATGGCAAGTCACCCACCCTGTTAACACTACTACGATCCCCACCTTACAGATGCACAACTGGAGGCCACAGCAGTAATAAGTGGGGAGCTGGACCAGAACTGCCTTCCTATGGCATGGTCATGGTTTCCCGGCCACTGCCTCCCTGATGGATTTTGCATCAGCCAGGGCCACTAGCAAAGATTAGTCACAGCTCCTGGTCAATGGCTTGGGTTCGGCATAGGTTATAGGAAGACCTGAAAGACTGGGGCCTCCAACAAGACCGTGAAAAGGGCTGACTGAGATGGCTGTTTGTATACCTGCTGTGTGACCTGTGGCCACTCACTCTCCTTTCAGAACATGGTAAAACATAGATCCCAAGTGAAGAGTCACAGCATGGGGACGCAGAAAGGAGAAAGGAAAGGATTCTCAGGATCAGACTGAATTTCTCAGGTAATAAAAGAAAAGAAACAGTCCCGGCCCCCAAAAAAAGAGAGGCCAAGGAAAGGGCAAGGGGGAGATAAAAGAACAAATGGAAGAGCAAGTACTGCAAAGCAGGGTTCCAAGTGTGGATTATCAAGAAGGCCACCAGATGGTGACAGAGAAGATTCTAACATCCTGCTCCATTTGAGTGTGCTCCAGCTCCTAGAGGCTCATTTGGACCCCTACCCTGTGTATAGCTCACATTCTCACAGACACAATGCTACCCACATGTTTCCTGGGCATGGACAAGCTCTCCTTCCCACCCAGTGAGCATCACACATGTTGCAAAACCCAATCCCAAACCAGGATGACAATCTGATTGCTCAAACTCAACTTGGAAGATATTAGCTGCTGCCAGGCGCTGGTGGCTCATACCTGTAATCCTAGCAACTCAGGGAGCTGAGATCCGAAGATCATGATTCAGAGCCAGTCGAGGCAGAAAACATGAGACATTTACCTCCAAACAGCCATTATTTGCTATTAACCAGCAAAAAGCAGGAAGTGGAATTATGCCTCAAGTGGCAGAGAGGCAACCTTGAACAAAAATACCCTACAAGAGCATGAGGCTGCTAGGGAAGGAATGGATTGTGTGGACAGCTGCCCAACACTCAAGTCTACACCATCTTATCTCCAGGTCCCCTACACAGCCCCAGATGAGACCTCTTCTGTCTTCCGATGACCCAATCAGTTTTGAACCCATAAATCAGAGTTCTAGAAAACTTTATACCTCTACCCAGGCAAGGGGGTGCATACCTATAATCCCAGCTACATGACAGGTGGAGCAAGAGGATCACTAGTTATGATACCAGCCTTGGCAGAAGGTAGCAGTGATACCCAGTCTCACAAAAAAAAAAAAATAATTAATTAATTAATTAAGAGGAATGCTCAAGTGGCAGAGCAGCTTCCCTGGTGTGTGCAAGGCCCTAGACTTAATCCTCAGAATCACAAATAGCAAGAAGGCAGGCAGGCAGGGAGGGAGGGAGGAAAGGAAGGATGAGTGGAGGGAGAGGAAGGAGGTAGACCACTATCTCAAGTTCTACACTGTGAAGCTCTCTGACAATGTCCCCAAAGACCATTCTTTCTGATATGTCTAAGAAATGAAGATATATACCTTTTTTAAGAAGCCAAGGGCAGGAAAAGGAAGAAAAATCCGTTTCTTCTTCTTTAAACTTTCTCCACATTCAAGTGTAATCCACACCCTTGTTCTACCCACACCTCCCCAGGTTACCTGCCCCACCTCCCATGGGCAGGGGCCGGAGGCAGGCAGGCTGCAGCAGGCCCGGGGAAGCCAGCGCAGCCAAGTCCCACACCCTCCCCTCTGCCAACTCCGCCTCAGCACAGCGCCCTCAACCTGACCCACAGGGAAGAAAAGTGACACCCCCAAAACATGCATTTGCCCCCCCGTTTGTCCACAAGCCTCATGTCCCTCCCGCAAGGGACCCTGCTCCTCCCTTCAGAAAGGGTCATCCCACAGGAAAACCCACCTGGAGCCTTCCAGAACTCTTGCTTCTGGTCCTGGAGGACCCCTAAGATTCCGGCGTACTCCCTCTGGTTGTCCCTCCTAGGCCAGTGAGTGGGAAAGAGGAGAGGAGAGGACCGGGCATGCTTGGGGTGAGCCCTCTAGTAGGTGGGAAGACTGGAGACTCCCTGAAAACATCTGGTTCCAAAAGACTGACATCATCTTTCCACCTACTGCCCTTCACCCCATACCCAAAAGCCAAGAGTGGAAGCCCCACAGTGCCACGCCTGTTTGAAGTAACAGGGTTCCCCCAAAGTGAAGTAACAGGGCTCCCCTCAAGGCAACTGTGGGCTGAGGTGAGAGAAGAATCCAGCCAGCAACTGTGTACACACAGGCTTTATCTCAGGGGCAAAGCCGGAGGTGCGGCCTCCATCCTCCATCCTCCTCCAGTGGCCTCCTCTCCCCCACTGGCCTTCCAGCCTCTCTCATCTCTACAGTTTCAAAATGGAGGGTGGGGGAGCTAAAGGCCTTTGACAGTCTCCAGAGGCCCAAAGCCCACTTTGACAATCCCCTCAGATGGAAGACACTTCTCCAGACCAACAGAGAAGCAACTGTGACCACCAAGAAAGAGATCTCACTCAAGATCCTCAAACTCCTCGGCTTGGCACCCCACACACACACTCCACTGTCCCCTAATTGTCCCAGCAGACGCTCAGTTCATATGTCTGGCCATATAAACGCTTCCTTCACACAACTTGAGAGTCTCAGGGGAAAGGGAGGAAGGACCACCCCATTCCATCCCTTCACACCCCGCCCCCCCCCCACAGTCTGACTCTGTGTCCCTTCCCCCAACACATTCCTCACTCTGACCCCCTCCCATTTCTCCTGGAGACTGGGAGCCCCAGGACCTGGGAAGGTTCCCTGGGAAGTAACTTTGTGTTTAATATGAGCAACATGTTCTGTCTCAGAGGCTGGGTGAACAGTGTGACCAAGATTTACTGGGCCACCCAAACCCAGCCCAGCTGGCGCAAACTCATTTTCCCTTGGGAATTGGTTTTCCCACCACCTGAGCGCAGCAGGGCCCCAGGGACAGTTGGCTGGGTCCCTGGGGCAGGCCTGTGGCTGCCAAGAAGGAACAGGATTGTGGTTGCCATGACGACGGAGACCTCCCACCTGAATTCCAGAGGAAGTCTGGGTCTACTGACTGAAGTCCAGAAAACTCCTTCAGTCTGGCCTTGAAAAGGGAAGGAAAGCCCCTGGCACCTTGTTCAGAAGGACCACCTCCCACAACCCCAACGTGTGCTCTTGTGTCTCATACCAGGAATGGCCTTGGATGTTCCTAAAGTTGGCTCAAAGTTAGATCAATTTCAAACTCCTCCCAACATAGGAACCATTGTAAGCTTAATAATGCTCCCTACAAGGAGATCTGTGTCTTGAGTCTCAGAACCCGTCACCTGGACACCAAAAGGGACTTTAAGAATGTGATAAATTAAGGATCTCCCAACATAATCCTAAGAGGGACCTAGCAGGAGTCAGTCAGAAGTTGATGTGATGACTGACATAGAGACAGAAAGAAACAAAGAAAAAGGGAAGATCGGAAGATCATCAGCCTTTGAAGAGAGAGGAAGGGCGCCACAAGCTTCAGGAATCTGGAAAGGGCAAGGGAACAAAGTTCACCCTGGAACTCCCAGAAATGTAGGCCTGCCGATCCAGGCAAATTTCTGACCTCCAGAACTTAGTGAATGTCTGTTAAGTTTCTAAATGTATGGAATTTGTTACAGCAGCAGAAGGAAACAAATACACTTCTTTGAACCCCAGTGCCTCTGGGCATCACTGGTCCATGGCACTCACACATGCAAGTGTTTCTTCTAGACATCAGTAAAACCCCGCAGGCTGGGCCTTCATCCCCAGAGAGCAAGTCACCACTAGGCGCTCAATAAATGCCTGATGAGGAGACTGCAGAATTATACCACTCTCACAGTCAGAAGGGTAAATAGTAATTCAAGTACAGACCAAAGCCACTTCCTCCATATTAGTCACTGCCAGCAAGTTTCCAGTGAGCCAAGGAGCACTCAAGATCGATGACTGATCATTTATCCCAGCACTTCCGACCTACTTGGCCCCCAAAAAGGAGCTACAGCAGGGGTACAACTGCCTTGCCAGGCCACATACTAAGTGATCAATCACAAAAGACTGGGGCAAAAAAGGGAAAGTAGCCAGGTCTAGACAAGGGAGTACCACGATGAGGTCTCCCTACAAATATCCTAAGAAAAGCAGTCTACTGAGAAGTTTCACATAGCCCAGTGCTGGCAGCTCAGGTCTGTAATCCTGGCTACTTGGCTGTGATCTGAGGATCATGGTTCAAAGCCATCTTTGGCAGGAAAGTCCATAAGACTTTCATCTAGAAAACCAGAAGTGGTACCCTGTGCAGAAGTGGCTCAAAGTGGTCAAGCAACAAGCCTAATGCAAAACAACTCAGGAATAGCACCCAGGCCCTGAGTGTTCAAGCCCTACAATACACACACACACACACACACACGCGCGCGCGCGCGCACACGCACACACACACACACACACACACACACACACACACACACACACACACACACACACACACACACACACACACCGCGGTTTCATCTATACTTATACTAAAGCCAAATGAGAGTAATCAGTACTGATTAGGAATTGTCATTGCTCAGAGCCAGACTAGGTCAGCAAAGCTTCCAGCAAAACTTATCACTGTGGTGGGAAATGACACAAGGTGCCCAGAAAATGAAGCAGCCAAAGAAAGCTATAAAAGATGGTGCTTGAAATTACACCCTCCCCCTGCCAAAAAAAAAAAAAAATCAACAGATCTAAAGTTCCCATCTTTAGATCAAAAAGTTCACAGAGGGCTGGGAAGATGGCTCAGTGGTAGAGCGCTTGCCTTGCATGCATGAGGCCCTAGGTTCGATTCCTCAGCACCACATAAGCAAAAAGAAAAAAAGCCGGAAGTGGCACTGTGGCTCAGGTGGTAGAGTGCTAGCCTTGAGCTGAAGAGCTGAGGGATAGTGCCCAGGCTCAGAGTTCAGGCCCCACGACTGGACCCAAAAAAAAAAAAGTTCACAGAAGGCTAGGATGTGGCTCAGTGGTACAGTGCTTGCCTAACATGTGCAATACCCACAGTCCTATCCCCAGTACTAGGAAGAAAACAAAACAAATAAGCAGGGGGCGGGGTGGGGGGGAGCAAAGCTCACAGGATTAGTACAAAATTTAGGACTAAGTCCTGCAAATTACTCTTCTTATTGGCTCCATCCCCACTTTGAGAGTACATTCCCACTTTGGGCCTATAAGCTAGAAGCCATCTGCAAAAGAAAGGCAGAGCCGCACTCTCATAGCTATAGTATTATTTATTATAAATATACAACAAAGGCATTGGAGAATCTTAGTAGGAGTCACCTGGAACAGAGGGGCCTCTCCTGAGTTCTCAGCAGAGAAGAGAATATGCCAGCAAGCCAGCACACCAGGCAAATCCATGCAGGCTAAATGAATGAAATGCATATACAGGCATTGAGTCATGCAGGCCTGGTCTGAATTCCAACTCCTATGCTTTCCTGGCTATATGTTGCCTTGAATATGTCACCTGAAATTCTAAGCTTCAAGTTCCTCATCAGCAAAATGGCCACAGCAACAGTGCCAACCTCCACCAACTATCTCCAGGCTTGAAAGAATACCAGTGTATAATTTGTGCATCTAATACACATAGTAGGTAAGGTCACCAAAAATGGTGGTGATGATGTTAATGACGACAGATAAATCTTATTTGTTCCTAAGCACCAAGACAAAAGATTTTTTGTGACTTGTACCCAATTCTTCTTTAAACCGTATCAAATTAATACTAAAAATCACTAATTTCACACAAAAAAAGTTAAACTTGGCACCAGTTGCTCACACCTAGCTAATCAGGAGGCTGAGATGTGAGGATCATGGTTCAAAGCCAGCCCAGGCAGGAAAGTCCACGAAACTCTTATCTCCCATAAACCACCAAAAAACCAGAAGTGGCACTGTTGCTCAAGTGGTATAGCACTAGCCTTGAGCTGAAGAGCTGAGGGACAGCGCTCAGGCCCAGAGTTCAAGCCCCACGATGGACAAAAAAAAAAAGTTAAACTTGGTGGACCAGCACAGCCTAACCCTTCCCCCCAACCCAATCTATCCTCTAGGACTCTAAGTCAGACCATGGTCTTATACGGGCAAATACAGAGCTATTTGTCTGGTGGGGAAAAACAGTCTGATACCCATACCCAACAGAAGGTCAAATAAGAAAGCTAAGTATAAATGAGTCAGTCTGACTGCTATGGCAAGCAGGCACATTCCTGAGCATTCTATCGGGTGAGATGGCCTGTACTAGGAGCCAGAAAGAACAAAACTATAGGGGTCCGCAAGCCCGAGCAGAAACACGTATGGCACCCCACATTATTGTAAGGCACAAAATAATACCTTAAATGCTAGTATAGAAGTGTGCTAAATAGTGCAAACAGCAGTGCAAGTGCACCCAAGAGGAGGCGACAAGAAAGCCAACAGATGAGGAAGAGAGTTGAGGGCATTGGATGCCAAGGGAAATGCACCTGGGAAAGCTGGATCCCCAAAACATCTGATCACCCAGCACTGTGCACCAGGCAGCAAGAGACCAGGCTGGAGGGAACTGCAGGCCTTGTTGGGTTAAGACACATCCAAGGCAGGTCCGAAAGAACAACTACTCAAATATGTTCATGAGACCAGGTGAGAATGTGCCTTAAAAAAAAAAAAAGACATGGCTGGGAAGGTGGCTCAGTGGTAGAGTGCTTGCCTTGCATGCATGAGGCCCTGGGTTCGATTCCTCAGCAACACATAAGCAAAAAGAAAAATGCCGGAAGTGGCGCTGTAGCTCAAGTGGTAGAGCGCTAGCCTTGAGCTGAAGAGCTGAGGGACAGTGCCCAGGCCCAGAGTTCAGGCCCCACAACTGACCCAAAAAAAGTACAAAAAAGTGAGGTGTGGGGCTGGGGCTTCAGGTGTTCATAAAGCCCATGTTGAAGAATACAGAGGCCCAGAAGGAGCATTTTCTAGGGAAGGGAAAGCTCAAGGCAACATCAGCCAGAAAGAATGAGACCCATTCCAACCCTCACAGAGGGAAGGGAGAAATATGTGAGCAAAAAAATCAAGGTGACAGCATGAAGCTATGCATACAGGAGATGACTCTAAAAAAAAGAAAAAAAGAAGAAAAAAAAGGCAGAAAGAGACCACCTCTCTAGAAAACTGATTCTAGGTTTCATCCAAAGGAGAACTAGTTCTCTCCAGGGATCCCAGGCCAGTAGCTTTTACCTGGGCTGGGGGTGGGGTTCCTAAGTGAATTTTGCCTTCTCTCAACTCTCACTTTGTTTTTCCATGCATGTCAGAACTGGGGCAAAACTACCAGCTACCCCAAAACACAGCTGTGGTCCCAATTCAAGCAAGAGCCTTCACTCCCAGAAACGAAGGTACATGTGATTGAGAAGTGTGGCAGAGAGACAACTACCCCTACTTTCTTCATCTAGCAGGCCTCTTCAACAAAGCCCCTTCTTGTCCCCTAGATTTTTACCCAGTGCCTGAGGACCGACACAGAGAAGCTAGGGAGTAAATTATCCAAGGCAGATTTCACAGACGCATATACAAGTGTGAGTTCTCAATGGGGGACCAGCCTTTGACATGGGGCTTCTCCCGTGGAATCCCATCCATCAGAAGCCAAGAAGCCCCCTCCATCCCCAACCTGGCCCATCCCCCACCGCCTC
Organism: Dipodomys ordii; assembly: GCF_000151885.1. Classification (NCBI taxonomy): domain Eukaryota; kingdom Metazoa; phylum Chordata; class Mammalia; order Rodentia; family Heteromyidae; genus Dipodomys; species Dipodomys ordii. The sequence goes on from NW_012267218.1 coordinate 30,919,753, forward strand.
AGCTAAAGGGCCTCAACCAGGGAAGCCTAAGAAACTCATCCAACCAGTTCCAGTGGAACAGAGCTTTCTCCCCCAGCTGAAGGGAACACAGACCAGAATTTAGACAGCTAAGCAGCTGTCACCGAATGCCAGATTCTGGGGTGCAAATAAGATAAAGAGACATGGCCTGGACAGTAAAGACTAACCCTGGGAAAGTCTAACATGGATTCAGGAGAAGAAGAAAGCCAAACGGGAGCAACAATCTGCCCGCAGCTTCTTGCACGGGCTGCCCAGAGCTATGGAAATGGTGACCCGGTATCCATCACCTGCTCTACCAGCCACCACTTGATTGGATCCAAAACAACCACCCCCTGTGGATTCTGGGAAAAGGAAGCTTCAGGAAGGACGGAGAGATTAACTCTGCTTTTTCCAGTGGTGTGTGTGTGGTGTGGGGTGTGTGTGTGTGTTTGTGTGTGTGTGCCTGTGTGTGTTCACACACCCTGAGCATACAAGCCCGCTGTGCTCCGAGTCTCTCCAGAACCTTCTCTAACCACCCGACTATGAATGTTTGCCATGAGAAGACCCTCTGCAGCTGCCTAGCAAAGCATTTGTAGCCATCTCAAAATACAGCCACATGGACAAATCCACTGCAAAGAGTCAGCAAGGTAAAACGGAGCTACCCTCCCACACCTGTACCAGGTATGGCCCGCAGTTTCTGAATCCCTGAGGGAGAAATCTGCTTTGTACCCCAAACCTGGCAGGCCTAGTTTTCTGGAGATTGTCAGACAAGACTCCGGAGGCCTAAAATTGATAGACTCCCAGGGACACCCCACTGGCCCCAGGAGTACCTACCGCTTTCCTCAAAAGGGCTCCCATGGGAACAGGAGCACCGAGAGGAGCACCGAGAGGGTGGTGAGGAGCCAGCAGCCAGGGAGCTGCATTCTCCCCTGGATGTATCCGGCAGCCCAGTAGTTAACAGGCTTGGGGCGAGCAGCAAACTGCCACCAACAGCCTCGGGAATTAAAGTGCCCGCCTCCTGGGAAACCTCTTCAATAAAGTCCTATTCAGAACCAGTTCCGCGTGTGGGTCATACTTTCTGCATTTCTCTCATTCCTGATGGCTGGGGGGGTCCAGCACGGAAATACAGCTTCCCACCACAGCTCGGCAGGTCCCTGCTAGGGGAGATCCCAGGCCACAGTACCAGGAGGTGAGCACCATGCGGCTGAGCTATGGCTGATTTGCAAATATCTCCAGCAAAGAAGCACTTGGGACACTAAGTGCAGGAAGTCAAATACTGAAGACTCAAACAAAGCCAGATCATTCACCAGCACAACAATACTCCATTTATGGGGCGCCTCCCCCACCCAGGCCCTCAAAGCTGGGTAATATTAACCCTTCAGTCTTTACAGAAGCAAGGCGGAAGGGAGGTATAGGTCGACGGGCAGCTGGAATTAGCCCTAATTTACAGATCAGAAAAACTGAGGCAAATAAAGGTCCTGGGATGCTGGATTTAAAAACAAAAACAGCTGGGCGCTGGTGGCTCACGCCTGTAATCCTAGCTACTCAGGAGGCTGAGATCTGAGGATCATGGTTCAAAGCCAGCCCAGGCAGGAGATCTCCAATAAACCACCAGAAAACCGGAAGTGGTGCTATAGCTCAAGTGGTAGAGCACTCGCCTTGAGCTGAAAAGCTGAGGGATAGCGCCCAGGCCCAGAGTTCAAGCCCCACGACCGACAAAAAGAAAAAGAAAAACAAAAACAAACAACAACAACAAAGTTCAGTTAAAGTGTGTCAGGGTTTCCCAGACCACAGTCTAGGTAATCTCACGACACTGACTAAGCCAGGTCCATCCAGCTAGGGAGGTGGGAAGCCAGAAGTGTTCTTTACTACTAGCAACAACACGCACCTCCCCCATGGAACCCAAGACCTGGAGCCAACGAGGAAAGAATGGAAAGGAACTATCCCAAATCCCCCTCACTGGGAGGCACATTCTGCTGTGTGCATGCATACGCATGTGAGTGTGTGCGTGTGTGCTCATGCACACATAAACATGCGCGTGCACACATACACACATACACACTGGAGTTTAAACTCAGGGTCTCACACGCTTGCTTTTTCTGCTCAAGGCTGGTGCTCTACCTCTTGAGCCATGCCTCTATTTCTCTCTTTTTGCTGGCCAATCTCATAGATTTAACTGCCAGGGCTAGCTTTGAACCTTGATCTTCTCAGCTCAGCCTCTTGAATAGGTAGGAATACAAGCATGAGCCACCAACACCAGGCACATTCTGCCCTTCTACAAATTAAGGCTTTGCTTTGAACAAAGGCACCCTCAGCACCCAGGTACTTTTCTTTTCTTTTTTTTTTTTTGGTCCAGTTGTGGGGCCTGAACTCTGGGCCTGGGCGCTGTCTCTCAGTTCTTCAGCTCAAGGCTAGCACTCTACCACTTGAGCCACAGCGCCACTTCTGGCTTTTTTGTTTTTGCTTATGTGGTGCTGAGGAGTCGAACCCAGGGCCTCATGCATGCAAGGCAAGCGCTCTACCACTGAGCCACCTTCCCAGCCCCCAGGAACTTTTCTTGAGCTCTGTCACTGGAACCCATCTACAGCCCAGATCATCCAGGATTTCAAACCCTTTTCTCCCTAAGTCATCTTGCATTCAAATCCCTACTAGCAATTTTGACAGCTGTATAAATAGATGCCAAAAGCCAGATTCTATCCAGTGGCTCACACCTGTGGCTCACACCTGTAACCTAGCTCTATTCAGGAGGCTGAGATCTGAGGATGGTGTTTTGAAGCCAGCCCAAGGAGAAAAGTCCCCATGAGACTCTTATCTCCAATTAATCACTCAAAAACCAGAAGTGGCACTGGGGCTCAAAGTGGTAGATTGCTAGCCTTAAGCAAAAGAAATCAGGAACAGTGCCCAGGCTCTGAGTTCAAGCCCCCACTTGGACAATAAATAAGTAAATAAAGAAATAGGGCTGGGAATCTGGCTAAGTGGTAGAGTGCTTGCCTAGCATGCATGAAGCCCTGGGTTTGATTCCTCAGTACCATATACACAGAAGAAGCCAGAAGTGGCACTATGGCTTAAGTGGTAAAGTGCTAGCATTGAGCAAAAGAAGCTCAAGGACAGTACCCAGACCCTGAATTCAAACCCCAGGACTAGTAATCATCATCATCATCATCATCATCATCGTCGTCGTAAATAAATAGGTGCCAAAGAAGGCTGAAGCACACAGGTTGGATAGCAGAGGTTTGGTGATATGAAGTCAAGCTATCTACCTCCTCTTGGTGCCCAACCGTACTCAGCCCATATAAAGCTGCAGACTCAGGGCGGAGGCTTCCTGTCTGAAAAGTGTACTATGTGAACCCATTAGTGTTTATTGACAGAGTAAACCATATGCCAGGTGCTGTAGACATGGCAGGGAATAACTAGAGTTCTGACTCTCTCAGAACTTGTATGACAGAGAGAAAGAAGGCCACAAATGGTGGACATGTTGGTATATTTCTTCACAGTGCTGACATGTTGGTATATTTCTTCACAGTGCTAAGATTTATGGAAAAACTAAAGTAAGGAAATAGTGTGATTTGGTTGGAAAGAAAAGCCAGGGAAGTCTCTGGAGAGGTGACTTTTGATCCTAGACCTGTATGATAAAAAGCAACCAGACAAGCAAAAACTCAGGTGGAAACTCAATTTTTCCCTGAACCCCACTTACCCATTCACCCACTCACACTAAGCCCAGGCACCTCACCAGTAAGTGCAGAAGACATCCAAAACATCTTGCTTTTTAAGTATCTTACTCTTTGCAACCAACAGTCAGGAGCTCAATATAAAGTTTAAAAGTCACATGAGAGAGTAAACCACCACAATGGGCCAGAAGATGTAACAAACTGGCATGAATAAAAAGATAAAAATAAAATAAAAAGGGCTGGGAAGGTGGCTCAGTGGTAGAGCGCTTGCCTTGCATGCTCAAGGCCCTGGGTTCGATTCCTCAGCTCCACATAAGCAAAAAGAAAAAAAGCCGGAAGTGGCGCTGTGGCTGAAGTGGTAGAGCGCTAGCCTTGAGTGAAGAGCTGAGGGACAGCGTCCAGGCCCAGAGTTCAGGCCCCACGACTGGACCCAAAAAAATAAATAAATAAAATAAAAATCTGAAAAAGACTTTTAAAAAGTGAATACTGGGGGCTGGGAAGGTGGCTCAGTGGTAGAGTGCTTGCCTTGCATGCATGAGGCCCTGGGTTCCATTCCTCAGCACCACATAAGCAGAAAGAAAAAAAGCCGGAAGTGGCACTGTAGCTCAAGTGGTAGAGCGCTCGCCTTGAGCTAAAGAGCTGAGGGACAGCGCCCAGGCCCAGAGTTCAAGCCCCACGACCGACAAAAAAAAAAAAAAAAAAAAGCTCAGGGATAGTACCCACGCCTTAGTCTAGCCCCACGGCCACCACCAGCACCACCAACAACAAAAGCTAACTGCCTGTGGCTCATGCATAAAATCTTAGGTACTTAAGAGGCTGAGATCTTTGGATGGAGGTTTGAAGCCAATCTAGGTAGACAAAACAGAGACTCTTATAATTACTAACCAAGAGCAGGGACTAGAGTACTAACCTTAAGCACAAAAGGTTAGGGACAGTGCCCAGGCCCTGAGTTCAAGCTCCATGACCAAAAAAAAAAAGGCAGGAAGAGGCTGGGCGCTGGTGGCTCACGCCTGTAATCCTAGCTACTCAGGAGGCTGAGATCTGAGGATCATGGTTCAAAGCCAGCCCGGGCAGGAAAGACTGTGAGACTCCTATCTCCAATAAACCACCAGAAAATGGGAAGTGGAGCTGTGGCTCAAGTGGTAAAGCGCTAGCCTTGAGCCCCAGAATCAGCACCAAAAACCAAAGAATCCTCTATCACACTATTAAATTCAATAAGAGTGCAACAATGTAGTAAGATACAAGACCAGTATACAAAATCAATTTTATTCCTATATATTAAGAAACAATGTGAAAATGCAATTGAAACAAAAATAAACAATCCACTTTATGAAAAAAAAATACAATACCTACCAAAATAATTAACAAAATAAGTATTAGCCTTGTGTACTAGAAACCACAAAACCCTGTTGAAAGAAATTTTATTTTCTTTTATTATTTTTTTTTTTTTGGGTCCAGTCGTGGGGCCTGAACTCTGGGCCTGGACGCTGTCCCTCAGCTCTTCACCTCAAGGCTAGCGCTCTACCACTTGAGCCACAGCGCCACTTCCGGCTTTTTTCTTTTTGCTTATGTGGTGCTGAGGAATCGAACCCAGGGCCTCAGGCATGCAAGGCAAGCGCTCTACCACTGAGCCAACTTCCCAGCCCATTGAAAGAAATTTTAAAACATTAAACAAATGGATAATCAATTCACATTCTATCCATATTGGAACATCTAGCATTGTTAATTATGGCAATATTTGACACATATTTCTATAGATTTAGTATCATCTCTCTGTATCAAAATCCCAGATGGCTTTTTGCAGAGACTGACACGTTAATTCCAAATTGGAATGGAAGAGACACAGAATAGCCAAAAAATAGTGAAAAACAAAGTTGGAAGACTTGCACTCCCCAATTTCAAAACCTTTAACAAAGTTGCAGTTATCAGGACTGTGTTGTACTAAGCATAAGAACTTACATATAGATCAACAGAAGTGAAAGCACAAAAATACAAGTTTGCATTTAGAGTCAATTGATTTTCAACATGGGGCCCAAGACAATTCATTAGGGAAAAAAATATAACCTTTTCAGCAAATGTTATTGTGACAACTGGACATTCACATGCAAAAGAAAAAGAAAGAATTCAGATATCTAGCTCATCTTACACAAAAAGTCAAAATAGATAATAGACCTAAATGAAAAGGCTTTTGCTAAAAAACTTGGAGAAGGGGCTGGGAAGGTGGCTCAGTGGTAGAGTGCTTGCCTTGCATGCATGAGGCCCTGGGTTCCATTCCTCACTACCACATAAGCAGAAAAAGCCAGAAGTGGCACTGTGTCTCAAGTGGTAGAGCCCTAGCCTTGAGCTGAAGAGCTGAGGGACAGCACCCAGGCCTAGAGTTCAGGCCCCATGACTGACAAAAAAAAAAATGTGGAGAAATACTTGGTAGCAATGGCTCACACCTGTAATCCTTGCTACTCAGGAGGCTGAGATCTGACGATTGAGGTTCAAAGCCAGCCTGGGCAAGAAAGTCCATGAGACTCTTATCTCCAATAAACCACCGGAAAACCGGAAGTGGAGCTGTGCTCAAGTAGTAAAACGCTTGCCTTGAGCTGAAGATCTGACAGACAGAGCCAAGGCCCAGAGTTCAAGGGCCACAACTGACAAAAAAAAAACAAAAAAAAAAAACAGTAAATCATCCTATGAACCATGGTTTCTTGCAAATAATTCCAAAAGCACAAAGAACAAAAGAAAAAAAAAATAGCCGGGCACGGGTGGCTCACACCTGTAATCTTAGCTACTCAGGAAGCTGAGATCTGAAGATCAGGATTCAAAGCCCTAGATGAAAGCCCTAGACACTCTTAGCTCCAGTAAACTAGCCAAAAGCTAGAAATGGGGCTGTGGCTCAAGTAGTAGCCTTGAGAACAAAAGCTCAGGGATAGAGTCCAGGCCTAGAGTTCAAGCTCCAGGACTAGCACACACACAAAAAAACTTTCCAGGTGAATTTAGGCTTAAGTGTGAGAGGCAAACACTGATATTTAGAAAAATATATAGTATATATCCATATACTTAAAGAGTACATGTATACAATAACATTTTAAGGAAACTATAACAATATGTATATTATGTCAGAGTAGAAAAGGATTTCTTTCTCTCTCTTTTTTAAAAAATTGTTCTGGGGGGATCAAACCCAAGGCCTCATGAATAATAGGCAAGCGCTCTACCACTAAGCTACATCTCTAGCCCAGAAAGATTCCTTGAACAAGACACAAAGTACAAACAAAAAATTTGTAATTCTACAACATTAAAATTAAAACTTTCCAGTGGGACACTAGTAGCACACACCTGTAATCCTAGCACTTGGAAGGCAGGAATATCAAAGTCAAAGGCCAATCTGGACTATACAGCAAGATCCTATCAAACAAAGCAATTAAAACTTCCCTATGAAAATCACATTAATTTTTATAAATTAACACAACTCACGGATATATAATGTATGGAATGTAAATGTTAATTACTTAGCAAATATATATGTATGTGCATATATGTACATATGTGTATATATGTGTATGTGTATATGCATGTATTAACTCCTAGAAATGAATAAGAAAAAAATGACCCAGAGTTAAGAATGCATAAAGGGGGCTGGGAAGGTGGCTCAATGATAGAGCACTTGCCTTGCATGCTCGAGGCCCTGGGTTCGATTCCTCAGCACCACATAAGCAAAAAGAAAAAAGCCGGAAGTGGCGCTGTGGCTCAAGAGGTAGAGCGCTAGTCTTGAGCTGAAGAGTTGAGGGACAGTGCTCAAGCCCAGAGTTCAGGCCCCATGACCGGACCCAAAAAAAAAAAAAAAAAGAATGCATAAAGGACAGAATTGCCTCTGGAAAGTGGATGCCAGTGGTTCACAACTATAATCCTAGCCACTCAGGAGACTAAGAGCTGAGTGCAATTTAACTAACTCCAATTAACCAGCAAAATGCTGGACTGGAAAATGTAGCTCAGGTAGTAGAGTACCAACTGTGAGCAAAAAAAGTTGAGAGCCGGGCGCTGGTGGCTCATGCCTGTAATCCTAGCTACTCAGGAGGCTGAGATCTGAGGATCGCGGTTCAAAGCCAGTCCAGGCAGGAGAGACCGTGAGACTCCTATATCCAATAAACCACCAGAAAACCGGAAGTGGTGCTGTAGCTCAAGTGGTAGAGCGCTTGCCTTGAGCTGAAGAGCTGAGGGACAGCGCCCAGGCCCAGAGTTCAAGCCCCACGACCGACAAAAAAAAAAAAAAAAGTTGAGAGTATGAGGACTTGAGTTCAAGCCCAGGACTGGTGCATGCACATATGTGTGCAGGTATACACACACACACACACACACACACACACACACACACACAGAATGGCCTCTGGAAAAGTACACAGGCTTATAACATGTGTCAAAGTAGGGACTGGTAGCTTGGGGACAGAGGTGGGAGGCTGCTGTATTACCTTTTATAGTTTGAACTATATGGATATGGTGTTGTTACCTGGCTCTTTTTTTTTTCTTAACAGAGGGCAAAAACACAAGAGTAAATTATAAGCTAAGAGGCATGCAAAAGACTCATCCTGATCTGTAAATTAAGGGCTAATTTTTACAAACAACTTTAATGTACCATTTCATATCCTCCAGATTTAAAAAAAATCCAAATATATTCATGTTCATGTTTCTAGTAAGAATGAGTTACAAATAATTTGAAAGCACTGTTTAGCAGTATTTTGATAAACCTCACCTTATAACACAATAATCCCCCTGTGGGCTGACACACTAAGACTGACTTGTGACCATTCAGCACAGCATTATCTTCAGTGGTGAGAACATGGAAACAACCTACACGCCCATCAATAAGGGAACCATGTCATAATTATACAATAGATTCCACAGAGCAGTTAAAATGACTAAACTTAAATATATCAACATGGATAATTCTGAAAAATAACACTGAGTTGTGTTAAAAAAAAAAAAAAAAAAAGCCAGGCTGGAAAATGTAGCTCAGGTAGTAGAGTACTCACACCTGTAGTCCTTCCCAGCTACCCAAGGAGCCTGAGATCATGAGATCAGGTTTGAAGCCAGCTGGAACAGTAAAGTCCATGAAACTCTTATCTTCAATTAACCATAAAAAAGCTGGAAGTGCATAGGTTCAAGTGGTAGAACTCTATCCTTGAACACAAAAGCTCAGAGCCAGCACCCAGAGCCTGCATTCAAGCCCCTAGAGTAGGACTGGGACTGGGACTGGGACACACAGATACACACAGACACATAGACACACACAGACACACACACACAATCCAAGAATATATTCAACCACAATTCTATCTATGACAAAAGTAAAATAAAAGTTTTATAAATTACTTTAAAGTAATAAAATAAAATGGGGGATGCAGGTGCCAGTAGCTCAAGTCTGTAATCCTAGCTACTCAGGAGGCTGAGATCTGAGGATCGCAGCAAACCCAGCCCAGACAAGGAAGTCTATGAGACCATTATCTCCATTAACCAAGAAACAGAGAAGTGGAGCTGTGGCTCAAGTGGTAGAGCACTAGTCTTGGATGAAAAAGTTCAGGGACAGTATGTAGGCCCTGAGTTCAAGACCTAGGACCAGGACAAAAATAAATAAATAAATAAACAAAACAAAATGGGGGAAATGAAGGAATAGGTAACACTGACCAAGAATCATTGTACTCATAACCTGATTTACAGAATTGTAACCCTTTGTACAACTACATAATAATAATAAGTTAAAATAAAAACATTCATAGAAATGAGCAACACCATATTCAGTAAGTGTTATTTCTGAGAAGAGAAGGAAGAAGGATTGAGGAATAAAAACAAGGCTTCTATCACATCTGTAATATGTTATTTCTATAATAAATGAGAAGTAAGTATGAAAACAGCATTTCCTGGATCTGGATGGTAGAGAGATGGGGTAGGAGACCATAAGCAGGGACCAACCAATACCAAGACCTCACAGCGCAGCATCCTGTCCAGGACAGACACAAAGGTCCTGACGGAAAGAGGCTTGGGTTAGTTTAGAATGCAGCTTTCCCTGTCATTTTCTGGCTTCAGGTAGGTACTTATGATGGAAATGCATGGAAAGCATTCTTGCTTCACTGAGGCAAGCATCCTTTGGGCTAACTGGCAATCTGCTTGAGTAGAACTGAATTAAGGTGGGCCCCAACTTCACTGTAACCCACCCACGCCCTGTGGACAGAGAACTGTCCAAAATGCCAGTTTTTAAGAGACTGCAGTCTGGCCTAGAGCTAACAGCACATGCTTTGGAGTCATTCAAGTTCAAATCCTGGACTATGGGTATAGCTCGGAGCTAGAGAGTTTACCCCACAGGCATAATTCTCTGGATTCTATCCTCAGCACCATGAAAGAAAAGTTTAAGCCTTATCTCTGCCAAATATTACAGCTAAGTGATCCTGGGCAAGTTCCCCCAAACTTGTGGGGACTCAGTTCCTTCTCTGTGGAGGGGCCTAGCATCATCTCTTTTGCCTTATTGAGAAGATCTGAATTATGATTACCTAATAGCAATACCTTTTACATTTTTTAGCTAGTCTGACTGAGAATCTTTTCAAAATGGGCACTTCCTTCACTTTATGAACAACCAAGGGAAAACAACTTACCTTTTCTTGACAACTCAAGAGTTACAATTACCCAATAACCATCCATTACTCCAAAGATGATCACCAGAGGGCAAAGGTGTGCCAAGCCATTCCCCCTAAACAAACAGCCCTGATTCTTCTGCTAAGACTAGGCTTTTCCTAGTGCTACAATCTCAGCAAGCTCTTCTTATTGCCAGCTCTTACTGTGCTGTGGTCATTTTCCCTCTCTGTAGTTTGGTTTGCCCTCTTCCATTTGCTGTTTCTTATCTGTACTGCGCTCACAAACAGGATGGCATAGCTCATGGGTAAAAGTTTACTGAATCTGAAGACACTGGTATGAATTTTGTAGGAACCCAAGTCCCTGGCTGGTGTGATACCTTCTTGCCTTTAGGCAGGTCAGGAAAGCTGTTGGGCAGCTGCTCAGCTGTTAGGGCTACATTGGTGTTATGAGCTATCATGGTATATATTATGGGATATATATATATATATAACCAAAGCTACAAGCACACCTTCATGTCCACTCACTCTGAGCCTAACTTGCAGGGTAGAAAACTCTGCATCAAACCTGGGAAGACTGCTCCCAGTGATTCCAGGTTCCCTTACACTTTAAAGCCTACAGAAATACAGAATACAGGATGACCCAATGAACTTTACAACTTTGCCGGTGGGAGGGGGGGAGGAGAGGGAGTTGGGGAGGCAGGGAGGAAAGGGATGGTAAGGGAAAAATAAAGGAGGGGTAACAATGCTCAATAGGAAATGGATTCATTACCTTGCTCGTGTAACTGTAACCCTTCTGTACAGTATCTTTACAATAAAAAATATATATTAAGAACAAAAAAAAAGGATACCATCGCCTGTGGTGATTTAAGGATTGAGACTTCATGATTCCATAGATGAATGAATGAAAATAAATGTAAACTCTACCATGTTAAAAAAAGAAAGAAAGAAAGAAATACAAGGCTGCCTGCCCCTCTGTGTGTACAGCTGGCCACCGGTTAACCTCTAAGAATCCTCCCACTCCCGTACTGGGGCTTGAACTCAGAGCCTTATGCTCTCACTTGGCTTCTTTTGCTCAAGGCTAGAGCTATACCACTTGAGCGACTTCCAGCATTTCTCTGGCTAAATGAAAATAAGAGTCTCATGAACTTTTCTGCCCAGGCTGACTTCCAAGTGCAACCCTCAGATCTCAGCTTCCTGAGTAGTTAGGATTACAGGCATGAGTCACCAACTCCCCTGGCAACCTATGAGAATCTTATATTCTGACCACTTCCAGACAGGAACAGAACATTTGTGAGAAGTATGAAAATTTCTTTAATTCTTAAGGTTTTATCACACATTTGCATTTTCACTTATTTGACAACTAGTATTGGAACACTCTCTCCCTGCCCCTCTCTCTCCCCCTCTCTCTATCATAGATAGATAAACAGGCACTGGGGACACAGCAGTGAGTTGGATGGAGACTGCATCAATACTGGTCCCTTCTCCTTTCAGTAAATATTTCTCCTGGTGCTCAAGAATCTCTTGTACACACACACACATACACACACACACACACACACACAGAGGAATAAAGGACATAAGTTCTTCAGAGCACCCAGTGCCTGCAGAAGCCATCTCTTTTCTTGGGATTGTAATACTACATTAAAGACTTTAATCTTCTGACATCCCTCCCAACTCAACTCAGAGTCTAGCAATAATTACAGCAACTTCTAGGACCCTCCCTGCATGTACAGATACCATGTTAGAACCTTATTCAGGTTCTGAGTTTAGCTGAATCTGTTCAGCATGAAATAGAGAAGTGGTCTGTGGGGCCCTAAGCTTAAATCTGAGCTTCCTCCTGAAGTCCAGCCAAGAGAACGGCACCAAGGCCTTCTCTCCCTCTTCACACTCCCAGATGGGAACAGCCCACCCAGATGGACTTGAGCCCACCACTGCAGCTGAGACCACCTAGCCCTGATTACTCTCAGAGTGGGGTCCCCACAGAGGCTCACCATGCCCTGCAGATCACGCTTTGTATCGTTCTCAATGCTGTATGGGAACAAACAGCACCATTTCTGCTCACATCTTTTATATGTTTGTGCTGCTACTGGGGCTTGAACTCAGGACCTGGACACTGTCCCTGAGCCCTTTCACTCCACTTGAGCTACAGCTCTACTTGTGGAATTTTGCTGGCTACTTGGAGATAAGAGTCTCACAGACTTTCTTGCCCAGGGTTCAAACTGTGATCCTCAGATTCTGAGTAGCTAGATTACAGATGTGAGTCACTGGTGCCCAGCAAAACTTTGTTGAGTGTAGTGGAAGTTATGTGAAGTTTTCCAACATATGTGAAGTTTTCCAACTGTACATGACAATTTCACAAATGTTCTTGCCCAGGCTGGCTTCAAACCATGATCCTCAGATCTCAGCCTTCCAAGTAGCTAGGATTGTATGTGAGTCACTGGCTGCCGGCCCTCAGAGACTTCTAATCAAAATGAAGGCAACAGAGCCAACACAGCTAGGCCAGCCTGTATCTCCAGACAGCCGACATCCTGAGGAGCTGCCAGCATCTCCAGACTGGCCTCTTGCTGATCACAGGTTGGACACTGCCCAGTTTTCTTTCTCCTGACTTCAGGTCACATCACAAACATGCTTGGGCTGTTCAGAGCTCTCTCTCTAACTTCCTGTGAGGTCAGATTCTATCTAGCTTTGCTCCAACTGGCAGGCTCAGAAAGTTCCTTCATCAACTAGGAGGGCCTGGCTGTTCAGCCCGCCACCAAGGGGAGTGGCCTGTCTGATGACCACTTCTCTAAGCCTCACCCCTTCGGCCCATCCCTCACTTCCTGAACCAGGGCAGGGCCCCCAGGAAACCACTTACCACAAATTTTGACAGCAGCATTTTAGATTACACCCTTTGGAGGCCCAGCAGAGAGGGGAAGAGACTCATTTGATGAGCTGATGGGAAGCAGTTTGAAGCCTACAGGCCTGGCCCCGAGCTCTCACTGTGTTGTTCTGTTACTGAAATCCTCAGCCAGGCACTGTAGTGGGTACCTGCACTTGAAAAGCTGAGGCAGAGCTATCTCTCTCTTCAGGCCAAGAATAGGAGACCAGTCTGGGCAGGCTAGCAAGACTCCATCTCAAAAATTAATTCTGCCAGGCACCAGTGGTTCATGCCTATAATCCTAGCTGCTACTCAGGAAGCTGAGATCTGAGGATTGAAGTTTAAAGCTGGCTGGGGCAGAAATGTCCTTGAGACTATCTCCAATTAACCAGCAAAAAAAAAAAAAGCCAAAAGGGAAACTGGTTCAAATGGTAGAGCACTAGCCTTGAGCAAAAAAGCTCAGGGGCAACATCCAGTTCCTGAGTTCAAGGCTCAGTAGCGACACAAAATAATAATTAAATATTAATATTAATAATAATAATAATAAATTAGGATCCCTGATGAATCCTTATCAAGGATCTTTGCAGAGCTTCCCCAGGGCCTCCCTCAACCTCTTGCCAACTCTGCAGGCTCTCTTCATGTTCCCCTCACCTTTCTGTTATCTCCCCTTCCCGGATAACTGATCTAGAGGTTGAGGAGAAGTAGACAGCCTTCACAGTTGTGAGGCCAAGAGGAGAGGCTAGGGAGAAGGTGCGATTCATCAGCAGATTGTAAGCAGGGGGAATTCCAGAGCAAGGGAGGGTCATGGCTGCCCCAGGTTATGCCATCTATCCTAGCGGCAAGAGCCAGCCTCCATCTGGGGCCACACATCCTCAAACTTCTATAAACCAGGGTAGGACAGAAAAGGGTCACTACTAGAAAGGCTTCAGTCCGGCTCTCTATTTTCATTGCCCTTGAATTGCCTTATTTCTGCTCCTGCTCAAAATTTAAAAGTTTGAAATAACCCACACAACCCCTGCAAAATTTGGTTGGAGAATTCATTTATTGCACAGCTCTACACGCATGATCTCATTGTTCATGTTCACAATGCTACATGTTGTAGTTATGTGACTAACTCCATTACACAGGTATGAAACACAGGCTCAAAACAACATGTCAAGGCTGAAGGGCTAGTAAAATGGCAAGTAAAGATTTGAACCTGACTGTGTCCAATTCTAAACCATGTTCCTAAGTGTGATCACAGTGGGATGCTGAAGAAAAGCAAATCAGAACTGAAGGAAAATAGCCCCCTGTAGACAATCAGTTCTAAAGTCCTGCCTGAAGGAAACCTTTACTGGATACCCCAGGCTAAACTATCAGCCCCCCACTTCCAAGACAAGTTGCTTCTACTTTCCCTACCATAGTCTTCTGCTATCATTAATACGCCCACCATTTCAATTAGCTAACTCATTTATTATCAGCTTCCCCCATCAGATGTCTGCTCTATGACACATGATAGTTGGAATGCTGCATTTTGTCCACTGCTGGGTCCCCAGAACCCAACAGTCATATAATATATAAAATGCTAATAACTGCTGGATGAATGAATATATAAATGAGTCCTGAAATAGAAAAGTGAAAGAGGAACAAAGGAGAGGAAAAAAGACAGAATCAAGCCGGGCGCTGGTGGCTCACATCTGTAATCCTACCTACTCAGGAGGCTGAGAGCTGAGGATCACAGTTCAAAGCCAGCCTGGGCAGGAAAGTCCGTGAGACTCTTATCTCCAATAAACCACTAGAAAACCGGAAGTGGCACTGTGGCTCAAGCGGTAGAGCACTCTCCGTGAGCTGAAGAGCGCAGGGGCAGTGCCCAAGCCCAGAGTTCAAGCCCCACAACCGGGGGAAAAAAAAAAAAAAAGACAGAATCTGGACCCTGAGAGGAGTCTGACAAAAGGAAATGAGGGCCTGGCACCCCCCCAGGGGGCTCCAGAGAACCTTGTTGATGGCAGTAGTGATTTCCAGTTGCCACAGTCCCAGCTTGAAGGCCTCTAGAAACTGGGGAAGAGCAGCAAGCAGGGCAGAGAGGGTTGTAGCCTTGGAACAAAGGCCTATGGACATACAGCTGGCCAGAGGGGCGGGGCAGAGCAGTGGCATGGGCAGAGAGGCAGCCTGGGCAAACAGGGAAGAGGGAGGAGTCACTGAGGAGGGGCTGAAGGCAGCTCTGCAGCTGCAAAGGTCTCACACACACACACACACACACACACACACACACACACACACATTCACCAGAGTCCCCTCCACCACCAACACAACACAGAACAGCTTCACAATTAACTATCACCAGGGCTGAGGCAGTGTTTGTGGCTACCTCCCAGCTCTGGGCCAAGAGCTTCTTCTCCAAGTTCTGAGAATGGGATGGAGGAGGTAAGATGTATGGTATTGCTACAGACCCTTTCCCCCTCCAGTCCAGGCCATCTCTCAGGCGGTGGCCTTTGGCCTGCTTTGGTGTAAACACACTGACTCTGGGATAGCAGTGGATTTGGTAAGGCCAGTGTTTACCCTGGAGCTGAAATATCTCAGGCCACCCTTGCTCCTGGTGTCTACCATCTCCTAGTGGCACACATGGGATATATCCAGTTGTAAAGCTCTTGAAAAGAGCCCCTCCACCCACTGGGCTGCTTTTCTTCTTCTTCTTCTTCTTCTTCTTTACTTATTTGGTTTTCTTGGTATAGAAGTTTACAGAGGCCGGGCGCTGGTGGCTCACGCCTGTAATCCTAGCTACTCAGGAGGCTGAGATCTGAGGATCGAGGTTCAAAGCCAGCCCGGGCAGGAGAGACCGTGAGACTCCTATCTCCAATAAATCACCAGAAAACCAGAAGTGGCGCTGTAGCTCAAGTGGTAGAGCGCTGGCCTTGAGCTGAAGAGCTGAGGAACAGCTCCCAGGCCCAGAGTTCAAGCCCCACGCCGACCAAAAAAAAAAAAAGTTTACAGAGCACTTTACCAAAAACCTTACAAAGAAAAGCAAGCAATCCTGCTTTATTCATTTGGAATTCATGTAGTGTCAGAAAAGGTAAGTAGATTGGCTAGGCAGATCAGAGTGGTGAGGAAATCTGAGCTCTGGTCCTTATTTGGCCAATAGGGACCCAGGCTGGAATCATCTCACCTCAGGCTCTTCTGCCTTCCAGTGTAAATGGAGCAGGCTAATCTGAGCAGCCTTCCAATCTGGTGACTATCCATCTTTGATGGTATGTAGCACGTCCAGGCTAAAAGTCAGAAGGCAGTCCAGGCTGGACTCCCAGTCCACTGCCCTTTCTATTCATCCTGCTGCCACTTCTAATAACAAGAAATAGAAATGCCACAAAGCAGTTCTTAAACAAACCAATCCCTGAGCAGCTGGGATTTGGCCTGAGGCTAACCAGCTCCAAGCCCCATCCCCAGGGACCCAAGGGATTTGTTGTCCAACCTTTCAGGAAGGGGAGGGGGGAGACAGAAGAGGCAGCTACCACGTTAATAGCAGGTGTACAAAGGGAAGACACACCAGCTAACTAGAGTGAGCCAGAGGTGAAGAATGACCGTGAAAGATTCACTTTCTTTAGGGTCTCATTCCCTAGGCTTTCTGGGTAGCTGGGGTTCAGTGGCGCAGGATCCCGAATGCCGCAATGTTATGGCTGGAAAGGTAGCCTCTTCCTCGGGAAGGCCAGGCCTCTCTGGGCTGTCATTACTCTCCCTGCTTATTATTTCTTGAGCAAGCGCCATGTGACTGGGCTGTGTGCAAAAGCCTGATTGGGGAGACTAGGAACCCCCAGGCCTGAGTTCCCTGTTAGTTGATGCAGTCCTGGTCGCCTCCTGGGGGCCTCAGAGCAACGGACTGGCCAGTATACGGCCCACAGCTTAGGGAGTGACCTCCAGAACGAAACTCTTATCATGCCTTTGCCACCTCCCCCTTAACGCCCCCCAAAAAACCCTCACACACACACACACTCGCCTCCAGCCATTACAGGTCTCCCTTTTTCCTTTTGTTTATGAAAAGTTGCTCCCCCACAAAAAGTAAAAGCTACCTACACAACGTGGTGCAAAGCTCAAACCTGAACTCCTTAGCCCGGCTTCGCAAACCACAGGGCTGAGAACCGGGTGCAAATAACCAATGCCGTGGATGGCAGGAGCGGGCAAGGTCGAGGCAGTCCGTGGCAAACAAGCGGCTCGGTGCCTAAAGCTCCGGGACACCCCGCTACAAGCGCCCGCTCGAACCACGCCGAGAGAGGCGGGGAGCCAGCTTCCCAGAAGCCAGCACCGTGCGGCACTGACCGGGAACCGGCCGCGCGCGGCGGGGCCGCGGGACGGAAGCCGAGTGCTCCCCCAGGCCGGTGCGCGGCCAGAAGGCAAGGAGCGGAGCACCGGTGCGCCCGCCGGAGCGCAGCCTAGCGGGCTCCCCGGACTTCAAACCAAGCCTCCGCGGAACCAACCCCAGGCACTCGACCCTTCTGTTTCCGGGGTGGGGGCAACAAGGACGGTGTAGATCTCCACCGAGACCGACGCGCACTCTCACCCAGCCCGCAGCCGACGCCGCACGGGCCTTCCCCAGGGGCTCCCAGTCCTCGGTCCCCGCCTGGGGGCTTGCCCCGAAGGGCCCGGGAAGGCGGGGACCCTGCGTCCCTCCAGGCACAGCCACTTGGCCGACCGCACGTGGGTTCCGGGAGAGGGGAGAAGCGGGGGTCACTCACCGATCGGCGGCCACCCCGCTGACTCCGGACCGGCGCGGCGCGCGGAGCTGCCGGGTGACGCGGCGA
>NW_012267218.1:30940617-30941924 GCF_000151885.1 Dipodomys ordii
AAGAAGAAGAAGCCCTAGATGTCAGCTAATAGAATTATTCTTTCTTTGAGTAATTTTCAGAAATATATACCTCTAAGAATGAGCTAACATATCAGTAGAGTGCTTCATGTGTACCTGGGTTGTAGTAAAAGCATAATAATTTTCTGTTGCTGTTTGCTCATCTAGGTAGTTATTTATTGAGCAATTATACATTTGTCCACCCAGACAGCCATCTACTCATGCATGCAGAAGTCCCTTACTGAGTTTCCTGGTTGCTGAGAATTGTACATTTAGGATAAGTCATGGCATTGTCCTGGAAGAGAAATGAAATACCAAAGAGAGGGCTGGGAAGGTGGCTCAGTGGTAGAGCACTTGCCTTGCATGCATGAGGCCCTGGGTTCAATTCCTCAGCACCACATAAGCAGAAAAAAGCTGGAAGTGGCGCTATGGCTCAAGTGTTAGAGCATAGAGCGCTAGCCTTGAGCTGAAGAGCTGAGGGACAGCGCCCAGGCCCAGAGTTCAGGCCCCATGACTGGACCCAAAAAATAAAAAAAGAAAGAAAGAAAAAGAAATACCAAAGAGAGAGAGAACCATTTGAGGACCTGGATTTTCAAATAGTATTGTCTGAACTATTATTTATTATCATGCCTGAAGAGAAGAAATAGATTTATTGCCATCTGAATGACTCAGAAAGCATCTATTCAATTAGCGCTTTGCCTTTCAAAGCATCAGGGATGTGTTCATCTCAAAGGTCTTCTCATCATTCTCAGCACTCAAAGGCTTTAGAATTATAGATTTATTTTTTTTGGTCATGGGGGCCCGAATTCTGGGCCTGGGTGTTGTCCCTGAGCTCTTCAGCTCAAGGCTAGTGCTCTACCACTTGAGTCACAGCGCCACTTCCAGCTTTTTCTGCTTATGTGGTAATGAGGAATGGAACCCATGGCCTCATGCATGCAAGTCAAGCACTCTATCACTGAGCCACTTTCCCAGCCCCTAGAATTATAGCTTTAATACCTATAAATGTTGGGCTGTGTGTGTGTGTGTGTGTGTGTGTGTGTGTGTATGTGTTGGTCCAGGAGCTTGAACTTACAGCCTAGGCATTGTCATTTAGCTTTTTCCCTCAGGCTAGCACTCTACCACTTGAGTCACAGCTCTATGTCTGGCTTTTTTGTATTCAACTGGAAATAAGAGTCTCACTAATGCCGGGCGCTGGTGGCTCACGCCTGTAATCCTAGCTACTCAGGAGGCTGAGATCTGAGGATCGCGGTTCAAAGCCAGCCCGGGCAAGAGAGACCGTGAGACTCCTATCTCCAATAAACCACCAGAAA
>NW_012267218.1:30941974-30950574 GCF_000151885.1 Dipodomys ordii
GTGTGCGCGCCGCTTCCCGGCGCCCCGCGGGAAGTCAGGGCCGAGCGGTGCCAGAGCCGAGGCGGGCCGGAGGGAGCGGGCGAGGGAGAGAGGGAGGGCCGGCGCGCAGGAGGGGCGGACCAGGAATTTTTCCAGTGGGTGGAGACTGGCGCTGGCGGCTGGAATCCGGAGATCTGCAGCTCCGCGGGGCTGGGGGTGGGGTGGGGGACCGTACCTTCGGGGCGCTGCAAAGGCAAAGCGGGGCGCTGCGAGGCTCGGCCTTGGCTAATGATTAACGCCCCCTGCGGGGGAGAGCGCTGCCACCCGCGCGGGAGGCTGGAGGACCGCCGGCCCCGCCCGGATTACCTAGATACACGTGGTGGGGGTCACCCTAGTGTCACAGCCCAGAGACAGTGGACATCCCAAACATCCCCAGGGTACGGGCTGGAGGGGGAGGGGGGTTAAGCCCAGCCTTGGCGGGAGGGCTGTGTCAAGCGAGTCCGGAGTCGGGGTTGGAGGCGGAGGTCCCGATCCACCCCCACGGCAGCCGGTCACCTCTGCCCGCGTGAGTCAGAAAAGCACGTCTCGAATTCCTCCCTGAAACCGGGTCTCCGGGCGGCCCCTTTACGGAGGTAAACCCAAACAGGAGAAGGTGACCACCTGGCGGGGGTGGGGTGGCCTCCGGGAGGAACTGTAGGTGGGAACACAAGACGCGGAAAAGTGGTGATCGAGGCCCCCAGTTCTGCAGAGAACACACGCGCGCACACACATATACACCCACTGCCCGTGATCTTGAACGCGCGGAAAGGCACACACCTGGGAATGGGGGGGGGGGAGGCTGGGAATGAGGACCTTCAATGACTCGGCCGTCGGATTGTGAGCAAAAGCACCAGTCGAAGAAAGAAAAGCATAATCATTCAGCGGTAAAGATGGGGGGGGGGGGAATGCCAGTCCCACTGACACTAAAGTGAGGAAAGCCCAGCGTGGGACTCCGCAAGAGGAACGACTCCCACTGGTCACAGTGCCCCGAGGGGAGGGGGGGTCCCCGGAGATTTACGCAAGGGGGCGGAGCGGGGCGGGGCCGGGCGAGAGGAAATGGCTTTCAGGTGACTTTGAAACCGGACCCTGGGAAAGGTAGGGTGCTGTCCCCGCGCTTCTGACTTGGGGGAGGCTCGAGGCCTGGCCAGCCCCAGTGTGGGCCCGCATTCCTTAAGGAGGAAGGATCTGTTCTGGGCCTTGCGGAGCTCCAGCCCCCGGGCCACACCCGAGAGAGCCGAGATTGCAGCAAGGCTCCTCGCGCATAAACTTCCGCCGAGGATCCCTGGACCGTATGTCCCCGCTGGAGGGGAAAAAGAAGCCTCAGCCCTTGGCCGCCATCCTGGGGATATGCTATCCTCTCCCTTCCACTCCACCTCCTTTGTTTTGCCCTTTTCTCTGATCGCCTGAATCTTACAGACCCTTGCCTGACCGGCAGAAATCCCCTGACCTAACTTGTGAATGCAGCCCTCCGTCCCCGGCCAGAGCAGGTAACAGTGTTAATGACAGTAACAATGACTGTCCTTTAGTTTATGCATGCAGTGCCTGGCTGATAGGCTTTAAGCCCCTCCCCATTTTCCAGAGAGAATTCTGAAGTTCAGAAAATGACATAATCTTCCAAAGTACAGACCAACAAGAGTCTAGATGGGTCCAACATTGATCGAGGTGCTTAATGTGTTGGGGCTTTGCAAGAATGCTTTGCAAGAACAGTAGAAACTGAGGCTGGGTCATAAAAGCTAGTGAGTGGTAAACCTGGCAGTCATAATAGAGGAAGAACTGGACTTTGAACTACTACCTTCTTTGCTTTCTTTCTGACACTTCGATTCAATCCAGTACTTGATTATGATGTCTGGGATTGTTTCTAATGGTTGTAATTTCTACCTCATATCAATAAGACTGTAATCTTTCTACAGCAGAAGACTAAAAGAAGTGTTTAATAAAGCTACACTGAAAACAAGCTACAAATTCTTATTTGTAAAGGTTGGGCATTGGTGGCTCAGGCCTGTAATCCTAGCTACTTGGGAGGCTGAGAACTGGAGGACTGCAGCTTGAGGCCAGTTCAGGAAGAGGAGTTCACTAGACTCCATCTCCAAAATACCCAGCCAAAAGCAGGCTTGAGGAGCACCAGCTAAAAAAGGTGGAGTCTTGAATCCAAACTCCAGTTGGAGAGAGAGAGAGAGAGGATGAAATAAAGAAAAGAAAACCAGAGACAAAGAAAGAGAGCGAGCGAGACAGAGAGAGAAAAGAATAAGAATTGATGTTTGGGATGGAGGTGCCAAGCTTCAGCCACCCCACAGCTGTGCGTCTCCTTCCTCTCAATGCTTGCTCAGGGAGCCTCACCCTGCTATTAAACCATTTATGATGATAATAATACCTTGAATCTCAGTGATGCCTTTAATCTAAGATCTCCAAGTGTCTTAACAAATACAGATTAATTCATCTTCACAGCACCCCCACTGAGAGGGGAGAAATGAAGGTGTTCTCCCCATTTTATGGGTGAGAAAAACAAAACAACCCCAAGTTCTGATGACTCACTGTGGAACTCAGCGGCAGCTTCTCATCTCTTCCCCTCCTCCTCCTTGGCTCTTGACTGCCAACACTTGTATGAAAATTTCAAATCCCAGAGACAAAGGCCATTGAGTTTTCACAATAAAGGACATTTCCAAACTGTCATTTCAGCTGCTCTATTGTGGCAGACCTCAGGAGAGGGAGGGGATGTAAACACAGCAAGATCCCTCCCTGCCCTTGCTCCTGGGGCTCTGTTCTCTGGCTCTCAGAGCTTGGCGAACAGAGATGGAGGAATGAAACCCCAAACATAGAAGAAATCCTCCTCAGTAATGACTCTAAAACCCTCCTAATCTCTCAAGTCACATGGCCTCCAGAGTTCCAAGTTGAATTTTAGCAATGTTTCCTAGTGTGGCTGGAAATGTAGTTCAGTGGTAGAGAACTTGCATAGCATGCCCAATTCCCTGAGTTTGATTCCCAGCATTACAGCTGGGGGAGGGAGGGAGGAGGAAGGGGAGGAGGAGAATGAGCCACAGCCAACAAGAAAGAAAGAAAAAAAAATCTAGACACCATCAAACATTGAAACTTTATGTGTCAAAACACAGCAAGAACCAGGTTCATGCCTGTAATCCTAGTTATTCAGTTGGCTGAGATCTGAGGATCTCTATTCAAGGCCAGCCCAGACAAGAAAGTCCATAAGACTCTCATCTCCAATTAACCAGCAAAAAGCTGGAAGTGACTCTGTGGCTCAAGTGGTAGAGCAGCAGCCTTGAGCAAAAACCTAAAAGACAGAACCTAGGCCCTTAGTTCAAGCCTCAGTAATGGGGGGGGGGGGTGAAAAGCCAATCCAAAAAATGGAGGTAGGCAGGGAGACAGATAAATCTGGAAAAGATATATCTGAGAGGAACTTACTGTAAAGAAGATGAAGACGAAGAATTTCTAGACCTCAATAATAAAGACTAATTAGAATTAAAATAGGTGATGGCTCTAACATTTTCCCTTAAAAAGATATACATATGGTCAATAAACATAAGAACAAATATCCAACTTCATTAGCCATCAGGGAAATGCAAATTAGAAGCATAATGAAATATTGTTTCCAGTAGAGTGACTATGATCAAATACATATAACATGCCAGGCCGATGGTGCACACCTATAATACTACTACTGGGGAAGTGAAGGCTAAGGATTCAAGTTTAAAGCCAGCATGGGCTATGTAGTGAGACTCTCTGTTTCAAAAAAAAGCATATAATGATGTTGGAAAGGATGTGAAGAAGTTAGAACCTTGTGCTGCTAGAAATGTAAAATGTGATAGCTGCTTTGGAACAGTTTTTTCAAAAAGTTAAACAGATTTGTTTTAGGACCCTACAGTTCATATCACCAGGAAAAATGAAACCACTTATCCAACAAAGTTGTCTACTCTGATATTCACAGCAGCATTATTCATTTAAATAACCCAAAGAAACAACCTAAATGTCTATCAACAGATAAATGAATAAACAAGAGGTGGTAGGGTTATGGTTTGAAGCCAGTCTAAGCAAGAAAGTTCATAAGACTCATCTCCAATTAATCACCAAAACAAAACAAAACCAGAAATGGCTCAAGTGGTAGAGCACTAGCCTTGAGCACAAACGCTCAGGGATAGCACCCACACCCTGAGTTCAAAGCCCCAGGACTGGCACCAACATTCCCTGCCCCCCCAAAAAGTGATCAATTCTTGGCTGACCTTGAAAACATGTACTAAATAAAAAAAGCCAGTCATAAGGGACAGAATAATATATGAGTACATGAGTATAGAGTTATTCTATACAGAAGGAAAGTAGACTGGCATTGTCTTACAGCTGAGAAGGGTTCAGGGAGGTTGGAGAAAATGAGGAATAACAGCGAACAAGTCCAGGTCTGTAGTAAAGCACTGATACATAGGTTCTAAAGTGTTATGATGCTGCACTACTCTGAATGGGCTAAAAACTATTGAATTGGTTTTTCTGGTACTGAGGATTACACAAGGCAATGCTAAGTCTATACTAAGCATGGACTCTTATCACGCTACATGCCAGCCCAAATTATAAATGTTACTCTCGGTTTTAACTTATATATTTACATTTTTTTGAGACAAGATCTCACTACATTGCCTAGGCTGTTCCTAAATTCCTGAGTTTAAGCAATCCTCCTGCCTCTACTTCCTTAGTTAGGAATTAGAACCACAGGAGTTTCTGACCATGCCTGGCTGATTTGTCCCTTTTATTCTTTCTTTCTTCCTTTCTACCTAGCAGATACCAGAACCTGAGTTCAAACCCCAAAAACCCCAAGAAGAAAAGAAACTACATATGAGCCTTTCACCTAAGCCAGAGTTACCTATAAGCAGAATGTGACAGAATCTTATGACTCTCTGTGAGCTAGACCCAATTCTTCACACTTCAGCAGAGCATGCTAAGAAGTTAAGAGAGTCACTGTAAATCAGCCTTAGAATGAATGTTCAGTGATACAAAGCCTTGCAGCTAGCCCCAGGCTTCCAGACGACCCAAGTAAAAAGGAATATTTGTAACTAACTCTGAGAGAGTCATGACCTCTAAGGGAAGAAGGTCCTCTTCTTGATGAAGTTTATTAATAGCTTCTTCCGGACTTAAGTGTCAGAGATCTGACATCAGAATAGAGGAATACACTGTGGAGAAGAAGGGGTCTTCTCCCCTCTTTACATTCAGCTGGAGCTGCTTTCATGGAAAGCACCCCTAGAGGAAATGAGCTATTTGTTTGAGTTTGTGTCTGCAACACAGCATTTGCCAATCACTTGAGGTTTTTCAAGAACCCAGGAGCCCCGTGTGAACCATTTCTGGAGATCACTTATGTTCACCTTCCTTATCAGTAGATAAAGGGGCCTCACCAACACTTACAACACCTCAGACGGGAGTTGGCACTAAAACCTCAGCCTTTTGTGCTCTGGGATTGCTTTACACACGTGCTGGCTGCTCCTTCCTTCCCTGACTGCTAGCCCTGGGCTGTTTTTCTACCTGCATCTCCATATATATAGGCAATCTTTAATCTGCTTTGTGTTAAAGTAAAAGATTTCACTGGGTAGGCATAGATAGTACTGGGTGAAATGATGGCTTGGTTTCTTTGGGAACTTCATGGATCAATATTGTTATGGTCAGACTTTCTCTGGTTGAGGTTTTCAGACCTGACCTGGGTGTTCATAAGAATCACTGGGAAGTTTCTGACTCAGGGCTGATTTTATTCCCCCTGAAGGTGAAGAGTATCCTAGGGTTTGAACTCGGGGCCTCATGCCTGCTGAGCAAGCTTTTGCTGAGCTAGCCTCAGACCTAGATCTTCCCATCTCTACCTCCTGAGGATTACAGGTGCGAGATACCTGGCATGCTTGGCCCAGAGTTTACATTCTTTTTTGATGGTCCTGGGGCTTGAACTCAGGGCCTGGGCACTGCCCCTGGGCTCCTTTTACTCAAGGCTAGCTCTCCACCACTTGAACCACAGCACCACTTCCAGCTTCTTCTGTGATTAATTGGAGATAAAAAGTTTCACAGATGGGCTGGGAAGTTGGCTCAGTGGTAGAGTGCTTGCCTTGCCATGCATGAGGCCCTGGGTTCGATTCCTCAGCACCACATAAGCAAAAAAAAAAGAAAAAAAAGTTTCACAGAGAGCTGGGAATGTGGCTTAGTGGTAGAGTGCTTGCCTAGCATGCATGAAGCCCTGGGTTCGATTCCTCAGTAGCACATAAGCAGAAAAAGCCAGAAGTAGCACTGTGGCTCAAGTGCCAGAAGTTCAAGGACAGTGCCCAGGCTCTGAGTTAAAGCCCCAGGATTGGGAAAAAAAAAAAAAAGGTCTCACAGACTTTACTGCCTGGGCTGGCTTCAAACTGCAATCCTCAGATCTCAGCCTCCTTAATAGTTAGGATTAAAAGTGTGAATTACAAGTGTCAGGCTAGAAATTGCCTTCTTTTTTTTTTGGGGGGGGGGTCTGGTTGTGGGGCCTGAACTCCGGGCCTGGGCGCTGTCTCTCAGCTCTTCAGCTAGCGCTCTACCACTTGAGCCACAATGCCATTTCTGGCTTTTTTCTTTTTTCTTATGTGGTACTGAGGAATTGAACCCAGGGCCTCATGCATGCAAAGCAAGCGCTCTACCACTGAGCCACCTTCCCAGCCCCAAAATTGCCTTCTTAATAAGCATGTGATCCAAAGAGATTGATCTGCCAGACATTGGTGGCTCATGTCTATAATCCTAGCTACTCAAGAGACTCAAATTTGAGGATCACTATTTGAAGCTAGCCCAGGCAGGAAAGTTTATGAGACTCTTATCTCTAAAACCAGAAGTGGAACTGTGGCTCAAAGTGGTAGAGCACTAGCCTTGAGTGAAAGAGTTCAGAGAGAGCACCCAGTCAAACCCGATGACCAACAACGACAACAAAAAGATGGATCCATTTCCCATAGTGTCTTTTCTCTCTTCTTCTCCTGAAATACAGAAGACTCAAAAAAACAAAAACAAAACAAAACAAAACCTCCTAATACCCCTCAGGTTCCAAAGATAAAAGGGCTCTGTCTGTGAGGTCTGTGGATGTTGGAATAAGTTAGGTTATTATGTTTAATTAGATGGAAGCTTCCACCTTAATTCATATGAAATGCTTCATCTTCAACACCTTGGTGACAAGCAGGGCAGGGCACATCTTCCAAGTACAACACTGTAACCCTTAGAAAACAAATTTAATGAGAGCTTAATGAGCAGGTAATTGCCCAGTTGCTTGCAGATGGAGTTGGTCTCCCTCACTGTAATTGTGGTTGTTGTTTTCCTCTCAGGCAAAGGCCTGTGGGTTCCCAGCCCTGGGTTCTGTCTTCCCAAAGAGGACAGGGCAGCTGAACCCAGGAACCAAGAGCCGCTGCTCCACGTACCCTTTCCTTGGGTTCAGTGCCAGACAGGATGGGAAATATGGATTGATTTTAGCTGGTCAAGGGGACCTGGGACCCAGTCCATAGTTTCCTGTCACCAACAACTTCTCCAGAAGAAATGAGGAACTGGCACATGGAAGTGGTTAATTCTTCCACTTGAGCAGTGACAGGCTCCCATCCTGTTATTGCCTGCCAGGCTCTCTCATCAAAATCTCCAGTTCTGAGCAGGGTATGATAGTGCTCTCCTGGAATCCCAGCAAACTCTGAAGGCTGAGGTAGGAAGATCTCAAGCTCAAGAAAAGACTGTGCTGCATAGTAAAGCCCTGTCTCAAAAATATCAAAACAAACAAACAATAGCAACAACAAAATTCCAATTCCTTCACTCAGTTCTTTGTGAAAGTCACCTTGGACCACTCTCTTTGCCACTCCTCAGTAACAGCTGTTTTCTTCTTCGATCTTCAATCTTCTTTCCTCTCATTCTTGAATTCTACCATCTTTTTAAAAAAAAAAAATGTGGCCAGGAGCTGGTGGCTCACGCCTGTAATCCTAGCTACTCAGGAGGCTGAGATCTGAGGATCGTGGCTCAAAGCCAGCCAGGGCAGGAAAGTCCGTAAGACCTTAAATCCAATAAACCACTAGGAAACCAAAAGTGGCGCTGTGGCTCAAGCGGTAGAGTGCTCGCCTTAAGCTGAAGAGCGCAGGGACAGCGCCCAGCCCAGAGTTCAAGCCCCATGACCGACCAAGGATTCAAGGATAATACTGCATCAGGAACTAATAGACTCATGTCTATTCCTAGCTACTCAGGATGCTGAGATCTGAGGATCTCCATTCAAAGCCAGTCTTGGCAGAAAAGTCCGTAAGATTCTTATCTTCAATTAACCAGCAAAAAGCCCTAAGTAGAGCTTGTGCTCAAATACTAGAATGCCAACATTGAATGGGGGGGGGGGAACTAAAGGAGAGTGTGATTCCCTGAGTTCAAGCCCCAGTATTAGCACCAAAAACAAAAACAAACAACAACAAAAACCTGTATCTCTCTTCTGGCTTGCAGCAATTACCTTTTGCCTACTAACTTATTTTTTTTTTTTTGGTTCCGGTCGTGGGGCCTGAACTCTGGGCCTGGGCGCTGTCCCTCAGCTCTTCAGCTCAAGGCTAGCACTCTACCACTTGAGCCACAGCGCCACTTCCGGC
>NW_012267218.1:30955519-30957234 GCF_000151885.1 Dipodomys ordii
ATACCGTTCAGAGGGGTTACAATTACATGGACAAGGGCCATGAGACTCTTATCTCCAATTAACCACCAGAAAAGCAGAAATGACGCTGTGGCTAAAAGTGGTAGAGCACTAGCCTTGAGCAAAAGAGCTCAAGGAGAGTGCCCAGACCCCAAGTCCAAGCCCTTCAACTGACAAAATAAAAAAAAAAAAGATTCAGAAAGAAGAAGGTGAGTGGAACTGAGGACACCTGTTCCTCCAACATGGGAGAGCCAGCCTGTGCCCCCACCCCCAAAGAGCTGAGTCAGACACATACCCTCCACCCTCCCACTCCCTGTCTTCCTGTTCTTTCCCTTCCTCCATCCTCACTTTCTGATATAAAAGAGTCCTTTGGTGAAAGGCCAGACATCTTTACTATAGGAGTGCAGCCCTTGCCATCAGACACTTGAATGGAGTGCTTGTCTCTCATCTAAAGAGAGCTGCATACAAACTTTTGTACACTGTGACACCCAGCCACTTTCTTTTTTTTTTTTTTTTTGCCGGTCATGGGGCCTGAACTCTGGGTCTGGGTGCTGTCCCTCAGCTCTTCAGCTCAAGGCTAGCGCTCTACCACTGGAGCCACAGCACTACTTTCGGCTTTTTCTGTTTATGTGGTGCTAAGGAATCGAACCCAGGGCCTCATGCTTGCAAGGCATGCACTCTACCGCTGAGCTACCTTCCCAGCCACCCCCCCCCCGCCACTTTCTACCTTAAAGTCATGATTCTAATCCCCAAGCATTCAGTAAGGTGTGCTATATGTCAGGCATTGCACTGATTCCTGTCTGGGACACAAAAGCATCACACTGTCTTTGACATTGACCCTGTGGATTTTACTGTGAGCAGCACAGTCTTTAAAGGGCCACTCTAGACAGCTGTCTAGACATGCTAGACACTCTAGACAGATGTCTTTTTATAACTGATACTAGAAGGCAGAGGTTGGAGAGTTCACTGCTGGGGTGGTCAGGGAAGGCTTAGGAGACAGAGAGCTCTAAACAGTCTTAAGAGATGGGCAAGGTCTGAGAATCTGAAGAGGATAGGAAATACCAAGAGCAGAAGACAGTGTCAAGAAGGCAAACCTGTGATCAAGATTGGCCTCTGGAACTGGAAGTCATCCAGCACTGGAATCCTAGCACTCACAAGTCTAAGGCAAGAAGATTGTGAGCTCAAGGCCAGACTCAGCTATGTACTGAAAGCCTGTCTCAAAAAAAATTGTTTTAGGTGCCAGTGACTCACATCTATAATCTAAGAATGGGAGGATCAAAGATTGAGGGCAGCCCAGGCAGAAAATCTCATAAGGTCCCTTTTCAACTCATTGCTAAGTTGGGAGGATGTAGGTACTAGACCAGTTTGGGGAAGAAACGCCAGCACGACCCCATTTCCATCCTTGGGAATCTTGATACAGTGGCACAGGGCTGTGATCCCAGCAATGCTGGGAAGCCTGAAAGTAGCAGACTGTGGCTGAGGTTCTCTGGGTTGAGAAGCAAGAGTCTATCCTAAAAAGTAGCCAGTGAAAAGGGCTAGAGGCATGGCTCAGAGGTACCATGCCAGTTTATCAAGTACCAAGAAATAGTTCACAAAACCTTATTTTTAAAATAGCCAGCAAAATGGGACTGGGAAGGTGGCTCAGTGGTAGAGCGCTTGCCTTGCATGCCTGAGGCCCTGGGTTCCATTCCTCAGCACCACATAAGCAAAAAGAAAAA
>NW_012267218.1:30957284-30968904 GCF_000151885.1 Dipodomys ordii
ATAAGCAAAAAGAAAAAAGCCGGAAGTGGCGCTGTGGCTCAAGTGGTAGAGCGCTAGCCTTGAGCTGAAGAGTTGAGGGACAGCGCCCAGGCCCAGAGTTCAGGCCCCACAACCGGACCCAAAAAAAAAAAAAAATAGCCAGCAAAGCTGGGCACCGGTGGTTTGCACCTGTAATCCTAGCTATTCAGGAGGCTAAAATCTGAGGATCGCCGTTCAAAGCCAGCCTGAGGAGGAAAGTCAGTGAAGCTTTTATCTCCAATTAGCCACCAGAAAACCTGAAGTGGCACTGTGGCTCAAGTGCTAGAGCACTTGCCTTGAGCTGAAGAACTCAAGGACAACACCCAGACCCAGTGTTCAAGCCCCACAACCGGCCAAGAAATAAAATAAAATAGCTAGCAAAACCAAAGCTGAGTGCCAGTGGTTTACACCTAAAATGCTAACTGCCCAGGAGGCTGAGATATGAGGATTATGGTTCAAAGCCAACCATGGCAGGAAAACCTGTGAGACTCTTATATCCAATAAACTACCAAAGAGCTGGAAGTGGAGCTGTGGCTCAAGTTGTAGAATGCTAGCCTTGAGTACAAAAGCTCAGGAACAATATCTAGCCCTGAGTTCAAACCCTAGGACTGGCATACATGTACATGCGCGCACACGCACACACACACACAAGAATACTGAAGATATAACTATTATGCTAGTGCACCAGCCTATCAGCAAGCATGAGACTTTGAGTTCAAACCCCAGTATCTCCAGAAAGAAAAAAGAAAAGATCGGTGTCTGGTTCACTTGTTATCTCGGTCCGGCCATTCTTTGCAGGTGTTTTGGCAAGAAGCTAACTGGTCTTCAAGCAGAGGCTTCCTCTCTGACCCCAAGTTTCTTGGCCAGATGACTTGTACTAAAATCCTTTTGGTTGCAAGTGACAGAGAGTAAGCTCAAACTAACAGAAGCAGAAAGAACCTCAATTGTATGTTATGACTGGAGTCACCTTAGTTTGCAAAGAACTAGCGCAGAGCTAATACGAGAGGCTCCAAGAATATTGCAGGGCTCTCTCTTCTCTTCCTACTCTACTGAGATTGCTTTCCAGACTGGCTTTTGTAAGAGACAAGGAAGACAGCTGCTGGCAAGCTTACTCTCGTGTCCTGGGGCTTGAACTCAGGTCTTGGGCCCTGTCCCTTGGCTTTTTTGCTCAAGATTGGTATCCCACCACTTGAGCCACAAAGGATTCAAAAATGATCCACTGTATCCAACAGGTGAAAAACATAACCTCAAGGATGAAGATGAGGATAAAGGCTAGGCTTTGCTTCATTATCCTGGAACCTAATCCTATTATAGACTTCCTAGATAGACACTGGTCTCTGCTTCCTCCCAACCCCAATGGCCAGACTTTCATCAGGGAAACACTGAATTACAAGAAGAGCCCATGTCCAGACCCCACCTACCTGCCCAGAGCACTTTAGAAGAGGCGGCCCCTGGGTCAGCATCTGAAGAGATATGGTGCTCGGGAAAGGCTAAGATGCAGGTTAGGCTGGCACACACCCCCCCTACCGCCCCCCCCCCACTCCCTGCAAGATTCACAGAATGGGTTTGCTAATGAACACGTGGGCAGAGCAGGATTGCTGCTGGTGGCTAGCACTTGCTTACGGGAATTGGGTGACCTCTAAAATCAGGAAGAACAAGATTTCAGAGCCTAAGGCTAGTCTGGACTCAATTATTGAATGGGAACTGAAAACATCCTCCAACCTGTTTATTCTCTGCTTTTGAATTCCCAATTGGCAGTGAGCTCTGGAGCCCCATGACTGAGGGAGTAGCAGCTTGCAGTCACTCTGGACAAGAATCATAGAGGAAAAAGGGAGAGGCACTGGACAGCAATGTCCAAAGGCATTTCTGTGGTAGTAGCCACACACACGTAGCTACTGAGCACCTAAAATATAACCAGTGCAACTAATGATTGAATTGTTCATTTTAATTCCTTGACGTTAATAGCCACATCCAATTAGACACTAGATATTAGACAGTGAGCCTCCAGGAACATTCTTCCAGGGCTTGGAAGAAAAAAAAAACAAGAGGATAAACTAGAACAGTATATCTATTCAGTGGTCCACTTCAGGAAAGGCAGATGGCGCAGAATGGAAACGAGGAAGGCCTCTTGTGTCAACTTTCTTCCTACCCATAGTCACCAGCTGCCTGAATTCTGCTGTCACCCAACTCTGAGGGCCACTGCCTGTAAAAAAAAAAAAAGAAAAAAAAAAGGACTTTTCCAAAAGTCATCTGAGGCTACCAGGTGGCCACAAAGCCACAGTCCAGTAAGGAAGGAAATAACTTCCACGCCTTCCGACAGCCCCGTGGGGAATACTCCCCTCCAGATCCCATAGATTCTCCATACTATGGAAAGTATCTCGTGCTGTGCTTGCAGACCCCAGCTCACCTGTCCATTCATGGCCAGGTCCCGACAGGATGTCAGTTGTACATGTGTTGACTTCATACCTACCAGATCATCAGAGGAAAAGTGGAACTTAGAATCATTTCCTGTCCAAGAACAAGCTGTCACCTTACACAGTGGGAAATCATCCAAGTCAGACAGCACGAGTCAAGCTGGGCTCCACCCATAGCCTCCAGCCTCCAAAGTGATATGCTCTAGCAGGAGAATCCAAAGAACCAAGTGGATGGATTTTAATCACCCAGAAGAGACCACAGCAGGAGCCCTACAAATCAGCGGCACAGCCCAGTCCCAAGGCGGGGAAGAAAAATGAGCTTGTGGGAAAGAAAGTACGATAATGATTTATATGAAACTCGGATCCCAGATGTGCACAGTCTTCAGAAGCCACACTGGGAGGTGTGGGTTGCTACGCGCAGGGCTGAGAGAATCTGACAGTAGGAAATACTGCGGAGCCCATAGATCACAAAGTGGGTGATGCCAACCTAGGTCCTTTCTGTGTACCTTCTCTCTATCCTATGGCTTGGGTCTCAAGTTTTCTTCAGCTTACAGGGCCAACCCTCCCAAGATGCTTTCAGGAGAGTGAAGGGAGGAGCTAGGGCCTAGCATTCATGTCCCAGCCCCAGAAGGACTTGCATAAGCACTGAACATTCTCTGAGTATTATTACTACATCTTTGAGGGAGGAGAAAGATATCCTTTTCATTTCTTATTAGTTAAAAAAAAAAATCTCACTATGTTGCCCAGGCTGGCTTCAAACTCTCAATTTTCCTGCCTTATCCTCTTGAATGCTGAGATTACAAGTGTGCATCACCATGCCCAGCTTGAGTGTCCATTTTAAAAAGTAAATTAAGCCTGGTGCAGTGGTTCATGCCTCTAATCCTAGCCATTTGGGAGGCACAGATCAAGAGGATTGCAGCTCAAGGATAATCTGCATTTCAACCAACTAAAAGCCAGATGCAGTGGCATGTACCCATCATATATCTCAGCTAAGCATAAATAGGAGGATCACAGTTTAGGTTAGCCTAGGCCAAAAGCAAGACCCTATCTCAAAAACAACCAAAGCAAATAGGGCCTCACAAGCACTAAGTTCAAATCCTAGTATCACGACCAAAAAAAAAAAAAAAAGCTTGCACGCTCATAAGCCTTGCAACATAATTCACAATAGCCCAGAAGTAGAAACAGCTCAAACATCCATTCTTTTCTCCATTTCAAAGAGAGATAATATGATTTCAAATAGGGATATTATGTATATATGCATACATATATACATAACATATATAAATATACATCCAATGGAATATTATTTCTTTTAAAAGGAAGAAAAGCCTGTTACTATTACAATATGGATGGGCCCTGGGAAGTTTATGTTATGTGAAATAAACCAGACACAAAAGACAAATTTCACCTATAGAGAAGGTATCATACTTCATCATTTAGGTACAGAAAATAGAGTTGTGGTTTCCCACAGCTGAGGGGAGCAGAAGGGGTGAGGGAACTGGGATTTGTCATTTAGTGGGTCAGAGTTTCAGTTTTTAAATTTCTAGATTGTTATACAATTTGACACTATTGAGCTGTACATTTCAGTATGGTTAAAATAGTCAAATTGCAGAGCGCCGGTGGCTCACACTTGTAATCCTAGCTACTCAGGAGGCTGAGATCTGAGGATCACAGTTCAAAGCCAGCCCAGGTAGGAATGTCCCTGAGACTCTCATCTCCAATAAACCAACAGAAAACTGGAAGTGGTGCTGTGGCTCAAGTGGTAGAGCGCTAGCCTTGAGCTGAAGAGCTCAGAAACAGGGTCCAGGCCCAGAGTTCAAGCTACATGACCGACAAAAGAGAGAGAGAGAGAGAGAGAGAGAGAGAGAGAGAGAGAGAGAGAGAGAAACATGAAAATTTGGGAAAGTATTTCTTGTAAGTTTCCTGAAAATAAAAACTGCCTTTAATTTAAACACGATGCCACAGGAATTATAGAAAGGAGCAACAATTCTTTGCCCCACTTGGGTCTTCCTCTTTGCAGACAGTTTTTGTATTGCTCTGCTTTTATGTGATCATTAAAATAGTTTTGGTGTTAGCTTTATTTACCAACTTTAGGCATCTATGAGCCTCTATATCTATTCTGCCTAAGAAAAATGAAGATTTAGATTCTGTTTCTACTTTTGTTCCCAATCCCCTATATCTACTAATTATAATGTTGAGTTCTGCTATTGGTTATGCTGGTAACTGTAACTAGTGTGCTTACAGTTCACTTTGATCTTGGATTGGGCCCATTTTCAACTCCTTGAGAGGCAAAAAAAACTCAGTTGAGCCCTTATCTGCCTGTCTACCTCAAACTTTTTTCAGTTGCATCTCAACATTTATGTTGTTATAGCTGATAACACTTGACTCAATCTATTTTACAACAGATTGATTTTGGAAGTTGAAAACCAGTACACATGTTCATATACCTGCGACTTTGTCACCATTACTCTTCATGTGATCATACTATATTTCCCTCTGTATAGAGCCACTGCTGCAGTACGCATGGCCTTTAAGGGCATTGATGAATATAGAAGCTGAGTCTCCCACAATTCAGAAAATCCTTAACTTTCACAGATCCTTCACAGTTAAAACAATAAAATCAGGGTCAAGATTAAGGACAATTCTGGGTCCTGGTGGCTCACATCTGTAATTCTAGTTATATTCAGGAGGCTGAGATCTGAGGATTATGGTTCAAAGTTAGCATGCCAGACAAAGCTAAGAAACTCATCTCTAAATTAACCACCAAAAAGCCAAAAGTGGAGATATAGCTCAAATGGTAGACCACCAACCTTGAGTGAAAAGTGAGAGAACAAGGCCTTGAGATTAAACTCCAGTACAGGCAACACACACACACACACACACACTAAGGGCAATACCATCCCAAATAACACAAACTGTTACCAACACAGGAAGGTCTCCTATGATCTACCCAAAGAAACCTTCTCTCTTGTATGGCCTCTATAATTAGCAATTATCTCCTTTGCTGTTAAGCAAAGCCCTCAAACATACACTCCAGGGAGGGCCACTACATTAAGTAGCAGACAGCTTGGTACAACCCATTTTATCAGATCTCTGCCTTCCGGTGTACCAGGAAGGGTGAACCTGCTCAGGTAAGTGCTTTGCACTAGGCTGGTGGGGCCACTGGCTGCCTGAGGCCCAGAGGGAAGGCCTGACTTCCTGGCACTGCAGGCCAGCCCCAGCCCATGCCGGGAATAACAATGGTGGCCACTGAGCTTTCAGTTCTGTATCTTTCACTCTCACTGGTGACAAGGTGGCTTCTCCAAGTCCTGGAACATCAGAAGAAAAGCCTGAAGTGCCACTGTGGCTCCAAGTATTCCAGGAGTGAAGGTAAAGGAGATTGAAAGACAATCAGAGAAGATCCAGGTACCAGTGACTCACACCTGGAATCTTAGCTACTTAGGAGACTGAGATCTGAGGATCAAGCTTCAAAGCCAGCAGAGCAGTGAAGTCTGTGAGACTCTTATCTTCAATAAACCAGCAAAAAAGCCAAAAGTGGAAGTGTGGCTCAAGTGGTAGAGCACTAGTGTTGAGAGAAAAAGCTAAGGGACAGCATCCAGGCCCTGAGTTCAAACCCCAGTACATACACACACACACACACACACACACACACACACACACACACAACCTCCAACCTGCAAGGGGAAGAAAAATGAAAAGGTTGCCACACTGGGGAGGTCCTATCATGGCAGGTACAGTGTGTGCTTAGGCAGGAGTTTTTAAACACCAGCCTCCAAAAGACTTGAGAGAAGAGACATAGGACCAGGGGAAGGACCTACTGCTGGGGATGAGGCTGACAGACTTCAGGAGGAAAGGACACCAGTCCTGAAGCATCACCATGCCCCCTCCTACTCAGGCTCCCATTGTGGCCTAGCTACAGCCAGGGCTTGTGGGGGATGTGCAGACCATAAACATCACAGCCAGAGGGGCCAGTCACCCGACCCGCAATAATGAGCCTTTCTGCACTGGTGGAGAGAGAGGGCATTCATTGTGTGTGCTGGCTGCATCTTGTACCGTGGTGCACTTCATCCCTCAGAAAAGCCTGATTGTCTTGGCTACCTCTGTGCCCTGGGGCTGCCGCCTGGTACGTCACAACAAACCTATAACAGGCCAAGGCACATCCACGTGGAGCTGGGGGAAGGTGGAAGGACCAGATACAGCCTCTAGGAGACCAGAGCCCTAGATACCCTGAGGGGCTGAGGAGAAAATAGAAACAGGCTAGTCTGGGAGCTTTGAGACAATGTGGGTAAGTTAGAGATGTGGAGCCATTTCCAAGGCCATGGGATAGAAAGCCACAAAACCTACACCCAGAACATCTGCTGGAGGAGATTCAGGTGATAAAGAACAAGAATGTGGAGTAGGAGTGCATGGGTTCAAATCCCCACAGGGATTGTTATTGGCAGAATGATTGAGGGCAAAATAGGAGAACACATATGGTTCACTCCACGTGACCCACCATAGGGATACTGGTGGGAACTAAATGATATCTGGTGGCTGGTGTCTCTGTCGTTTCACACGAAGCCAGAAAGCAAAATGCTTAGTAAAGTTTGATACATTTGCTTAACAAAGTAAGCAATTCACCAAAGCCCCTGACTTCTGTCCAAGAAGCTTGTTTTAAGAGGCCATGCAGGGGGCTTTTTTTCTTTAGGGACTGAGTGAACTGCCTACAATTGCTCCAGGCAAATGACCCTGGTTCAGATTCTTTCTAGGGAAAGAAGGTCTGTAGGTTGCAGTTGGGAGCGGGTCACCAAGGGTACACACCCAAGGCCCTCATTTGCCTGTCTCTGCTTTGCCTCCCAGTGAATTCACATCTCAGCCCTGCCAGAGCCTCAGCCCAGCCCAGTTCCCGAGAATGATCTTTCCTCTACCTCATGTCTGGAAGCGCCAATACCCTCAACACCCCACCAGCAACCAAATGAGTTTCCAAAAGCTCTGGGCAGCCAGGCCCAGCCTCCCCAGCCCATGGCTCAAGACCCTGAAGGAATTGGGAGAGAACGTGCCTGCTGGGCCTGTGCCAGTTCTGAGTGTGGCTGGGCTTAGGGCCTCTCCTTATCCCTCCCCCGCAGACACACAGGGCTTCACAGTCAGATTATGCCATGGAAACTTTGTGCATGGCCTGCCCTGTTCACATGGCCTCAGAAGAAAAAATAACAGTGCCTCCAATCTCTCTCTCTCTCTCTCCCCCCCTCTCTCTTTGCCAAGACCCACAGCCCTAGTGGCCCTCAGATGTGAAACAAGACCCTGTAAAAATCTCAGGAGGACTTGTTTGGGTGCCTCCAATCAGCTCCCCTTCCCCAGCCCCAGCTATCAGCCTCCCTCTTCTCAGAGCCTGGAGGGCTGACTGCCAGCAGCAGGCTGCCTTATATGGTAGTTTCCTTCTGAGAACATTCTTACTTCCCTTTCTGCTGTCTTCCCTGAGGCTGGGAGCCCCACTTTGAGCCTTGTCCAGCCTTGCCCCTCCCTAGGATGAGATCAGTGGAACCCAGGGTGTATGCGCAACAGACCGGACAGGTCTGCCACTACCTCTAAGACTAGATTGTAACCGACGTAACTACTAGCCACAGTCGGCTATTTAAAAAGTGTTACTGGCCGGGCGCTGGTGGCTCACGCCTGTAATCCTAGCTACTCAGGAGGCTGAGATCTGAGGATCCCAGTTCAAAGCCAGCCCGGGCAGGAAAGTCCGTAAGACCTTAAATCCAATAAACCACTAGGAAACCAAAAGTGGCGCTGTGGCTCAAGCGGTAGAGTGCTCGCCTTAAGCTGAAGAGCGCAGGGACAGCGCCCAGCCCAGAGTTCAAGCCCCATGACCGACCAAGGATTCAAGGATAATACTGCATCAGGAACTAATAGACTCATGTCTATTCCTAGCTACTCAGGATGCTGAGATCTGAGGATCTCCATTCAAAGCCAGTCTTGGCAGAAAAGTCCGTAAGATTCTTATCTTCAATTAACCAGCAAAAAGCCCTAAGTAGAGCTTGTGCTCAAATACTAGAATGCCAACATTGAATGGGGGGGGGGGAACTAAAGGAGAGTGTGATTCCCTGAGTTCAAGCCCCAGTATTAGCACCAAAAACAAAAACAAACAACAACAAAAACCTGTATCTCTCTTCTGGCTTGCAGCAATTACCTTTTGCCTACTAACTTATTTTTTTTTTTTTGGTTCCGGTCGTGGGGCCTGAACTCTGGGCCTGGGCGATGTCCCTCAGCTCTTCAACTCAAGGCTAGCACTCTACCACTTGAGCCACAGCGCCACTTCCGGCTTTTTTGCTTTTTGCTTATGTGGTGCTGAGGAATTAAACCCAGGGCCTCAGGCATGCAAGGCAAGCGCTCTACCACTGAGCCAACTTCCCAGCCCTTGCCTACTAACTTATGTAGGGAGAAAATCCTGACTTTATAACCTTTCATTCTATGATCCAAATACCCTAATCTTGGGCCTGTGGCTGTCAGAGGCCTGCTAGAGAGATTCAAGGATAATACTGCATCAGGAACTAAGCACCTTAGAAGCATTCTCATTCCATCATCACCACCGTCCTCTGAGACAAGTAATAATTCTTTCCTACTTTACAAAAGAAACCATCAAGGTCCAGGATATCAAGTCACATGGCCTAAGCCATGTGATCCTTAAGGATAGAGACAAGACCTAAACCCAGACCCCTCTGCAGGCTAAACCCCTACCCTTAACCAACACCATCCTACCACCAAAATATCCCATCTCAACTCCTAAAGAACCCACTGCCAGTCCAGAGCAGAGGAAGCTAGAACAATGACAGCAAGTTAAATCTAAGGGAAGAGATGCCTCCTTCTGTTCTGCCCAACCAATTGGGTTTAAATTACATTAAAACTCGCCAGAAAGAGCCAGGCACCTGTGGCTCACACCCGTAATCCTAAACTATTCTAGAAGCTAAGATCTGAGGATGAATGTTTGAAGTCAGCCAGGACAGGAAAGTCCATGAGCTCTGATCTCCAATTAACCACCAAGAAGCTAAGGCACAGCTCCCAGGCCCTGAGTTCCAGCCCTAGGACTGGCACAAAAATTTAAAAAATTTGAAAAAAAAATCACCTAAAAGTCTATCATACTTGCCAGTGAGTAATAAGCTTGTTCCAAGGACTGGTAAATGAGTGACAGAAAGAAAAGGAAGAACGTGTTCTGGGTCATAAAGCTGATTAGAGGGAGGGGGGAAAGCAAGAAAGTCTCTAAATATTTGTGCTAGATGGCTATAAAAGGTGCAGAAGAGCCTGTGCCTGGCAGCCAGGCTTTTAAACCCTAATCACAGCTCTGCTGCCTTGTAGTCCTGTTGCTAAAACCTAGAGAACATTCTGTGCTACCCTTCTGGGGAGTAAAGCTAAGGGTTACAAAGAAAGCTGAATGGACTTGGCCCTCTGCCAAGTGCTGAGACTCCTACAAACTTGGAGGGGCCAGGGGTCCCCAAATTGTCTCCAGACCCTTCCTCAGCCCCAGCCACCTTGGCTAAGCCGTTTCTCTAGTTTCTCTACACAGAGGACCTTCATGTTCCTATGACAACAAGAGCTTCCCATTTTTTTCTCCCCACCCTTTCTGTGGCGCAGTGGAAATGCATGCAGGGCTTAGCCAGCTCTTTGGAAGTATGTTGGTTAAGAACACAGACTTTGGCCAGGTGCCTATGACTCCTGCCTGTAATCCTAGCTACTCAGGAGGTTGAGATCTGAGGATTATGGTTCAAAGCCAACCCAGGCAGGAAAATCCCTGAGAGTCTTTTTTTTTTGGGGGGGGGGTCTGGTTGTGGGGCCTGAACTCCGGGCCTGGGCGCTGTCTCTCAGCTCTTCAGCTAGCGCTCTACCACTTGAGCCACAGTGCCACTTCCAGCTTTTTTCTGCTTATGTGGTGTTGAGGAATCGAACCCAGGGCCTCATGCATGCAAAGCAAGCGCTCTACCACTGAGCCACCTTCCCAGCCCCAAAATTGCCTTCTTAATAAGCATGTGATCCAAAGAGATTGATCTGCCAGACATTGGTGGCTCATGTCTATAATCCTAGCTACTCAAGAGACTCAAATTTGAGGATCACTATTTGAAGCTAGCCCAGGCAGGAAAGTTTATGAGACTCTTATCTCTAAAACCAGAAGTGGAACTGTGGCTCAAAGTGGTAGAGCACTAGCCTTGAGTGAAAGAGTTCAGAGAGAGCACCCAGTCAAACCCGATGACCAACAACGACAACAAAAAGATGGATCCATTTCCCATAGTGTCTTTTCTCTCTTCTTCTCCTGAAATACAGAAGACTCAAAAAAACAAAAACAAAACAAAACAAAACCTCCTAATACCCCTCAGGTTCCAAAGATAAAAGGGCTCTGTCTGTGAGGTCTGTGGATGTTGGAATAAGTTAGGTTATTATGTTTAATTAGATGGAAGCTTCCACCTTAATTCATATGAAATGCTTCATCTTCAACACCTTGGTGACAAGCAGGGCAGGGCACATCTTCCAAGTACAACACTGTAACCCTTAGAAAACAAATTTAATGAGAGCTTAATGAGCAGGTAATTGCCCAGTTGCTTGCAGATGGAGTTGGTCTCCCTCACTGTAATTGTGGTTGTTGTTTTCCTCTCAGGCAAAGGCCTGTGGGTTCCCAGCCCTGGGTTCTGTCTTCCCAAAGAGGACAGGGCAGCTGAACCCAGGAACCAAGAGCCGCTGCTCCACGTACCCTTTCCTTGGGTTCAGTGCCAGACAGGATGGGAAATATGGATTGATTTTAGCTGGTCAAGGGGACCTGGGACCCAGTCCATAGTTTCCTGTCACCAACAACTTCTCCAGAAGAAATGAGGAACTGGCACATGGAAGTGGTTAATTCTTCCACTTGAGCAGTGACAGGCTCCCATCCTGTTATTGCCTGCCAGGCTCTCTCATCAAAATCTCCAGTTCTGAGCAGGGTATGATAGTGCTCTCCTGGAATCCCAGCAAACTCTGAAGGCTGAGGTAGGAAGATCTCAAGCTCAAGAAAAGACTGTGCTGCATAGTAAAGCCCTGTCTCAAAAATATCAAAACAAACAAACAATAGCAACAACAAAATTCCAATTCCTTCACTCAGTTCTTTGTGAAAGTCACCTTGGACCACTCTCTTTGCCACTCCTCAGTAACAGCTGTTTTCTTCTTCGATCTTCAATCTTCTTTCCTCTCAT
>NW_012267218.1:30971478-30974664 GCF_000151885.1 Dipodomys ordii
AGTGGTAGAGCGCTCGCCTTGAGCTGAAGAGCTGAGGGACAGCGCCCAGGCCCAGAGTTCAAGCCCCACGACCGACAAAAAATAAAAAAATAAAAAGTGTTACTGAATTTTTTTTTTTTTTGGTGCTGGTCTTGGGGTTTGAACTCTGGGCCTGGGCACTGATTTTTTTTTTTTAATAGAAATTGAACTGGGTGCTGGTGCTCATTCCTACACTCTTAGCTACTCAAGGGGCTGGGACCTGAGGATCATAGTTCAAAGCCAGCCTGGCCAGGAAAGTCCATAAGATGCTTATCTCCAATTAGTCACCCAAAATTGGAAGTGGAGCTGTGGCTCAAGTGGTAGAGTGCCATCCTGGAGCAAAAGAAAGAAAGAAACTAAGGAAGAGCACCAAGGCCCTGAGTTCACCTCAATACTGGCACACACACACACACACACACACAAACACACACACACAAACACAAACACACACACACACCACTTTCATTGCCAGGAGAAGACAGTAGGCAGCCTCCACTGACCTGCAAGTGTGCACATGTGCTTCCGGAGGACAGGGAACAGGTGTGATTCCTACGGCCCTGCCCTGCCCTGCCCACAACTTGTGAGGTACCTGCAACACAGCTGGTGCTCCCCTGAACATGACTGGTTTTGATGTTGTTCCAGGCTCAGTCTGGTTGACATGAGAGGAGTCGAGATCCTGGGCAGAGTGAGGAGGGATCTGGAAACCCTGTGAGGTCCATGAAGACATAGAACCTTGAGAAGCCTGGGCAACGTAGGATAACAACTCAAACTGACAATTACATAGTGAAGAACCTGGAACACAAACTTCTAGCCCTAGGAAGTATGGCCATGGTGTGGCAGGTGGGGAAGGCATCAAGCTGTCTATTCCAGCAGGGCCTGGAGAACCCCAGGCTGCCCCTGGTTTCATTCAGTAAGGCAAGACGGAGCCTGGATGAGTTCTGGGTCTCTTCTGCATCTGGGATCCTGAAATTGCTGAGAGCAGAAGGCTTCTAAGACATGAACAGAACCTGCAGACCTTTGCTGTCCTTATGTCCAGCTTAGCAGCATAACTCTGGCTTCTTTTCTTCTCCATTGAGGATCCGGCGGCCACCCCTCAGCTACACTAAGGCTGGGACTTCTCAGACCCTGGGTGTGTGTCAGACCGGGAAGGTGACTGGGATTGGTATGCAGAACGGAGAGTATAGCAGGTGAGCTGAGACTAATAAACTCAGAGACTTAGCAGGTCCGAACAGGCCTCAGGGAGGTTTCAAGAGCCAGGGTCCAGGCCAACAAAGTTCTTGGAATTGGGCCAGGCAGGCAGGAAACTATGTTGCTGTGCACCTGGGCTGGGCCAGGGCTCGTCATACCTGAGATATTGAGCATGAGGGTGGAGGAGCAGGCTCCATTGATGGGATCAAGGGGAGTAGATGGCTGCTGGCTCCAGTGGCCAAGGGATGGCTAAAAAGACCAGTTCTTGGAGAAAAAGGAAGTCCTGAGCTTCTCTAGATTGATCAGAAGTTGCAAAGGGGTTAGGCTGGAAAAGTCACAAAACTGGGCTCCTCTGGAAGTGGAGGGAGAAAAGAACGCACACCTGTGAGTGCTGGCCTCAGGCTCAGCATAATCACTGCTTTGCATTTAAGAGATGCTTAAACTATTGATACTAAGTGTGCTGACTGAGACACAGAGAAAGTCAGTCATCTGAGGTCACACGCTGTACTCACAGGAGTGAACAATAATTCTAACTCAGGCTGTCTGACTCCTGGACCAGGTTTACGCCTCTGCTAGCTGCTGCCCTTCTGCCTGCTTTTATCTCCATGACAACCAGTGTGAAAACCTCTCCTCCTCCTCCTCCTCCTCCTCCTCCTTCTCCTTCTCCTCCTCCTCCTCCTCCTCCTTCTCCTCCTCCTCCTCCTCCTCCTTCTCCTTCTCTGTCTTTCCTCTACTCTTTCTCTTTCTTTCCTCCTCCACCTTCTTCTTCTTTACAGTGTGAGGCTTGAACTCAGGACCTGGGCACTGTCCCTGAGCTTTTTGCTCAAAACTAGTGCTCTACCATTTTGAGCCACAGCTCCACTTTTGGTTTTCTGGTGGGTAATTGGAGACAAGAATCTCACGGATTTTCCTGCCCAGGCTGGCTTTGATCTGCTATCCTCAGATCTCAGCCTCAAGAAGAACTAGGATTAGAGACTTGAGCCACCAGCACCCAGTATAACCTCTCTTCTTAGACAGGTAGAAGCTGAGATTCAGGTTAGCTATATAACTTGCACTAAGCTGTGACCCTAAGAAGCCACTGTGCCAAAGTTTGCCCTGGTTCTGGTCCTGGGTGAAACCAATGACTGTATGAATCTCCAGGAGAACTTAGTTGGACAGTGTAGTATCTATCATCTATCCATTCATTGTGTCGATATTGGTGCTTGGACCTGGGACTGCATCCTTGCTTCGCCATTTCTCTCAAGGTTGATGTTCTACTGCTTGAACCATATCTCCAATTCTTGGCTTTTGCTAATTAATCAGAGATAAGAGTTTCATGGAATTTTCTGCTTGGGCTGGCTTTGAATCCTGATCCCTTTTTTTTAGAACTATGAACCATTATAGGTATGACCCACCAGTGCCTGGCTATGGCTGCTTTTTATTTCTGGGTATTTTATTGATCCTTATTTCTTTTTTTATTTTATTTTTTTGTCAGTCATGGGGCCTGAATTCTGGGTCTGGGTGCTGTTCCTCAGCTCTTTAGCTCAAAGCTAGCGCTCTACCACTTGAGTCACAGCACCACACCACTTCTAGCTTTTTCTGCTTATGTGGTGCTGAGGAATGGAACCCAGGGCCTCATGCATGCAAGGCAAGCACTCTACCACTGAGCCATCTTCCCAGCCTCTATAGCTGCTTTTTAAATCACAAAAATATAGATCTTATTTTTTTTTTAAGAAACAAGATAAGCTGGGTGCTAGTGGCTCTTACCTGTATTCCTAGCTACTCAGGAGACTGAGATCTGAGGATTGTAGTTCAAAGCCAACCTGGGCAGAAAAATCCATGAGACTTTTATCTCCAA
The DNA here is from genome assembly GCF_000151885.1 of Dipodomys ordii. NCBI lineage: Eukaryota > Metazoa > Chordata > Mammalia > Rodentia > Heteromyidae > Dipodomys > Dipodomys ordii. Next base: position 30,974,522 of record NW_012267218.1, read on the forward strand.
TAAACTACCCAAGAAAGCTGGAAATGGTGATTGTGGTTCAAATGGTAGAGAGCTAGCCTTGAACACAAAGAAGCTCAGGGGTAGCACCCAGGCTCTGATTACAAGCCCCAGGACTGGCAGAAAAAGAAAGAAAGAAAGAAAGA
>NW_012267218.1:30974774-31011497 GCF_000151885.1 Dipodomys ordii
AAGGAAGGAAGGAAGGAAGGAAGGAAGAAAGGACAATAAAATATCCCTGTGTAATCAGACTAGGTAAATTGACTAGAGCCCAAACAAATCAGTATGTGCATAAGTGAAGCCTATATTTAAATTTATTCCACAACATTGTTATTATAACTTCAGGTGGCAGCTGCTCATGCTGACATTGTAGGCGTCATTCTAGTTGTACAGGTGAGGGTAAATGAGGCATTTACAAACAAACTAACCTTTTGTGGACTTGAGCCATTTTCCAGCCTGAGTAAACATTAGACCAGCCGCTGAGCTGTTTCTGTCCCTAGTATTTCCACCCCGGCCCCTTTCCATACTCTGCACCCCATCTAGCTCTTCCCTTGTGTCTAGTGGCCCTGAAGAACAGGGAAGTAAGACTCTTCCCAGAGTCCAGTTGTGTCACCAATTGCTTTGTTGACCGAGTCACTAATTTCTCAGACTCATTTGAAGAATGCAAGCATTGGCTGGGTGCTGGTGACTCACACCTGGAAACAGAGCTGTGGTTCAAGTAGTAGAGTACCAGTCTTGAGCAAAAATAAATAAATAAATAAACTAAGGACAGCATCCAGGCCCTGAGTTCAAGCCCTAGTACTGGTATTAAAAAAACAACCAAACAAAAATCTGTAAACACTGAACCTAGTGACATCCAACATCACTTACAGACACATGACTGGCGTTCATGGTTATTCATTCTTTGGACTGTCTTGGACTAATCGCTGTGCCACACACATGCTAAGGAAACTGAAGTAGCTACTGCCCATCTCCTGCTCCATAAACACAGTCTAGTCCTGAGAAACAATTCTGGGTAACAAGTGCCTAGTGTTGCCTCAAAGCCCCATTCTTACTGGAGGCATCAGAAAGGCTTCAAGGAGAAGGAAGTCCCCCAGTTGCAGGCTGAGTGATAAGTAGGTGAGGAGAGACCTTAGAGCCTGAGGGAACATCTTGTGCAAAGGCAGAGATGAAGATCAGCTCAGCACAGCACAGTCAGGCCCCTGATATGGTCAGCAGATATGGTCAGAGCAGAGGTTGTGCTCTAAAGAGGAGTGGAATCCTGAGAGATGGGCAGGAGCCAAGTCACAGGGACCCGCAGATCCCTACAGAAGGTTTTCAGCAGAACAACAACCCAGTGTGATGTGGGTTTGGAAACATGATACCAGTGGCCAGAAGGAGGAGGAGTGGCAAGCAAGTCAGCAAATCTAGAAGGAGAAAGATCCATCAGAAAGCCACCCCAATATCTCAGGGAAGATATACTGATGTGGGCTGGGAAAGAGGCTCAGTGGTAGAGCGCTTGCCTTGCATGCATGAGGCCCTGGGTTTGATTCCTCAGCACCACATAAGCCGAAAAAAGCCAGAAGTGGTGCTGTGGCTCAAGGGGTAGAGCGCTAGTCTTGAGCTGAAGAGCTGAAAGACAGTGCCCAGGCCCAGAGTTAAGGCCTCATGACTGACCAAAAAAAAAAAAAAAAAGATATACTGATGTGCCTTCACTAAGGCTCCTGCAATGGGAATGAGAAGGAAAGAATGATAAAAATTTTCTGGTTTAAGTAGGAGAAAGGACAGAGTAAAATAAGATAAGGAATCAAGGAGGAGTTCCTGCTTCTGATTTGTGTGCCTGGATGGATTTGAACTAGACAGGAGGAACAGGTCAGGGATAAGAAAATCAAGTGTGCATGGTGTTTGGGAGTGGATGGGAGCTCCACTAGTTTAGAAACCATGTGGTTGCTGGGCAGGTGTGTGTGTGTGTGTGTGTGTGTGTGTGATGGGCGTGTCTCTTTCTTTCCTTCTTTCTTTCTTTCCTTCTTTCTTTCTTTCTTGCTTTCCTTCCTTCCTTCCTTTCTTCCTTCCTTCCTTCCTTCCTTCCTTTCTTTCTTTCCTTCTTTCTTTCTTTCCTTCCTTCCTTCCTTTCTTTCTTTCTTTTTTTCCCTTTCTTTCTTTCTTTCTTTTGTGCAGGTACTGAGGCTTCAAGACCTGGGTGCTGTCCTTTAGCTTTTGTGCTCAAGGTTACCTTTCTATCACTTGAGCCACAGCTCTGCTTCTGGCTTTTTGATGGTGAATTGGATATCAGAGTCTCACTGACTTTACTGCCAGGGCTGGCTTTGAACCAGAATTCTCAGATCTCAGCCTCCTAAGTAACTAAGACTATGGGCATGAAACACCAAGCCACTGTTTTGAAAGCAGTCCCTTAACAGGGTAGTTAGCATATCCATGATTAGGACTACCTTCTTCCTAACACTCTATAGTAAAGGGGAGACTGCTCTGAAATCTCTCTGGCAGGTTCCTGTCAGTAAGATTCCTCCTCTCACTGCTCTGGGGCTTGCAGGATATGACAGAAGGCAGTCTGGAAAACAGAGAGGGTGTACAGCCTCCCACAGTCTTGGAGGGAGTTGGAGGAGATTCAAAGTCGTATCAAAGCCTGGCAGGTGTGAGAACAGCAGGAAGCTGTTAGTGTGCCAGAGACAAAAGCATATTGTGTCCCTCTCCTGCACCTGAGCCTGGAGCAGTCCCTGGTGCTGGTCTCTGTTCACCAAGAGTAAAGAGGGATCCTGAAGAGGGACATTAGGGGTCTCCAACCCCATCCCAATACCCCTGGCTTGAGTGTGGCCCAAGAGAAACCCAGATGCTCCTAAGAACTCCTTACAAATGTAAAGGTAGTTGTGAATTGAGAGCCTGGGGACCTCTGGGGACTCCAGTACAGAACTCCAAGGAAAGAAAGATGGTGGCTCATGCCTGTAATCCTACCTACTCAGTAGGCTGAGATCTAGGATCACGTCTCTAAGCCAACCAGGGCAGGAAAGTCTATGAGACTCTCTCTCTTTTTATTTTTTATTTCTTGCTATTGTTTCTAACATGTTTATTTATTTTTATTGTGAAAATACCATATAGAGGGGTTACAATTACACAGGTAAGATAATGAATACATTTCTTATCAAGCATTGTTGCCTCCTCCTTTGTTTCCCCTTCCAATCCCTTCCATCTCCCACCCGCGCCCCCCCCCCATGAGACTCTTATCTCCAATTAACCACCAGAAAAACAGAAGTGGTACTGTCACTCAAAGTGGTAGAGCACTAGCCTTGAGCAAAAGAGCTCAAGGACAGCACTGAGGCCTTGAGTTCAAGTGACAAAAAAAAAAAGAGGGACCTTGAACAGGTTCAAGTTCATGTCTTCAGAAGCAGCAGAGCTGAGACACAGACCTGCAAGCTACGTGAACCACCAGGCTCCCCAGCAAGCCACCATGTGTGGATGCCCGCAGACCAGGAGAAGACAGCCATCTCCAAGATGTCCCTGAGGTCCAAGGGCATCACAGGGTCTAGTGCCAAGACCTACTGCCCCCTGGCATTGCCCATTTATACACAGGGGAAAGAAGATGCTGGCCCATACAGAGAGATCTATTTGCCCAAAAAAGGCTGAACTTATTTAAGCCAATTTACAATAGGAGAGACAGGTTTCCTTCATTGGTAAAGTTAAATACTTTCACTTTATATTATTCATGTCCATGAGAACATATGAAGATTATATCCACTCTAGAAAACAAAGGAGCTGAGAAAATAAACAGCTGAATTCTAGCGTGTCATGTCTGACACCTCTTGCAACTATACTTTCAAGTCAGGTTTATGAGCTATAATTTACATACAGTAAAACTCGGCCCTTTAAAGTGCACATTTCAATGCATTTTTTCCCAAGGGATCACTTAGGGTTTTTTTTTGTTTGTTTGTTTCTGGTTTCGTGGGGGGATTGTTTTGTTTTTGTTTGTTTGGTTTTGGTTTTTTTGTCTGTTGTGGAGCTTGACCTTGGGTTCTGAGCATTGTCCCTAAGCTCTTTTGCTCAAGGCTAGCATTCTACCACTTTAAGCCACAGTTCCACTTCTGTTTTTCTAGTGGTTAATTGAAGACCAGAGTCTCACAGGGACTTTTCTGCCTGAGTTGGCTTTTTTTTTTGGGGGGGGGGGGGCAGTCCTGAGGCTTGAACTCTGGGCTTGAGCCTTGTCCCTGTGCTCTTTGGTTCAAGGAGAACCCTCTACCACTAGAGCCACAGCGCCACTTCCAGTTTTCTGGTAGTTAATTGGAGATAAGAGTCTCACAGACTTTCCTGCCCCTTTGAACTGTGATCCTCATATTTCAGCCTCCTGAGTAGCTGGCTTCTCTGTGATTTGTTAGGCCTCAGTAATAATTTGCCTTCAGCTACCAAATTGCTGTATTTCAACAATGTGTGCACAACCATGATTTCAATTAAGTAATAGAAAAGTAACTCCCTTGGCGGTTAATCACCCCTTCCCATCGCACTGAAGTCAGCAATTTGCCTTTTCCCAAGTGTTATGCAAATGGAACCATAGAGAGTGAAACCCTTTACTTTCAAATAAGTTTTCTTAATGTCTCAAGTTCCTCTTCTTCCAATCTACCCTCTCAATATGTTGCTTTATATAGACAAGTCTGAGATTACAGGCAGCCTCCACTGCCTGGATCCTTTTATATTTTTTATTTTTTTTGGGGGGGGGGCGTTGTGCCTGGATCCTTTATGTCCTAAATCTCCAGAGCTGGTGTAGGGTATGGATAGTTAGCATTCTAACTCTGCTGGCTCACTGCAATAGTTGCTTCTCTTTGGTAGGTGTTTCTTTTCACCTCTTAGCTCTTTGAAGTCCGGTCTTTGGATCCCTCCTCCATCCTTGCTGCCCTGCTTTCCTCCCCACCTGCCCTAACAGATGGAACCCCAGGGATCCAGACACACTGGCCATGCTCCCTTGGAGCTCCAAGCATCCTTTGTCCTCTACGTGCATTCCTTCCTTCCTCTCTCAGGCTCTGCCACCAGCCACCTTGGAGATCTGCTCAGCTTGGTTGGTTGGTTGAAGGTTTTGTTGACAGTTGAGGTTTTTCTCTCTCAGTGAGGAAGAAGCAAGGAACCTAAATACTGCAATTTCCTTCCTGACCGATTCTGCAGCTCCAGAGCAAGGACTGGGCCTTTACGCGCCCCACTGAGTGTTGCCTCTACCTAAAGAAATAAGGAGGTAAGCTAAGGGAGTGGGAAGCGCCCACAGGTATGAGTTAGGAGGACCCAAGAGACTTTCCTCTCAGTGGAGCCAGATATTTGTAACATGACTGCACCTCAAATGAGCTACACCCCCAGCCAGCCTTTCAAAGGGTCACCACGCCCAGAGAACCAAGGGATGGAAGGGTTCCCAGTGTCTCAAGGAGGACAAAGACTTGGTGCTGGAGACGAGGCCACAGCCCCTGGGAAGGATAACATGGCTGCGGACACCTGGCTCCATCCCTGCACCAGTACCACTTTCCCTGGGAGCCTTCACCCAGCACTCCTCAGATCTCCTCCTGAGGAGCTAGAATTACAGACATGAGTCACTGGCTTCCACCGCTCAGGCTGTATGCAAGCTTTGGATGAGGGCTGCAAGGGAAAGAAAGGCAGAGCAGAGGGCAGCGTCCATGTGCTTTCACCCTTTAGAGCCAGGTGATTTGGAATTCAGTGCTGGAGTCAGACTGCTAAACTCCTTTCCTGACTACCTCACTGAAGCCTTGAGTAAGTGACTTCGCTCCCTGCCAACACTTCTGCTTCCCCATCGGTGAGATGACGCCGGGCAGAGTTGTAGACACCAGCAGCCAAAGCCAGCCCATATCTTCCAGTGGTGGCAGCGCAGGGGAAAGTGCCCACTAGCTGAGGAGGGAGCAGATTTCCTTACATAAGCTGGCACCACTGGGGTTAGGGACAGATCTGTCAGGAAAGGAACATGGTAGGGGACAAAATAAAGGCAAGTTGCCAGGCGCCTAGAATCCTAGCTGCTCAAGAGGCTGAGATCTGAGGAATGTGTTTTGAAGCAGAAAAGCCCAGGATATTCTGTTCTTCATTAACCAAGAGTGGAAGTATGGCTCAAATGGTAAAGCACCAGCCTTAAGTGAAAAAGCCAAGTGAGAACACTAGGTCCTGAGTTCAAGCCACGGTATTGGTGTGTGTGTGTGCACACACACACACACACACACATACACACATGGCAAGTGATCTAAACTTTTATTCGGGTGCTGTCCCAGAGCTCTTTTGTTTAAGGCTAGTGCTCTACCACTTTGAGAAGTTAATTGGAGTTAAGAGTCTCATGGGACTTTTCTGTCTGGGCTGGCTTCGAACCCCAATCCTCAGAGCTCAGCCTCCTGAGTAGTTAGGATTACAAGGGTAATCTGCTTGGCTCAGACACTCTTAAAGGATATGAATTTGATTTTATTAGGGAAGTCAAATTTCCTTCTGCTCACAGTGACCTCTTTGTTGTTCATATTGTTGGTTGTTGGTTTCCAGGATGTGAAATGTCACCCTAGGGCAGAGTTCAGAAGAAAATGGCTGATGGCCTCTTTGGAGAGAGTCTCATCCAACTGTAGAAGAAAGTGGATTCACCTTCTCAACAGACTAATCACATGCCTTTAGTGAGAGTAGCAGTAAGAGCTGACATAATCATAACAACCAGCTTTTATTAGTACTTGCAATATAAAGCTCACAACCATTCTGTTAAACTGGTAGTCTTAGGATTCCCATTTATAGCACAAGAAATAGAAGTGGGTGCCAGTGGCTCATGACTATAATTCTAGCTACTCGGGAGGCTGAGATCTGAGGATCATAGTTGAAAGTAAGGCCAGGAAAGAAAGTCTGTGAGACTCCTATCTCCAAATAACCAGCAAAATCCCAAAATGGAGATACGGCTCAAGTGGTAGAATTCCAACATTGAGCAAAAAGCTAAGGGATAGTGCCCAGGCCTGAGTTCCAAGCCCTAGGAAGGAAGGAAGGAAGGAAGGAAGGAAGGAAGGAAGTGAAAGAAAGAAAGAGAGAGCGGGGAGGGAGGGAGGGAGAAAAGAGGGAGGAAAGAAGGAAGGCAGAAGGAAAAGAAGGAAGGAGAAGGAAGCAAGCAAGAAAAGAAAGAAATAAAGAAGGAAGGAAGGGAAGAAAAAGAAGAAAAGAAAAGGAACCTTGGTTAATTAAATAGCCTGCTAGAATGCCAAAAATGGGCAGTTCTTTGCTTCTAAATTTGAACTTGTGTCTGCTTAAATTCAGAATCGGAATCCATCCATTATTTTGTCTCTCAGAGGATTTTAGATCACATTTCAACCTAGTGAGAAAAGCATGTGTATACCTGCTTCCTTTCTGGCTGCCTCTGAGCATTTGTTTTCTTGTAAGACTGGGAAAGTCAGGGATAAACACCAACTAATGATCAAGTGGTTCACTTCTGCCCCCTAGAGGACACAGTCACACCACTAACAAGGAAGACTGGGTGGCTGCCTGAGCTGGAAGCTACAAGGGGCCTGGACGCCGTAAGCCAAGCCCCACAGCCGTCCATCTTCTCAGGAGCAGGCCCAACTACGAAGACCCAAGGGGGCTGACCATGAGACCCTCTTTGACACTTGAATTGTCGCAATCAGGAAATGAGTAACTACTACCTTTGCCTTTTTAATAAGCTACAGTTTTGTTTCCTTTTGTTTTGACAGAAGTCTTGCTATAGAGTCCTAGCTGTCCTCAGAACGCTTGAGCCTCCTGCCTCAGTCACTGTAAGGCTGAGATTACAAGGCTGAATGACTGCTTTTGAGGAAAAGTTAAAAATCAAGTACTATCAACAAAAACACGTGGGCAGTGCTGAGCCACAGCAAACAAAAGCTGCGAAGCTGTTCAGCACTCATGGCTTTTGCAGCAGAGAAAGGTGTGGACCTGAACTGGCTTCAGCACCGAAGCCCTGCAGTCCATTCAGCTCCCTCACTCTCCCATGAAGGATCTGTAGCCATGCTCAGGTGGGGCCCACTTATGGGGGAAGGGAGAGATGGGAGGTGTAGAATGTGTCGCAAAAGTCCCCACATTCTGGCTTTTAACACTCTTCAGATGACAGAATCAAAAGAAGGAGACTCTAAAAAAACAAATACAACAACAAAAAAACAAAATGTGTTATCACAACTACGAACATCGTAGGAATACTTAAATTGTGTCTTGGAATTCTATGAAAGCACAATTGCCTTTCCTGTATCTTTCAATGATAAAGGAGGATTGGTTTGTCAAATGTAAACATTTAACGAATAGCCCAGTTCTCAGTATATCCCAGCTTTAGGTCACTGTAGGAGTCACAAGTACCCCGCCCTTAAACTCTTAATTCTTCTTTTGTTTGTTTATTTTGTTTTGTTTTGTTTTCTTTGGTCCTAGGGTTTGAACACGGGGCTTGGGTCATATCCCTGAGCTCTTTTTTTTTAATTTTAGTTGTGAACATACTGTACAGAGGGGTTACAATTACATGGGCAAGATAATGCATACATTTCTTACCAAGCATTGCAGCCTCCTCCTTTGTTTACCCTTCACCTCCCTTCCCAGCCTCCCCCCTCCCATCCCTGAGCTCTTTTGCTCAAGGCTAGTGCTTTACCACTTTGAGCCACAGCACCACTTCTGGTTTTCTAACGGTTAATTGGAGCTAAATGTCTCACAGACTTTCCTGCCTGGGCTGGCTTTGAACTGCAATCCTCAGATCTCAGCCTCCTGAGTAGCTAGGATTACAGGCATGATTCACTGGTGCCTGGCCAAATTCTTGAGCATTTCTATGATTACAACAATAAATGTAATTACCATTATTAGCCACCACCATTACCACCACTACCACCACCCACCCCCCTTACCTCCACCTTCTCTCCCTATCAGGATCTTCCCTCAGTGCCTGGTAGTCATGAATCTTTGTCAGTTTGCTAGTTCTGGACATTTTATATAAATGGTATCGTACAATATGTGATCTTTTCATCTGCCTTAATTTACATAGCTTAACATTTTGAAATTTGTGTTGCAGCATGGATCTGCGCTGAGGGCCTTTTTGCAGAATGGCCTTCTACTGTGTGTACACACCGAGTTTTATTTATCCATTCGTGAGTTGACAGATGTTTAGGTGGTTTTCACTTCGGGGCAGTCAGGGCTGCTGCTTCGAGGAACATTCATGTCCACATTTCAGAGTGAACATTTGTTCTAGTTCTCTCAGATGTAGGCTAGGATGTAGGCTAGATTTAGGCTGGGTTGTATGGCAGGTCCATGTTTAACTTTCTGAAAAGCTGCCAAGCTGTTTTCCCAGTCAGTGCTTCTGAACTGAGGCCCTTCCCCCCTCCTGCTCCCCAGCTGCTGTGCCAGGAGCCAACAGCTCCGTGGTGACCAGACAGGCTTGGTTGCCAGATATTTGTAAAGAGATAATGTGTGTGCGGGCGCTGATACTGAGGCTTGAACTCTTCGCACTCAACTTTTTCCACTCAAGGCTGATGCTCTACCACTGGAGCCACAGTTTCCCTTCTAGCTATTTGTTGGTTAATTGGAAATAAGAATCTCAGGAACTTTTCTGCCCAGGCTGGCTTTGAACCCCAATCCTTCTGAGTAGCTAGGATTACAGGCATGAGCCACCAGTGCCTGGCTGCTATGAACAGATAATTTTTACCTGTTTTAAAAACTAGAGTCTGGGAATGTGGCTTAGTGGTAGAGTGCTTGCTTAGCATGCATGAAGCCCTGGGTTCGATTCCTCAGTACCACAGACACAGAAAAAACCAGAAGTGGTGCTATGGCTCAAGTAGGAGAGTGCTAGCTTTGAGCAAAAGAAGCTCAGGGACAGTGCCTAGGCCCTGAGTTCAAGCCTCAGGACTGGCAAAAATAAAGTTCCACTTAAATAAACAACAACAACAACTAGGTTCTTCATGCACTTGCACAAATGTCTGGGAGGTGGGAGTCCAGGCAGAGTCTATGACTCTGTCCTACAAAGAGATGAATCCTGAGATCATGGATGATACCACCAGATAAGAGCCAAGACCTCTGGAAGCATCCAAACAGACAAACACTCTCAAGTATCTGACATGAACTACCTGTAATTCAGTGGATTTTTTTTGAGGGGGGGGTCAGTTGTGGGGCCTGAACTCTGGGCCTGGGTACCGTCCCTGAGCTTCTCATCTCAAGGCTAGTGCTCTACCACTTGAACCACAGTGCCACTTCCGGCTTTTTCTATTTATGTGGTGCTGAGGAGTCAAACCTAGGTCCTCATACATGCAAGGCAAGCACTCTACCACTGAGCCACCTTCCCAGCCCTCACTGGATTTTTGTTGTTGTTGTTGTTTTTGGTCGTGGGCTTGAACTCAAGGCCCAGGTGTTATCCCTAAGCTCTATTGTTCTAAGCTAGCACTCTACCACTTTGAGCCACAGCTCTACTTCCGGTTTTTGAGTGGTTAATTGAGGATTAAAAGGTCTCCTGGGGACTTTTCTGTCTGGGATAGTTTCAAACTGTGATCCTGAGATCTCAGCCTCCAGATAGGATTACAGGTGTGAGCCTTAGATGCCTAGCTCAAACTCAGGGCCTGAGCTCTTTCCCTGAGCTTCTTTTTGCTCAAAGCTAACACACTACCACTTGAGCCGCAGTTCCACTTCCACCTTTTTCTGAGTAGTTTATTGGAGATAGGAGTCTTGGGGACTTTCCTACTAGGGCTGGCTTCCGACCTCAAATCTCAAATCTCAGCCTCCTAAGAAACTAGGATTACAGGTGTGAACCAGTGCCTAGCTCAGTAGATTTCTTCAAGTTCCCACCATTTAGAGGCAAAGAAAGCCCGAGACTGGTGGCTCACACCTGTATTCCTAGCTACTCAGGAGGCTGAGATCTGATGATCACAGTTCAAAGCCAGCCCGGGCAGGAAAGTCTGAGAGACTTCTATCTCCAATAAACCACCAGAAAACCAGAAGTGGCACTGTGGCTCAAGTGGTAGAGCACGCCTGGAGCTGAAAAGCTCAGAGACAGCACCTAGGCCTAGAGTTCAAGCCCCACAACCAATTAAAAAAAAAAAAACAACCAGAAAACAAAAAACAAGAGGCCGAGGAAGTCCATGCAAATGCTCTGGTAATCTTTGAAATGATTTACTGAACTATTTAGACATGGATATGTGAATAAAGAACAAATCATAAAGCTAGAGGGTTTCTTTTTTCAGAGATGCTGGGAATGGAACCCAGGACTTCACAAATGCTAAGTATGTGTTCCACCGACTGAGCCCCCCTGAGCCCAAGGATAATAATTGCTAAACTCACTGTAGGAGCTGACGAGTTCCTACTTGAAAGGACTCAGGGCCATACCTTTTTCTTTTTCTTTTTTTTTTGGTCCGGTCGTGGGGACTGAACTCTGGGTCTGGGTGCTGTCCCTCAGCTCTTCAGCTCAAGGCTAGCACTCTACCACGAGCCACAGCACCACTTCCGGCTTTTTTTTTCTTACGTGGTGCTGAGGAATCGAACCCAGGACCTCGAACATGCAAGGCAAGTACTCTACCACTGAGCCACCTTCCCAGCCCAGGGCCATACCTTTTTAAGACCAAGAAGAATTGTCTTCCTCCATCCTCTGCTCTCCAGCTCTACTACTCAGACCTTACATCTTCCCTTCTTTTCGCTTCCCTTCCCTTCCCTTCAGCGGTTGCCAACATTCTCTGTGAAAACATGAGTGCTTTATTGTTTAAAGCAGCAATTAATTGTCCAGGCTTGTCACAGGAAGGAGGGAAGCTCTAAACACATTAGCTATTAATTCTCAGTGGTGTGAAAGTTTGGTTTGGCCTCAGGAGGTTAAAGTTACCATTTTTCAAAGCATAGAATTTGTGATATTTATTCCTGTTGAACTAATCTACTTTGATCAAGGGCCTGTGCTGGATGTCACAGGGAGACTGAGTGTCCATCTACATTGCTCCTAGTCCCTAAGAAAAAACCTAGACGGGGAGAAGCAGCTTGTACAAGAAGAGCCTGTGATATGTGTGCTGGGTGAGGACTTGAGAAGTGATTCAGCAAGAGACAGAACAGTGTTAGGGACGGGTGGGGCTGGGCAGATGACAGGTGCAAAGGCCCGCGATAAGAATTGCAAAGGTATATTAGATTTAACAGACAGGATCCTGAATGAAGTGTTAGTTTGTGTTTCCTTTTTTTTTTTTTTTTTGGTGCCAGTCCTGCTTGGGACTTGAACTCAAGGCCTGGGCACTGTCCCTGAGCTTTTTTGCTCAAGGCTAGTACTCTACCATTTGAGTCACAGATCCACTTCCAGTTTTTTAGTTGTTAATTGGAGATAAGAGTCTCTCAAGCCAGCCGGGAGCTGGTGGCTCACGCCTGTAATCCTAGCTACTCTGGAGGCTGAGATCTGAGGATCGCAGTTCAAAGCCAGCCCCGGGCAGGAGAGACCATGAGACTCCTATCTCCAATAAGCCACCAGAAAACCAGAAGTGGTGCTGTAGCTCAAGTGGTAGAGCTCTCTCCTTGAGCTGAAGAGCTGAGGGACAGCGCCCAGGCCCAGAGTTCAAGCCCCACGGCCGACCAAAAAAAAGAGTCTCACAAGCCAGGCGCCTGTGGCTCATGCCTATAATCCTAGCTACTCTTGAGGCTGAGATCTGAGGATCTCAGTTCAAAGCCAGTCCGAGAAGGGAAGTCCAAGAGACTCGTCTCCAATAAACCACCAGAAAATCTGAAGTGTTGCTGTGGCTCAAATGGTAGAGTTCTCACCTTGAGCTGAAGAGCTCAGGGACAGTGCCCAGGCCCAGAGTCAAGCCCCACCACCGACCAAAAAAAAAAAAGAAGTCTCACAAACTTTCCTGCTTGGGCTGGCTTTGAACCTCAATCCTCTGATCTCAGTCTCCTGAGTAGCTAGGAATACAGGGATGAACAAGCATAGTGCCCAGCCATTCTGTTTTTTGTTTGTTTTGTTTTGTTGTTTTCATTTTTGTTTTGCTGATCCTGGGGTTTGCACTCAGCCTGGATGCTATCTCTGAGCTTCTCTTGCTAAAGGCAAGCAGTCTACCACTTGAGCCACAGCTCCACTTCCAGTGTTTGAGTCATTAATTGTAGGTAAGAGTCTCATGGGGACTCTTCTGCCCAGGCTGGCTTCAAACCCCCATCCTCAGATCTCAGCTTCCTGGGTAGCTAGGATTATAGGAGTGAGCCACTGGCCATTTTAGATGCCTAAATTCTTCCCCAGGAGTGCAACTGCTAAATAAACTGATGGGGCACTACACATTGTTTTGTACAGAATTTTACGGTTCCATTGAGAAAAACAATCAAACAACCCATAGCAACATCACTTATGTTTTTGGTGTTGCCAACACAACATCCTGTATCAACCTGTATTTATGGAGCTCACACTCAAAATGACTGCACTCAAGGACAGGATACCTGACTTTGTTCTAACTTCTAGTGCAGATTTGGATAGAAACTTACATTTAAAAAAAACCCTAAAAAATAAAATAAAATAAAAAACCCTTATATTGTATTATAAATGGTTTCCTTTCTTTAGTATTATAATTGGGCATTTATGACAGATTGTTTCTTCCAAAAATGCTACACCAATATATAGCCCATTCTATAAATTGTGATTTTTTTTTTTCTAGTACTGGGGTTTGAACACAGGGCCTCATGTCTGCTAGGCAGGCTCTATTATTTGTACCATGCCTGTAGTCCTTTTGCTTTTAGTTTGTTTTTGTTTTTTTTTTTGTTGGTCGTGGGGCTTGAACTCTGGGCCTGTGCGCTGTCGTCAGCTCTTCAGCTCAAGGCGAGCGCTCTACCATTGAGCTACAGCGCCACTTCCGGTTTTCTGGTGGTTTATTGGAGATAGGAGTCTCACGGTCTCTCCTGACCGGGCTGGCTTTGAACCGCGATCCTCAGATCTCAGCCTCCTGAGTAGCTAGGATTACAGGCGTGAGCCACCAGCGCCCGGCTAGCTTGTTTTTCAGTCAGAGTCTCATGCTAACTTTCCTTAGGATAGCCTTAGACCTCAATCCTTCTACCTCCACTTTCTGAGTAGCTGTGATTACAGGCCTGTGCTACCACATACTTCATGCTCTTATTAGAATTGGACATTCCTGCTCTAAGAAAAGTATCTTCTTTACCCCTGAATGTGGGTGGAACTTTATAGTTGCTCCGACCAATGGAAGTTTGCAGAAGTGTGCTAAATGAGCGTTGAAACTAGATGAAATGTTCCATTTTCTACATGAGCAAAAGTACTTGGATATGTAATCAAACATCCTGGCTATCTCTATGGGGATATTTGTCAGAGAATTAGCATTTAAATCTGTGGATTTTGAATAAAGCAGAATCACAATCCAGGTGAGCTTTATCCAAGAAAGGAGCCTACGCAGCTTCTATTCATTCATTCATTTTATTTTTTTGTTGTGGGTTGTGGGGCTTGAACTCAGGGACTGGGGTTGTCCCTGAGCTTTTTTGTGCTCAAGGCTAGAGCTCTACCTCGTGAGCCACAGCTTCACTTCTGGATTTTGAGTAGTAAACTGGATATGAGTCTCATGGGTGGGGGCTAGGGGTTTAGCCCAGCGGAAGGGCGCCCGCCCAGCGTGCACAATGCCCTGACTTCTGTCCTCAGCCCTGGGGGAAAAAAAAAAGAAATACTTGTCCTTGGGCTGGGAAGGTAGCTCAGCAGTAGAGTGTATGCCTTGCAAGCATAAGGCCCTGGGTTCGATTCCTCAGCACTACATAAGCAGAAAAAGCCGGAAGTGGCGCTGTGGCTCCAGTGGTAGAGCACTAGCCTTGAGCTGAAGAGCTGAGGGACAGCGCCCAGGCCCAGAGTTCAGGCCTCGTGATGGGTGGAGCTGAGAAAGTGGCTCAGTGGTAGAGCGCTTGCCTCACATACATGAAGCCCTGGGTTCGATTCCTCAGCACCACATAAGCAAAAAGAAAAAAAGCTGGAAGTGACGCTGTGGCTCAAGTGGCAGAGCACTAACCTTGAGCTGAAGAGCTGAGGGACAGCCCCCAGGCCCAGAATTCAAGCCACATAACTGGCCAAACAAGAAAAAAGAAAAGAGTCTCATGGGTACTTTTCTGCCTGCACTGGCTTTGAATCTGGGTCTCCTGAATAGCTAGGATTACAGGCATGAGCCACTGGTGTCTGGCTTTATTTATTTATTTATTCATTCATTCATTCATTTAGAGAGTGTGTGCTGGCATTGGAACTTGAACTCAGGGCCTAGGCATTGTCCTTTTAGCTTTTTTGATCAAGGCTGGCACTTTACACCTCTACTTCCAGTGTAACCCACTGCTACCCAGTTCAGCTTTTAGACTTGAACTGCAAAACCTGAGTCTTATGCCTACTAGGCTACTGTGTAGGTTTGTAGCCTCCATGAATGCATGAACCATTTGCTTAAAATACACCTCTCTCCTTCCCCTTATTCTGTTGTTCTCTGGAGCATGCTAAGTAGGTAATGAAAGGCAATGCACTGCACCTGGCTCCTTTTCTCTGGCTATGTCCCCCTTGAAGCAGCCTCCCTGGAGGCCCTGGCAGGCACACAAGTGGAGGAGCCTCCAACTCCAACTCCAACTCCAACCCTGGCCCTCTTCACTCTCTATTGCTAAAGTTTCAGATGTCACAGACCACAGAACAATCACTCTTGGCATGATATCGTAACCCACAGAAATCACAGATTTTAAGTGATTAAGTAGCTGCACTTCAAATTTCAGTTCAAGACCTTTTTTTTTTTTGCTTTTACATCAACTTTATCCTCAGAGCAACCTGTGTGAGTTGACAAACCCTCACAGTGCCAACTGTGTTAGGAATCATATTCCTCCTTACATGTACCAAAATTTCACATCGGGGGCTGGGAAGGTGGCTCAGTGGTACAGCGCTTGCCTTGCATGCCTGAGGTCCTGGGTTCGATTCCTCAGCACCACATAAGCAAAAAGAAAAAAGCCGGAAGTGTGGGGCTGAGAAGGTGGCTCAGTGGTAGAGTGCTTGCCTTGCATGCCTGAGGCCATGGGTTCGATTCCCCAGACCACATAAGCAAAAAGAAAAAAGCTGGAAGTGGCACTGTGGCTCAAGTGGTAGAGTGCTAGCCTTGAGCTGAAGAGCTGAGGGACAGCGCCCAGGCCCAGAGTTCAGGCTCCATGACCGGACCCAAAAAACAAAACAAAACAAAATCTCACATCGGATCGGCAATGAGTTCTGGGTTGCAAAAAAGGATTTACTGTTTGCACCTGTCTGTAAGGCTTTGTTATAAATTAAACAAAGACAGGGACACAAGTGCTCCAAGACCATTTTAATCTAAGTGATTCATGCCCTAAAAGACCAAGATGGATAGTCTACAAAGAGAGTGAAGGCCACAATTATAACAAAGGTTTTATTTTCAAATCTATAAAAACTCAACACACCCTCCCTAATCTAGGGGCACACCTGACCTCAGACCTGTCTGAACAAGAGCAATGGGTGACCAGGTCATGAAGGAGGGCCCAAAGCACATCATCAAATGTGGTTTGTCTGACTTGGACCACGTCACTTCCTCCGTCTGTGGAGAAGTACTCCTCCAATCCCTGCCAGCTTTGAAAGAGCTGGCCAAGCATGGCTGGAGGCTCTCCAGATCTCCAGAAATGAGGAGCTTTTAGAAGAATTACCTCCAGATCCACAGTCCTGTCCAGAGGCTGAGTGGAAATTCCATCAAGCCCTGGGCTGCCACAAGGCAGGAAAGCCAGGCTGTGAAGCTGTCTACATACTTCAATGCTTTAGCTTGGGAATCTGACTTCAGGCCATTCCCAAAGAACAGAGCCTATTCCGACCAGAGGCTATTCCCAAAGAACAACAACGGCCATAATGACGGTGACATCTTCTCATAGCAGAGCAGCCTACCATGACATTTTCTCATAGAAGAGAGGCCCTGGAAGGATTCCAGCCATGAAGCTGGAAAGCCAGCATTTTATACAGAAGAAGTTGTGTGTGTCCCTTTGAACCATGAAGACGAATGGAAGACTCACTCTAGGCTGAGCTTCACATTCCTCATCCCACTGAAATCGTTGTTGTCCTGAGAGTTTGCCACCTTTACAGCTCAGACTGGCTGCAAACTCCAGGCTGGCTTTGAACATGTCATCTTCCTGCCTCAGCCTCCTGAGCTCTGGAATTACAGATGTGCATCACCATGCCTATTTTCACTGGATTCTTAAAACAGCTTCTGGCTCATACCTATATATAATCCTGACTACTCAGGAGAAAGAGATCTGACAATCAAGGTTCAAAGCCAACCCAGCAGACAAATCTGACTCTTATCTCCAATTAAATAGAAAAAAGCTAGCATTGCGGGTGTGGTTCAAGTGGCAGAGTGCTAGTCATGAGTGAAAAAGCCAAGCAAGAACACAAGGCTCCAGGCTTTATTTAACCACCAAAAAAATCTGGAACTGACACTCTCCTGGCCCAGAGTCTTTTTTTTTTTTTTGGCCAGGTCTGGTGCTTGAACACAAAACTCAGAGCCTAGACACTGTCCCTGAGCTTCTTTTGCTCAAGGCTAGTCCCCTACCAGTTGAACCACAGCACCACTTCTGGCTTTTTCTATTTATGTAGTACTGAGGAATCTAACCTAGGGCTTCATGTATGTTAGGCAAGCACTCTACCACTAATCCATATCCCCAACCCTTCACACACACACACACACACACACACACACACACACACACACACACACAATCTGAAGTAGATACAAAATTTAGTTCTACTTTAAAGATGAGAAACCAGCCTGGGCCTTCAATGCTAGTCTAAGTGTGTTGGATTTCACAGCCTGTTCTACTTGAGTCACTTACTCTGCATTCAAAGGCAGAGGGACTTTTTCCCACTTAATATCTGATGGTGTCTTTCCCAAATACCAGGGCATGCTCCTACATAATCATAGCACACCTTCGACAGGAAACTAGAACGAATTCAATAACCATCTAATCCATAGACTGCATACCAATGCCCCTTATGTTGTCTCTTTGTTTTGTGCCAGTACTGGGGCTTGAACTCGGCGCCTCTTATTCTTATTTGGCATTTTTCCCAAGGTTGGTGCTCTACTATTTGAGCCACAACTCCACTTCCAGATTTTTGGTGGTTAATTGGAGATAAGACTCACAGACTTTTTCGCTGGGCTGACTTCAAGCTGTGATCAACAGATTGCAGCCTCCTAAGTAGCTAAAATTACAGGTATGAGCCACCAGTGCCTGGCTTATTTATGTTGTTTACGAGCCAATATCCAAACAGGGGTCATAGGTTGCATGATTATCATACCTACTTGTCTTCTTTTTTTTTTTTTTTTTAATTTTTTTTGGTCCGGTCATGGGGCTTGAACTCTGGGCCTGGGCGCTGTCCCTCAGCTCTTCAGCTCAAGGCTAGCGCTCTACCACTTGAGCCACAGCACCACTTCTGGCTTTTTTCTTTTTGCTTATGTGGTGCTGAGGAATCGAACTCAAGGCCTCAGGCATGCAAGGCAAGTGCTCTACCACTGAGCCACCTTCCCAGCCCCCCTACTTGTCTTCTTTAGTGTAGAACAACTCCTCAACGTTCATCATCTTTCATGACCTTGACATTGTAAAGAGCACAGTGATGGGTCCCAGTTGGGATTATCTAGCTACTTCCTCATGATTTGTTTTGACAGAAGTGGTGCTATTGGTTTATCAGATTCAGAGGTTTACAATAGACTTATTACTGATGGACACAGACTTTTTTGGGGATGAGGAGGAGGGAAGATCAGTCCTGGGACATGAATGTGGGCCTGGGTGTTGTTTGAAGTTTTTGTGGGTTATTTTTTGTTGTTGTTTGTTTGTTTTGCTCAGGGCTAGCACTCTACCACTTTGAGCCATAGTGCCACTTCTGGTTTTCTGGTTAACTAGAGATAAGTCTCTTGGACTTTCTTACCTGGCTGGCTTCGAACCTCAACCCTCAAATTTCAAACTCTCAAGTAGCTAGGATTACAGGTGTGAGCCACTGGCACCCAGCTACATAGATTAAATAAGTACTTGGAATCCATATTGAAAAGAAAAAATATAACTGGGAATTCTGCCCAGCCCAACCAGCACTTTATTGCACTGTGAACAGTAGACCAGCTTCAGCAGGGCCAGAGCCCTATCTGCAAGGTACTCTACACGGACTTGTAGAAAGGTCCATGGAGCTATATTAGGACTAGGCAGGCTGCGTTTGCCAGCCTCCTCTGTGGGAGGGGACTTGAGTGGCTGGAAATTCTTCAATAAGAGGAGGGTAAGGCCTCACAGAGCACGCTAGAACACGTATGAGAGCAAGAAGCTGGGTGATGAGTTTAAAAAAAACAAAACCTGGCAGAATAGCTGGGGGGAGAAACACGGGGGAGGGGGAGAGACTAATGGGAGAGAGAAAGACTCACAGAGCTCAAGTTCAAGGCCTTTGCTCCATGGACCTTCATAGGTACTGTTTCAAAATGTTTATAAGTCGGGGGCCAGTGGCTCACACCTGTAATCCTAGCTACCCAGGAGGCTGAGATATGAGGATCACAGTTCAAAGCCAGCCTAGGCAAGGAAAGTCTGTGAGACTCTTATCTCTAATTAACCACCAGAAAACCAGAAGTGGGCTGTGGCTCAAATGGTAGAATGCTTCCCTTGAGCTGAAGAGCTCAGGGACAGTGCCCAGTCCCAGACTTCAAGCCCTATGACCAACAACAACAACAACAACAAAAGTGTCTATAGCCAAGTACTAGTGGCTCATGCCTGTAATTTCAGGAGGCTGAGATTTGAGGATTGTGGTTAAAAGCTACCGGGGCAGGAAAGTCCATGAGACTAATAAACTACCCCCCTCCCAAAAGCCATAAGTAGATATAATAATTTTTCTGATTGGAAACCAAATCAAGTTTACAGATTGAGATAGGGCCATAACCCCTGGGTCAGGGCAAATTGAGGCCATGTAAATTTGAAATCTGAGGCAGCAATTCTTTCATGAGAAAACTTGCTCCTTGTATTTGGTGGTTTGTTCTTTCTTGCCTTTCTGACTTTCTCTGTCACTTTCTCAAATCTATATCCTCTTTGCATCGTCTTCCTAGCTCTGTGAGCACCATTCACACATGCTTTGCAGTCCATAAGGATCTCTGGTTGAATGTCACTATATACAGCTACCTCCCTCCTCATTTGGGCCTAGTGTGCTTGTACAATGAATGCCCATTAATCCCAGCGTTCAAGAGGCTGAAGCAGGCAGAGCATAAGTGGAAGGTCAGCCCGGGCCACATAGTGAAACTTTGTCTTAAACAAAAACAAGTATTAATGAAGCACAAAAGCAAGCAACTCACTTTTTTTTTTTTTTTTTTGTCGGTCGTGGGGCTTGAACTCTGGGCCTGGGCGCTGTCCCTCAGCTCTTCAGCTCAAGGCAAGCGCTCTACCTCTTGAGCTACAGCACCACTTCTGGTTTTCTGGTGGTTTATTGGAGATAGGAGTCTCACGGTCTTTCCTGCCCGGGCTGGCTTTGAACCGCGATCCTCAGATCTCAGCCTCCTGAGTAGCTAGGATTACAGGCGTGAGCCACCAGCGCCCGGCTAGCAACTCACATTTTTAAATTGTGGTACCATATGTAACATTGTAATCAAGCCTAGATAAACAAATCTATGACACTAATGACCTTGACTAAGTTGTGTAATCATCTCCACTATCTATACCTAAAATATTGTCATCATCCCAACAAAATTCTACACCCATCAAACAATAACTTTGAGCCACACTAGTGGCTCACGCTTGTAATCCTAGCTACTCAGGCAGCTGAGATCTAAGAGTTCAAAGCCATCCTGGACAGAAAAGTCCCTGAGGCTCATCTCCAATTAACCAGTGGAGGTGTGGCTCCAGTGGTAAAGTGCTAGCTTTGAGCAGAATAAACACTCAAGCCCTGAGTTCAAGTCCCAGGATCAGTACCAAAAAAAAAAAAAAAGAAGGAATTAAAGAAACGTGGACAAAGGGAAAATAACAGCCAAAGCCTGTTTTGTGCTGGGGCAGGAGATCAGCTCCCTGACAAAACTGTCTGTCAGGTCCTGTTGCCGCTAACACCTGCAAGAAGCTTCCTTTGCAGGACCTCTGATTCCAAGCAAGGCCCCACTGTCCCTCCCCATCAAGGGGGTACATTCTGTGGGATTCACAATACATTAACCATTGGACATTGCTTCCAACTCCCTGGATTCACAGACCTGCCTTAGAAGTTTCTAGGGCAACCTTCTCCATTTCCAGATGAGGAAAGATCCTATGTCCTATGGAAAGACGCTGAGGGTGTAAGTAGCTTGCTGAAATGTGTATCCACCCATCCTGACGTCAGCCATTCCAAACTCACAGCAGCACTGCCTCTGGTTTCTATGCCTCGCCCCACTGTGCTACAGCCTGCCAACTAGGCTTTCTCTGGGAAACATGCTGCCTAAGTGAAATCCTGTCATCCCCCTTTCAAAACTGTTTGAGTGATTACATGCAAAACTCAAGTCCTGCAGGCTGAAAGCACCGAATAAAGGGAGAGGGACTGGGAGAGAGGTCACAAATCCTTAGTGCTTTACCTCAGGCCAGTGAGTGCTCTATCACTTGACCCACAGCTCCACTTCCAGCTTTTGGGTGGTTAATTGGAAATAACAGTTTCATAGACTTCCCTGCCTGGGCTGGCTTCAAACCTCAATCCTTAGATCTTAGCCTCTAGTAGCTAGGATTACAGGCCTGAGCACCAGTTAGCTGGCTATAAATTCTGTTTCTGAAGCTTAAGCTGCTGGTATTTAGTTTAGAAAACTTTCCTTTTGGGGCAGGGAAAGTGGCTCAGTGGTAGAGCGCTTGCCTTGCATGCATGAGGCCCTGAGTTCAATTCCTCAGCACCACATAAGCAAAAAGAAAAAAGCCTGAAGTGGTGTTGTGGCTCAATTGGTAGAGCACTAGCCTTGAGCTGAAGAGCTGAGGGACAGCGCCCAGGCCCAGAGAACCAGACCAAAGAAAAAAAAGAAAGAAAACTTTCCTTTCCTTGCTTCAAGAGGAACGTTGTTTGCTTTGATGGTTTTTAAAGTTTTGCTTAGCCAGGGCTGGGAAGGTGGCTCAGTGGCAGAGTGGCTTGCCTTGCATGCATGAGGTCCTGGGTTCCATTCCTTAGCACCACATAAGCAGAAAAAGCCAGAAGTGGCACTGTGGCTCAAGTGGTAGAGCGCTAACCTTGAGCTGAAGAGCTGAGGGGCAGTGCCCGGGCCCAGAGTTCAAGTACCACGACTGACAAAAAAGAAAATTTTGCTTAGCCATTAGTACCCCGATGCATTTACATGTAATTCCAACATGGCGGACAACCAGAGTGTTAGCCTCCTATGAAGGACTCTGTGTCAGCCATGTGTTCACCTAGCTCTGGATCACAAAAGGCTGGAGACAGATGTCACCTGTCACTCCTGCAGTGGTAGACTCTCATTTGATGTTGATATGAACACAGCTGTTTGGTTTTATTTGGGTTCATTGATTTCTTCCATTCCCCTCTCCAAGGTGTGTCATCCTCTCCTAAGTCAATGCTCCCTTCTGGCATGGCCACTCCCTGTCTCCCCTTCCCCACCATCTAAATGCAAGATGCTGGTTTCCAAACCATCCTCAGTGCCCTTCTAGCCCAACCTGTCCAAAATCCTAGCACTCCCATTGTGACCTTCAACAAGTTACACAATGTATTGAAGCCTGGTTTTCTCAACTGAAAAATGCAGGTGATAATAATATCTCAGAGCTCTTGGGCTTCCATAAGAAATCAATGAGCTCATATACAAATCACCCCTGGAGAAATGCATGACACATTGTAAATGCATGATAAATTATTTTTTTTTTGGGGGGGGTCCAGTCGTGGGGCCTGAACTCTAGGCCTGGGCGCTGTCCCTCAGCTCTTCAGCTCAAGGCTAGCACTCTACCACTTGAGCCATAGCGCCACTTCCGGCTTTTTTCTTTTTGCTTATGTGGTGCTGGGAATCGAACCCAGGGCCTCAGGCATGCAAGGCAAGTGCTCTACCACTGAGCCACCTTCCCAGCCCCTGCATGATAAATTTTTTTTTATTTTTCCTTTTAAATAATTATTTAATGTATTTGAGATCATATTATGTGTACATATGTGTAAATATAAATAGATACCAAAAACCAATACATTTAGTTTTTAAAATAAGCACCATTTTACTAATAGCACGATACATGACTATACACAGGACTTAAATTGCTTGACCTTATTTGCTTTACTTCTTTAGTTTTTTTTTTTTAATTTTATTTGTGAACATACTGTACAGAGGGGTTACAATTACATGGGCAGGATAATGCGTACATTTCTTACCAAGCATTGCAGCCTCCTCCTTTTGTTTACCCTTCACATCCCTTCCCAGCCTCCCCCCTCCCCCCCCAATGCATGATAAATTTTTAACAAAACTGCTACTCCAAGCCACACATTGCAGGGCTTTGGGGCTCATAAATTCTGCTTGGTAGAAGCTTATTCAAAAGACAATACTCTTAGCCGGGCATGAGTGGCTCACACCTGTAATCCTACCTACTCAGGAAGCTGAGATCCGAAGATCACAGTTCAAAGCCAGCCAGGGCAGGATAGTCCAGGAGACTCTTATCTCCAGTAAACCACTAGAAAACAGGAAGTGGCTCCAGTGGTAGAGCACTAGCCTTGAGCTGAAGAGCTGAGGGACAGCGCCCAGGCCCAGAGTTCAAGCCCCAGGACTGACAAAAAAAAAGACAAAAGTAGTGGCATTACATTTTGTGCATGTGTGTTTGTGTGTGCATGTGGTGAGTTACTGGATTTGAATTCAGTACCTCACTTTTGCTACCTTTGAACTATGCCTTCAGCCCTTGTTTTGTACTGGTTATTTTGAGGTAGGGTCTGTTTTTGCCTAGGTGCACACCTGGACCACAATCCACCTATTTTATACTTTCCATCTTAGCTGGGATGACAGATATGTGCCACCATATCCAGCTTCTTCTGTTGAAACGGAGTCTCACAGACTCTTCCTGGGCTACTCTGAAACCTCCATCTTCCCAATTTCAGCCTCCCACATCCTGGGGATGGCAGGTGAGAGCTGTCAGTGCCTAGTTAGTATTATGTATTTTAGTAGTAAACACATTATTGTTTGTTTGTTGTGCCAGTCCTGGGGCTTGAACTAAGGGCCTGGGTGCTGTCCCTCAGCTCTTCAGCTCAAGGCTAGTGCTCTACTACTTGAGCCACAGCGCCACTTCTGGCTTTTTTCTTTTTGCTTATGTGGTGCTTAGGAATTGAACCCAGGGCCTCATGTATGCAAGGCAAGCGCTCTACCACTGAGCCACCTTCCCAGCCCATTGCTTTCTTCTTTCTCCGCCTTCTCCTTCTTCTTTTTCTTCTTCCTCCTTCCTCCTCCTCCCTCTTCTTCCTTCTCTTCCTCCCCCTCTTTTCCTACTGAGAAGGCTGAGACCTGAGAATTAAGGTTCAAAGCCAGTGCCTGAGACTCTCATTCCGATTAACTACTCAGAAAAAGGCAGATGTGGCACTGTGGCTCTAGTGGTAGAGCACCAGCCTTGAGCAAAGGTAGCTCAGGGACAGCACCTAGGCCCTGAATTCAAGCCCCGCTCCACATAAAGCTCCCCTATGACCCAGCAGTCCCACTTTTGGGCATTTACCCAAATGTTTACAAACAAGACCACACTAAAGCTACCAGCACAACTATGTTTATTGCAGCATTATTTACCATAGCTAAGATCTGGAACCAACCCAGATGCCCCTCAGTAGATGAATGGATCAAGAAAATGTGGTATATATACACAATGGAATTCTATGCCTCCATCAGAAAGAATGACATTGCCCCATTTGTTAGGAAATGGAAAGACTTGGAAAAAATTATATTAAGTGAAGTAAGCCAAGCCCAAAGAAACATAGGTCCCATGATTTTTTTTTTTTTTTTTTTTTGGTCCGGTTGTGGGGCTTGAACTCTGGGCCTGGGCGCTGTCCCTCAGCTCTTCAGCTCAAGGCGAGCGCTCTACCACTTGAGCTACAGCGCCACTTCTGGTTTTCTGGTGGTTTATTGGAGATAGGAGTCTCACGGTCTTTCCTGCCCGGGCTGGCTTTGAACCTCGATGCTCAGATCTCAGCCTCCTGAATAGCTAGGATTACAGGCGTGAGCCACCAGCGCCTGGCTTTTGCCCATGTAATTGTAACCCCTCTGTACAGTATTTTCACAATAAAAAAAATAAAAATTAAAAAAATAAAAATATATGTTAAAAATATAGATACATATTATTTTTTCTAACAAGAGGATGTTAAACACACATTGTTATTGAAGAGATGATAGGATTATTTTTATTAAGTAGTGTAGTTCTATCGTTGTTATTGATTAGACTTACGATACAGAAGCACTTTCAGTGAAATACCTAGTATTTGTTAGGTCTGCCCGGGAAAATGGCCCTTTTGTCCTCCATCCACACATGGCCCCTACCCTAGAATCCCTGCCCAGCATCTGCAAACCAGGTAACTGGTGCCCTTCCTCTTCCTCTGAGATCACATCCTCATCCACCCTTTGGAGTTGGTGAGAGGAGGAATCAGGAAACGAGATGAGGAGTTGTGGCCAGGGCCCAGAGCAGGCCAGCAGGAGAACCAGCCCTGGCTGTCACCAGCCTGCCACATGACCTTGGGCCAGTCCCTAGCAGCCCAGACACTGTTCCCCCCAAGGTGGCCTAAGGTAGAGGTTGAAAGGACGGGGTTCAAGGTCGGGGGTGGCACTGTGGCCACACCTCCTCCTGCCCTCTCCCTAGGTAATCAGTCTCTATGATTAATCCTCCCCTCC
This sequence comes from Dipodomys ordii, assembly GCF_000151885.1. NCBI lineage: Eukaryota > Metazoa > Chordata > Mammalia > Rodentia > Heteromyidae > Dipodomys > Dipodomys ordii. The sequence goes on from NW_012267218.1 coordinate 31,000,301, forward strand.
CTTCTCTGCACATGTCCGGCTGGCACAGCCTCTGCACATCTCCTTCTCTGTGCAGGACAGGCAGGTTGGGTTCTGCTAATAAACTCTCCTCTGCATGAACCACCACCTAGAAATCTCCTTTATCCAAACCTCACAGTATTTTCTTTAAGACTCTAACATAGGGGTTAACAAGCCAAAGAGAGCCACAGTGCCCTGTTACAGCTCTTCATTCTTGCTGCAGAGATGCAGAAAGCAGGCCCCGGTCCACTTATCAATGAGCAGACATGACTACATTCCAAGAAAACCCTAACAGAGGAGGTAGGCTGGATTGGTGTATGGTGGTTTATTTCACTCTTCTATTATCTCCCTCATATCCTATAATTTTGCCTGTCTTTTCTCTGTTTCAGACACCTATGTCCAGTCCACACATGCTTCTTCAAGGTAATTGTTTAAGTAGTGAGCTTCCCAGGTTACTGGGCGCTGAAGCTCACTTCTGCAGCCAATTGGAAGGAGGGTGAGGGTGAGAGGTCTTGAGTTATTTCCCCAGAGACTCGGAGCATTTCCCTGGTAAACATTTTTTCCTAAAATGGAGATTCCAGTCCTCGGGGTTGAAGAGCAGCAGGCTCTGGGAAGCAGGGTTGTTTTTCTCATTTCTCAGCAGGAAACAGGAATGTCCCTGGGCAGGATTAGAAATGTAACCAGACAGTTCAGGGAAGGGTTGCAAGTTGGAATCTGGTCAGAACATCTGGGAGTTGGAGGGGGGGCGGGGTAGAAGCTGTTCATCAGACTCCATGATTTCTCTTAAAAGTAGATACTGTGGCTCAGAGTCTTAGTGAGAGGCTCCTGACTGGAGCAGAGCAGAGCTAGACATTGGTGGCTCACACCTGTCATCCTAGCTACTCAGGAGGTTGAGATCTGAGAATTGTTTGGAGCCAGCTAAGTAGACAAACATTGTAAGGTTTGGTTTTTGTTGTTGTTGGGGGGAAGGGGGGGTTGCCTGTCCTAGGGTTTGAACTCTGAGCCTAGGTACTGTCCCTCAGCTTATTTTGTTCAAGGCTGGTGCTCTACCTCTTGAGTCACAGAACCACATCCAGTTTTTCTGAGTAGTTTACTGGAGATAAGAGTCTTACAGGCTGGCTTTGAACCTCAATCCTCAGATCTCAGCCTCCTGAGTAGCTAGGATTACAGGCATGAGCCACTGGTGCCCAGCTATGTGATTCTTTTTTTTTGGGGGGGGTCCAGTTGTGGGGCTTGAACTCTGGGCCTGGGCGCTGTCCCTCAGCTCTTCAGCTCAAGGCTAGCGCGCTACCACTTGAGCCATAGCACCACTTCTGGCTTTTTTTTCCTGCTTATGTGGTGCTGAGGAATCGAACCCAGGGCCTCAGGCATGCAAGGTAAGCGCTCTACCACTGAGCCACCTTCCCAGCCCAGCTATGTGATTCTTATCTTCAGTTAACTAGCAAAAAATCTCGAAGAGGAAGTGTAGCTTAAGTAGGAAAGCACCAGCCATCAGCAAAAAAAAAAAAAAAAGATGAGAGAGAGCATGAGTCCAGAGTTCAAGTCCCAGAACTGGAACAAAAAAAAAGGGAAGGAAGGAGGGAAGGAAGAAATAAGGGAGGGAGGGAGGAAAGAAAGAAGGAAAGAAAGGAGGAAAAAAGAAATAGAGGCTGAAAGGGAACCGGGCAGGATTGGGGAAAAAAAAATAGATGTGTTTAGCCTTAAATTCTAGAAGAATTTAAGAGAGGTTGGGAGTGTGGGGAGACGCAGAACACGTAGGCATCCCATAATTACTAGCAGTACATCATTCTGCCTTCATGTGAGAACTGCCCGGAACTTTCCAAATAAACTAAAAAGAAGACCAAGAAAAAAAAAATAGATACCGTAATCTGGAGACAGAGGGGAGACGGACTGCGGGGCTGTGTTGTCAGAGTACAAGAATCTAAGCGCCCCAGCCAGGCCATCTCCACCCACCGTGGTGGATCTACCCAGAACAGCCCTTGACCCATCCATCCCCAGCTCCTTCCCTTCCGGGTGGGAGGCTCCAACAGAAGATGATCCTCCCTACTTTCCCTTTACAAACTAGACAGAGCGCTCCAGAGGTATCCACCCGCCCACCACCCCTACTGCGAAAGATCCTAGCCTGTCACAAAGCCCCACCCTCTGTGCAAATTCCAGCTCCCCAGAGGGGAAGAGGCCTTTTCTGACCCAGTCAATTCTTAGGAACTTTTCCAGCATATTGACATTGCACCCTAATTGAGTATTGGCCAGTGAACGACCTTGGGTAACTGATGCCATCTGCTCTCACCCATTTTCTCAATGGTTTAACAACAATAAAAGATGTTTTCCTTCACACCACAGTACAGAGTAGATCTTCCTGACCAGGTCAGCCTTCCATGTGGGTCCCCACCAGTCCTTGCCTTGTATGAGAACTCAGTCTCCAGAAAACAGAAAAGCCACATGTTGAGAGGTTGAATTGCTAGCCTTTATTGGAAAGCCAGAGACTGCAGGCAGACCCCTGTCACAAAGACCTGCAGCCCTCAAATATACTTAACACTGTTAGAAAACTGAGCCGTGCGAGCAGGAGAGGAAAGAAAGAGCAGAAAAACAATACCAAGAACCCAGCTCATCCCCAGTGGAGAGGTGAAGGGGCACACTTTGGTGACTAGGAGGAGAGGCAGGAGACATGAGGTATGGTATCATGGTACCTGGGCTGGTCCAGGCCTAAATAGAGTCAGGGCATGGGTCGTGGTTACAGAGTAGCTAGGATTACAGGTGTGAGCCACGGGCTCCCAGCCAGAAGACTTTGTGTGTGGTGGGGAGAGAGGGGGACAGCACAAGGACTTGAACTCTGTCTTGGCTTTTTCTGCTCAAGGCTGAACTCCACCTCTTGAGCCACTTCCAGCTTTTTGGTGGTTAATAAGAGTCATAGGTTTGCAGGGCTCAATCTTAGCTACACAGGAGCCTGAGATCTGAGGATCACAGTTCAAAGCCAGCCTGGGCAGGAAAGTCTGTGAAACTCTTATCTCCAACAAACCACCAGAAAACCGGAAGTGGCACTGTGGCTCAAGTGGTAGAGTGCTCACCTTGAGCTGAAGAGCTGAGGGACAGCGCCCAGGCCCAGAGTTCAAGCCCCACGACCACCACCACCACCAACAACAACAATAAAAAGAGTCTCACAGACTTTTCTACCTAGGCTGGCTTTGAACAGTGATCCTCAGGTCTCAGACCCCTGAGAAGCTAGGATTACAATAGTGAGCCACCAGCGCCCAGCGAACACTTCATTTTTGAGGCATCTGGTTCAGCTCATGCCCACATACTTAGTCTAGCCCAGAGAGGGCACCAGGAAAGGGTTTGTGGAATGAAGAGTGGATGCAGGAGATCACTTCCTGGTCCTACAGAATTTTATCCTTGCAGGGGGAGGGGGGAGGCTGGGAAGGGATGTGAAGGGTAAACCAAAGGAGGAGGCTGCAATGCTTGGTAAGAAATGTACGCATTATCCTGCCCATGTAATTGTAACTCCTCTGTACAGTATGTTCACAAATAAAATTAAATTAAATTAAAAAAAGAATTTTATCCTTGCACCTCCTCACCTTTGGTTCCCCCCCCTCCTCTTCTCTTTCACTGTCTGGACAGATGTTTGGCAAAGAGAATTTCCTACTTGCAATCTCTGTCATTTCCCACGGCCCCAAGTCCACTCCCCACATCCTCTCCCCAGCACCCAGAGCTTTTCCCTTAAATGGCTTTGCAAATTACTGTTTGATTTGCTATCTGTTGGCAAGGTGTTTTTCTTCTCTGTGCGGTTGGGTCGCATCAAAGCTTTAATAAAGTAAGGCTTAAATTAAAATTCGAAGTCCAGAAATGGAAGTGCTAAAAGCAGAATGGCCTCCAATGGTCCAAGAAAAAAAAAATCCTTGGAGGTTTTTTCCTCCAGTGGGTCAATGGCGGTTTTCCACACACTCAGGGCAGAATCCTTGGGGTTTACTGGATGGGGTGTAGAGTGTTTTTCTTTCTCAGGAATCCCGGGACAGTAAAGCATGGCAGGGCTGGAATAACAGGTAAGGTAGCCTGGGACAGGATGTTCCATGGCTTCTCACCTGGAAGCCAGCCAGAGAGCAGAGACTTAGGTTGATGTTACTATGTTTTTAGGTTCCATAGAATTTTAGAATCAAATGAAGAATAAAGGCCACTGTTGGCTTAATACTTACTATGTAGCAGAGTTTTTAAGTCCTTACAACACTTATGTGGGGTAGTTAGTGTTTTTGAATTAAGGCTTCTCCCATATTCCATAATTGGTAAGGGTAAAACAAGGAGGGGGGAAAAGTTTGTTTTTCTCATCTATCCTAATGTTATTTGGTTGTTTTCATTGGGGGGGGGCACTGGAGAATATAATTATAGGACAAATCGATAATTTTAAGAAAAACTGTTGGAATTTTTGTTTCATATAGCTCTCTTAAAGGTTAAAAATCAGGTCTAGCTAAGTTTGTCTGTTAAGCAATTTCTCACTGGGGCTACTAGAAAAGGCAGTAACAGGGCCAGGGGCACAGCTCAAGGTATAGAGCACCTGCCTGAGTTCCAAAAAAAAAAAAAAAAAGGAAAACAAGACATAAAGAAAATAGAGGAAGGTTAAAAAGGAAAGGAAAGAGAATAAAAGAGAGAAGGGCTCCATGCTGATAGCTCAGGCCTATAATGATAGCTACTCAGGAGGATGAGATCTGAGGATTCCCAGTCAATAAACCAGCCCAGGCAGGAAAGTTCATGACACTCTTATTTCCAATTCACCAAAAAAGCCAGAAGCAGAACTATTGACTCAAAGATCTAGCCTTGAGCAAAACAAAGCCCTAGGGCAGTGCCCAAGCCCTGAGTTCAAGCCTCAAGACCTGCAAAAAGAAAACAACAACAACAACACAAATTTAAGCCGGGCACCGGTGGCTCACGCCTGTAATCCTAGCTACTCAGGAGGCTGAGATCTGAGGCTCATGGTTCAAAGCCAGCCAGTGCAGGAAAATCCATGAGACTCTTATCTCCAATAAACCATTAGAAAACCAGAAGTGGTGCTGTGGCTCAAGGGGTAGAGCACTTGCCTTGAGCTGAAGAGCTCAAGGACAGTGCCCAAGCCCAGAGTTCAAGCCCCATGACTGACCAAAACACAAACAAACAAAAACCACACAAATTTACAGGGAAAGATTCTCCTTTTGGAGGGCCAGGTTGCTGACATCAAAAGTGCCACTAGGTGGCAGTGTTATCCACACCAGCAGAGCCACCTTGTTCTGTGCAGAGACCTGGAGACATGAAGATAGATTTGTGGGGACAGAGTGATCACAGCATCTTTCTGCATCTTTTCTTTTTCAAATTGAGGTGTTGGGGATGGAAGCCACATTCTTGTGCATACTAAATAGGTGCTGTATCACTGACCTATACCTCCAGCCCTCATTTTTGAAAATGTGCCTATGTATACATTTTATTTTAACAATTTTGGCTAAAAAACAAAAACAAACCCCCCCCCAAAATAGTGAGGATAGTCATTAGTGGAAATGGTCAAAATAGGAGCAGGGCCTTCTCTGCATGTCACAAGGTACCCACGTCCCCATGGTCATGGTCCCCACAGATCAGAAAAGCCTTTGGGGTCTTCAGCTTCACTCAACTGTCCCCTCTCCCACTTGCTGCCCAGTTGCTTGCAAGCCAGCTGTGTAGGAATCTGCAAGCCAGCTCTAGCCCTCAGGTCCATCATCCTCAATTTTCACACCTCCAGAGAGCCTGGGAAGAAGGGTATCTGAGGACAATCCTGGCACTCAAGAGCATCAGCAAAAGTGGTCGTTGTGTGCTGTGAGGAAGGTATTTCAGGACCTACAGGGGCTTTGCCAGTTCTGTGCCTGATGTCCACAGGCAGCCATGCCAGTTCAACCGCAAACTTCAGTCTCCCTCCATGCTCAGCCTTCATGTGCATATTCATATATGTATATGAGGTCCCCATGTGGACATGATACTCCCTTTGATTTTGAAAGACTGTCAAGTTTACAAGATCTTCCTACCAAAATTGTAAATGTGTCAGGCTTGGATGCATAAATAGTGTGGAAATGAGAGGGTAATTTAGGAAAACAGTTCATGAGCAAAGTGCAGGTAAACATGACAAAAAACTCTGTGGTAATTTTTCTAGTGAAAACCTAAAACTTTTTTTTTTTTTTTTGCCAGTCCTAGGGCTTGAACTCAGGACCTGGGCACTGTCCCTGAGCTTGTTTTGCTCAAAGCTAGCACTTTACCACTTGAACCACAGCACCACTTCTGGCTTTTTCTGTGTATGTGGCACTGAGGAACCAAACTCAGGGCTTCATGCATGCTTGGCAAGCACTCTACCACTAAGCCACATTCCCAGCCCCTCTAAAACATTCATAATTTTGGTGCTGGTCCTAAGGCTCCAATTCAGGGTCTGAGAGCTGTCCCTGAGTTTTGTGCTCAAGGATAGCCCTGTACCACTTGAGCCACACCTCTACTTCTGGTTTTTTTGTTTGTTTGTTTGTTTGTTTCTGTTTTGTGATTAATTGAAGATAAGAGTCCCAAAACTTTACTGCCCAGGCTATCTTTGAACCATGATGCTCAGATCTCAACCTTTTGTGTAGCTAGGGTTACAGGTGTGAGCCACCAGAACCCAGCTTCATTGGGGTTGTTGTTGTTAGTTGTTTTAAATGGTTGTTATAAAGGTGATGTACAAAGGGGTTACAGTTTAATCAGAAGGTTTACTAAATGTCTATTGTGTGCAGCTGTTGTATATTGAACTCTATGGATACATTGTATTCTTGTATTAGATCATTTTATTAATAGGAAACAGAGGTTTAATGCAGGTAACTTGCCCAAAGTCAACAAATTTATAAGAAGTAGCCAAAACTTTTCTATTCTTAAAGCTGGGCATGGTAATACCCACTTGTAATCCCAGTACTCAGGTGGCTGAGACAGGAGGATCACAAGTTTCAAACAAGACTGGATTATTTAGTAAGACTCTGTAATAAGAAAAAGGGAGGGGCTGGGAAGGTGGCTCAATGGTAGCGTGCTTGCCTTGCAAGCATGAGGCCCTGGGTTCGATTCCTCAAGCACCACATAAGCAGAAAAAGCCAGAAGTGGTGCTGTGGCTCAAGTGGTAGAGCACTAGCCTTGAGCTGAAGAGCTGAGGAACAGTGCTCAGGCCCAGAGTTCAGGCCCCATGACCGACAAACAAAACAAAACAAAAAAAAAAGAAAGAAAGAAAGAGAAAGGGATGGGGGTAGGGGGGACTAAATGTAGCAAGTGCCTGCCTATCATTCACAAAAGCCTAAGTTCCACCAAAGTACAGTACCACCAAAGCAAGCAAGCAAAGAGCTCCCTGTTCTTTCTACTTGGCCACATTGCAATCACTGCCAAAGTAAACCAACATAACAAGCCTTGGGGAAGTGACCGGTTACTGGAAATCTCCAAAGTATCCTACTCTTGCAATAGTAGTGTTTGTACTGTGCATTCCCTTGACTCCAGGCTTCTCACAACTCCCATGTGGGAAACACTGTGCTTCTAAGGATGACCTGTTTCTGAATCTACAATCATCACACACCTGGAAAGTTCCAGGTAGACCCGCAAGTGGTCAGCATTCAACAGGGAGATTTACAAGCCAGGCACCCATGGCTCAGACCTATAATCCTAGGTCCTCAGGAGGCTAAACTTTGAAAATCGCAATTCAAAGCCAGCTTGGTTAGTAAAGTCTTTGAGACTCTGATCTCCAGTCAAAAAGCCACAAGTGGAGCTGTGGCTCAAGTGATAGAGTGCTAGCCTTGAGCAAAAAGGCCCAGCAGTCGGGCTGGGATGTAGCTCAGTGGCAAAGCGCTTGCCTAGCAAGCGCAACGTCCTGGGTTCGATCCCCAGTACCAAAAAAGAAAAGACAAAAAAAATACAGTTAAAAAAAAAAAGGCCCAGCAGTCCCTGAGTTCAAACCCCAAGATTGGCACAAAAAAGGGGATGGGGTGGGGACTTGCTTGGACTGTGGGACAAGGAGCAGTGTAGCTAAGCCCTGGGTCCTTTCATATTGGCAGTGACTCCCTGGTCCTTGCCTGTATCTGCCTCCTACAGGCTCTTCCTACAGGTCCAGTGGTGCCTAGCTGCCCTGGAGTTCCAAGTAGGGCAGGGGATGACAAGCATTAACACATCAGGCCTCACATGACAGCAGAGCACAGGTTGTACAGCATGTACAGGCAGCGTGGCCTGCTCAAAGGCCTCCCTAGTCAGGGCGGGGAGTGGCATTTGGTTTCCATGGAGCTGGGGCCTGGCACCTTTGAATGCATTCAACCCAAGCGTGAGTCTGTTTCTCCTGCTTCAGTCACGACGCTCGGCACGCTCCACCCATTTACCCCACAGATTTCCATGCTTCAGGGTAAGAGAGATGCCACAGAGGCAATTAGATAACAGCTCATCTTTGGCTGCCCAAGTCCTTTATTCAAAGTGTCCTTTGGACGGGGTGCCCGTGGCTCACACCTATAATCCTAGTTATTCAGGAGGCTGAATGCTGAGGATAGAGGTTTGAAGCCAGCCCGGGCAGGAAAAGCCATGAGACTCTGATCTCCAATTACCTAAAAACTGGAAGTAGAGCTGTGAACTTTGAGAATCTATGTTCAAAACCAGCTTGGGCAGTAAAATCCTTGAGACTCTTATCTAAAGAGTCAAAAAGCCAGAAGTACAGCTCTGGCTCAAAGTGGTAGCACACTAACGTTGAGAATATAAGCTCAGGACAGTGTCCAGGTGCTGAGTTCAAGCCCCAGGACCAGCACCAAAAATAAAGTTTCCTTTAGGGCTTGGAGACATGGCTCAGTTGGTAGAGCAGTAGCCAATGAGCAAAAGCATCAGGTACACAGTTCAAGTTTTAGTCTCAGACCAAAAAAGAAAGAAAGAAGGAAGGAGAGAGAGAGAAAAAAAATCCCTTAGTGAGATCCAGGAGAATGTAGCTCATGCTTGTAATCCTAGCAGCTACTCAGGAGGCTGAAATCTGAGGATCAGGGTTCAAAGCCAAGTTGGGCATGCTGCTCAGCCTCCTAAGTAGCTAGGATTCTAGGATTCTAGGTGTAAGCCTCTAGAACCCAGCATTTTTTAACTACTTTTCTTTCCTTCCTTCCTTCCTTCCTTCCTTCCTTCCTTCCTTCCTTCCTTCCTTCCTTTCTTCCTTCCTTCCTTCCTTCCTTCTTTCTCTCTCTCTCTCCTTTCTTTCTTTCTCTCCTTCTTCCTTCCTTTCTTTTTTTTTTGTCAGTTGTGGGACTTGAACTCAGGGCCTGGGCACTGTCCTGAGCACTTTTGCTCAAGACTAGCACTGTAGCACTTTGAGACATAGTACCATTTTTACCTATGCTTTTTGTAGTAGAATTTGAACTCAGGTCCTTGAGCACTTATTACAAGCCATCCCTCCAGGCCTATTTTGTCCTGGTTATTTTTGTTTTCTGCCCAGGCATATGCCTGAGTTGCTATCTACCTATTCCTCTTAGGCTATAAGAGACACTTGTCACCTCGTCTAGCTCCTTGAGATGGAGTCTCAGAAACTTTTCTGCTGGGGCTGGTCTTGAACCCCATCCTCCCAATCTCAGCCTCTTGGGGAGCCAGGATTACAGGCGGGAGCCACTGGCATCCAGCTTCCTTATGTTCTTTTTTGGGGGGGAGGGGGGTCCGATCGTGGGGCCTGAACTCTGGGCCTGGGCACTGTCTCTCAGCTCTTCAGCTCAAGGCTAGCGCTCTACCACTGGAGCCACAGCACCACTTCCGGCTTTTTTCATTTTGCTTATGTGGTGCTGAGGAATCGAACCCAGGGCTTCATGCATGCAAGGCAAGCGCTCTACCACTGAGCCACCTTCCCAGCCCCTTCCTTATGTTCTTGAGGCTATTTCTAATGATTTCCTGGTGGCACACTGGTAATCAACAGCAGGGCCTCTTCAGGGCGCATGCGCAGTAATGTCAGGTGGGAGGCTCAGATCACCCACAATGAGAATATTTGTACTGTAGGAATTAGCAAGTGCCACACACCTACCCCGATCCGGAGGAGAGCCCGCTGTGAACCATTCTCTAGCCCTTCAGTGCGTGGTTGCCCACATGGGCTGTGGGCCCTGTGTTCTGATGAAATAGCAGAGCAGCTGGGCGAGCTGAGAAACAAGGTTTCAGTGGAGCCTGGGTCTGATCTGGGATTTCAATCCTAGAGAGCAAGCACGGTCCCCACGCTTCCGGGGAGGAGGTGCTCACCAGCCAGGGCCTTCCTACCACTGGGGAAGCAAAGATAGGAAACAAGGAGCTGCTCACAGAAGAGCCCTCGTTGCTTTGAGCTGCTGTTGAACGACAGCATTGGGCAGAGAGGTGGATGGTGTCTGCCTAACAGTCCTGTGGCAGTCCGATACCTGGAGGAACCTTGAGTCTGCTTCCTAGAGAATGCGGGGACTCAACGGGAGGGGACTTCCAACAGTGCACGCACCTCCTCCACCCTCCTAGGTAAGAATCTAGTCTCGGGGCAACTGATTATTTTTTGTCGGTCCTGGGGCTTGAACTCAGGGCCTGAGCAATGTCCCTGAGCTTCTCTGCTCAAGGCTAGCACTCCACCACAGCCCCACTTCTGGTTTTCTGGTGGTTTATTGGAGATAAGAGTCTCATGGACTTTCCTGGCCAAGCTGGCTTTGAACCATGATCCTTAGATCTCAACCTCCTGAGTAGCTAGGAGTCCAGGCGTGAGCCACCAGCACCCAGCTTGCTTTTTTTATTTTGTTTTGCTGCTTTTTTTTTTTTTGAGACAGTGTTTCTTTGTGGATTCAGTGTTTCTCTGTGGATTCAGGATCTTCCTGCCTCTATCTGCCTACTGCTGGTATGACAAGCGTACACAACAACACTGGATGGGTAATTGCTCTTTTTGCATAGTGACAGGTATAAAAATAGCAGGTGACCCCATTCAGTGGCAGATGTTTCAGGAAGCACAGTAGCTGTTCTGTGGGGCATAGCTCAGGGCAAAGGACGGACTTGGGCCTGTACACTTGGGCCTGTCTACTCCCCAGCCATGTAGGCAGGGCAAGAGACACCTGCTCCAAGCTTCTATTTCTCATCTGTGCAGAAAGGAGACAAGGGAACCTGCCAAAAGTGGGGTGATGAAGAGATAAAGATTTAAGTCTGTTTCAGAGTTACAATATTAACTGACATGATACTCACAAAAATGGCACAGGAACAGGGCAGAGCCAAGCAACAGTGG
>NW_012267218.1:31012212-31049387 GCF_000151885.1 Dipodomys ordii
GGAAGGAAGGAAGGAAGGGAGGGAGGGAGGGAGGGAGGAAGGAAGGAAGGAAGGTACAGTTCACAGGAAACATGGCATATCTTAATTTTTGCCTATCAGAGTAGTACAACAGAAATTAAGGACATTATTTAAAGATTAGGAGATAGCCCCAGAAATGGCACTAACAGAATAAATAAAAGCAGAAACCTAGGCTGGGTGCTGGTGGCTCACACCTGTAATCCTAGCTACTTAGGAGGCTGAGATCTGAGGATCACAGTTCAAAGCCAGCCAGGGCAGAAATGTTTGTGAGACCTGATCTCCAATTAACCACCAGAAATCTGGAAGTGGTGCTGTGGCTCAAGTGGTAGAGCATTAGCCTTGAGCTGAAGCACTGAGGGACAGCGCCCAGGCCCAGAGTTGAAGCCCCATGACCAACCAAAAAAAAAAAAGAAAGAAAAGAAAAAAAGCAGAAACCTAGCCAGGAGCCAGTGACTCACACCTGTAATCCTAGCTGCTCAGGAGGCTGAGTCTGAGGATGGCAGTTCAAAGCCAGCCCTAGCAGAAAAATCCCCAGGAGACGCTTATCTCCAATTAACCACTCAAAATCTGGAAGTGAAGCTGTGGCTCAAAGTGGTAGAGTGCTAGCTTTGAGCAAAAAAAAAAAAAAAAAAGCTCAGGGATAGCGCCCAGGCCCTAAGTTCAAGCCCCATAACTGACAGGAAAAAAAAAAAAGCAGAAACCTTTAAGGTATGGGACTCTGTGTAGAGAGAAACGTGGCTGCTCCCTTTCATTGCTTGGACTGCCCACATTTTTTCAGTTTTGCATCCTGTCCAAGTATCCAATTTTAAAAAGAAAGAAAGAAAGAAAATCACTACACTCCATTGCTAGATCTCTAATCTCTCTCCCCTGGACCAGTTCTTTAATTGCATTCTGCTATGTTCTCAGGAGAGGAGTTTACATGCCTTGCGTGGGGACCCTGGCAGTAGCTCATATTTATAGCCTCCTGTGTCTGTAAATTTCTGTAGCTCCTTGGAGTCTGTTGTGTGTCTCTTGATTTATAAGTTACTAGGAAATCATTCCAAATAAAGCCTTCTTTTCTTGCAAAAATATGTAAAGAAATAGCAAGGGATGATTCAGAGTCTGAAGTGAGTGCTTTCCTCACTGGAGCACTGAGCCAGGGCACTGAGCGGTGCCTGGCGGCTGCTCAGCACAGCTCCAGCCTCATAGCCTCTCGCCAGCTCCCCTGCCTGCTTCCTCCAGCAAGCCCCTGCGCAAGCCCAGCAAGTTAACAGAGGTGTCCTGGACCCTGGTATCCAGGGTAGGAGACCCACCAGCCCCAAAGACTGGCATGTATAGTCATTTGGCTTTGTTTGATTGTTTGTTTGTTTTTGTCGGTTGTGGGGCTTGAACTCTGGGCCTGGGTGCTGTCCCTGAGCTCTTCAGTTCAAGGTGAGTGCTCTACCACTTGAACCACAATGCCACTTCTGGTTTTCTGGTGGTTAATTGGAGAAAGAATCTCATGGACTTTCCTGGACTTTCCAGGCTGGCTTTGAACTGCGATCCTCAGATCTCAGCCTACTGAGTAGGTAGGATTACAGGTGTGAGCCACAGGCGCCTGGCTGTTTGTATTGTTTTTATGCTGGCAGTGGGGCTTGATCTCAGGCCCTGTGCCTTTTCCCTCAGGACTGGTGCTCTACTCACATCTCAGCCTCCTGAGTGGGTAGGATTACAAGCATGAACCAGTGACGCCCTGCTAAGTGAGCATTTATTTAATGCCTTCAGTTTATGAAGCACTGAAAATACACAGTAAAATAAATCAAGGAAATACCCTGGAGATTCTTTTCCCTTTCCAGCATTCCCTACCACTGGCGGTACCTCTTACTGGGGCCATTGAAAAGATCTGCCCTGCTGGGACTGAGGAATGGGAAAATACTGTACTAAAGGAAATGTACTCATTACCTGACTCATGTAATTGTAATTATTCTTTTTTTGTGGGGGGAGGGGGTCCTGTTGTGGGGCTTGAACTCTGGGCCTGGGCGCTGTCCCTCAGCTCTTCAGCTCAAGGCGAGCGCTCTACCACTTGAGCCACAGTGCCACTTTCAGCTTTTTTCTTTTTGCTTATGTGGTGCTGAGGAATTGAACCCAGGGCCTCATGCATGCAAGGCAAGTGCTCTACCATTGAGCCACCTTCCCAGCTCCTGTAATTATTCTTTACATCACCTTTTTTTTTTTTTGTGCCAGTCCTGGTGCTTGAACTCAGGGCCTGGGCTCTATCCCTGAGCTTCTTTTGCTCAAGGCTAGCACTCAACACTTGAGCCACAGCACCACTACTGGCTTTTTCTGCTTTTGTGGTACTGAGGAATTGAGCCCAGGGCTTCATGCATTCTAGGCGAGCACTCTACCACTAAGCCACCTTCCCAGCCCTGATGTACATCACATTTATACTGACAAGAAAATACATTTTTTATTAAAAAAGAAAAAAGGTCTGTCCTCTCAGAGATAAAATGCAGATGAACAATAAATAGTTCTCCTCGCCCACCAGCTAACCCAGTATAGTGGCCGGACCCATGGACCGCTCAGGCTTCGGTCTCAGGAGCAGGATTGTCTGAGCTTCAGGACAGGAAAGGCTCCAGGCAGCCTTCTTAGAGCTCACCCTTGGAACTATGTAGCAAGGAGTGGCCCCGCCCCCTCTTCCTCCACCCAGGACCCAGGCAGAACTCCAGGCAGGCTTTATGACACTGCTTTTGGCTTGGATTGCTTAATTAGCTTGGGAATCAAAGAGGGGAAGAGTAGCCAAGTTTCTAGCGTGGGGAAGCTGGAAAGCTGAGGGGAGAATTGACTCAAAGCTGGCAGTAACTGGGACACTGAAGGTCAAAGGCAAGCAAACACTGCAGAGGCACTGAGTCTGACCAGCGACCCTCGGTTCCGAGCCTGTGCATGTGTGCTTATTGCTTGTTTTGCTTCTGTGAAGTTTCTGGAAGCTGTGGAAGGGATGAGGAGGCATAGTTATTGGATTCTAAAGGCTGCATACAGACAGCACTCAGACAGCAGATGCTCCCTGGATGGTTTGATATAGAACGTCTCCCCAAGGCCCAAGTGTTAAAGACCTTGCCTTTTCTGTTACAGGGGCGGTGGTCCACAGTAGGTGATTTTAGGTTGTTGGTGGCATCCCACCGAGGATGGAGATTATAGGTCTCTTCTCTCTTTTTCACACCTGGCAGTGAGGGGAGACTTTCTCTGACACTATCGCTCACATTGATAGGCTGTTTCATCACAAGCACGTGTAGAAGCAATGGAGCAACCAGGGACCAATGGCTCACACCTGTAATCCTAGCTACTCAGGAGGCTGAAATCTGAGGGTCGCAGTTCAAAGCCAGCCCGGGAAAGGAAAGTTTATGAGACTCTTGAATTAAATCACAGAACAAGCTGCTGGAAGTGGTGTAGTGGCTCAAGTGAGAGAGTGCTAGCCTTGAGCAAAAGGAGCTCAGGGAGAGTGCCCAGGTCCAGAGTTTAAGCCCCAGGAGTGGCAAAAACAAAAAACAAAACACACACACATAAAACAACCAGGGACTGGAACCTTTTTGAGTCAATGCACATCTTCCTTCAGGTGATTTGTTACAGTAATGGAAACTAACAACGTGTATCACATCAGTCCTTCATGCTTCTCTTCCAGTTGCTGCTCTGCCCACTTCTTTCAGGCAAAAAGCGATCTGATCAGTTATTCTCTGTGTACCTCAGAAGCTCTTTTGGGGGGGCTCTTCCACCCCCCACTTTCCTCCTGGACTAGCTTTCAACACCCCATAGTACCTCCTTTTACCCCTCTCAACCCCAGCTTCTGCAGTGGGCTCTTCAGTGGCTTTACATGCACACCTGTGTGACTTGGGGAGCAAAGGGAGTTGGAATTTCAGGGCTTCTTCACCCTCAGAAGTCCAGATTCGCTCCTAGAGACTGGCAGCCCAACAGGCTTCTCCTACTTGGTTGAACCAGGTGATGGAGAGAGTCTGGGAGAATTTCACAGTCAAGGAGGGGCCAGAGCATGAGAGCCCAGAAGTGCTCAGCTCACCTACTTCTGTGTAGCATGGAGCAGCCACGTGGTCTTTCCTCCCCTGCCACCTAAATGTTCATCCTTGAAGTGGGCATGGATATGCAGGCCTATAATCCTAGCACTCAGGAGGCTGAGAGGAAAATCGAGTCCCAGACTAGCTTGTGCTACCCAGAAAGACCCCATCTCAAAAGAATAAAACACACACACACACACACACACACACACACCATCTTGCTGGGCACACTGGTGGCTCACATCTGTAATCTTAGCTACCCAGGAGGCTGAGATCTGAGGATCATGGTTCAAAGCCAGCCTGGGTAGGAAAGTGTGAGACTCTTATCTCCAATTAACCATCAGAAAACCAGAAGTGGTGCTGTGGCTTGAAGTGGTGGGGCTCTAGCCTTGAGCAAAAGAGCTCAGGGACAATGTCCACACCTGGCCCTCAGTTCAACCCCATGACTGACAAAAAATAAGAATAAATATCTTCATCCTTGAGGTTTTTGTTTGTTTGTTGTTGTTTTCTTCTTTTCCAGACTAAGTTTCACTATGTAGTCCAGGCTAGTTTGGAATCCTTGATTCTTTGCCTCAGTTCTAAGTACTGGGATTATAAATGTGTGCCCATCACATTTAGCTTTTGATTTTTTTTTTTTTTGATCAGTCATGGGGCTTGAACTCAGGGCCTGGGCACTGTCTCTGAGCTCTTTTGCTCAATACTAGCACTCCACCACTTTGAGCCAAAGCTCTACTTCTAGTTTGGAGGGGGTTCATTAGAGATAAAAGTCTCACCAACTTTCCTGTCCAGGCTGGCTTTGAACTGCACCAATCCTCAGATCTCAGCCTCCTGAGTAAGATTACAGATGTGAGCCTCCAGCACCTGGCTCATCTTGGATTATTTACTTATTTAGATTCAGTTCACCCGTCCTTCTTCTCATTCTCTGAGCCCTTCCTTGGTCCACAGGAACTTCCAGTTGCTGAATCCATAAAGCTGACATTGAAAATGCAACACATTGATTTCCAAGTGGCTGAGCGTCTTCTCTTGGGTTGGTTACACACCTGCTCTTCCTGAGCCACAAAGGTCTGGAGTGACAATATGTTCCAGTTGTGTAAGGGAAGGAGTGAGCTTCTTGAGGGCAGCTTCTATGCTGTGAACTGTTCTGGCCTCTGCTTCATGGATAGGTGGTGTTTGCTTCTTTGCTGACTGGAGGAATGTCAAAGTGGAAACTTGCTCCATCATCTGATTCACTCTTCTGATAAAACCAGGAGGTAGGTGGCATTCTGGGGAGGGGCCAGTACCTGTCAGTTCTTTGCCTGATGCACAGTTTCAGCAAAACCCACGCTGACTGGAACCCAGGAGGGGTAGAGAATACAGGAAAACCTTTGGGTTATTTTGTCCCCTCTTTTTCTTTCTTTCTTTCATTTTTGTGCCCATACTGGGGCTTAAACTCAGGGCTAGGGTGCTGTCCCTTAAGTTTTTTTCACTCTAGGCTGATACCAACTCTTGAGCTACACCTCCAACTTCTGGCTTCTTGCCCATCCCTTGGAGATAGGAGTCTCTCAAAGACTTTTCTGCTGGAGATGGCTTCAGTTGTCATCCTGAGAACTGTCTCCTGTGAAGCTAGGATTCTAAGCCTGAGCCACCAGCACCTGGCTCTTGCTTTTCTAGGCCTGTGCTGCAGAGTGACAATAGAACATGCACCTCCACTTGCATGCCCAGCCAAAGAGGAAAGCAAGTGTGGGCAGTAATTAGAGGTCAGGTGAGTCCACAGTAACCCATCAGACCCAGGAGAACCTCACCAAAGGAAGGCAGCCCAGAGAAGAAAGGTTTTGTCTTAGAAGAAAAGATAAGGGCTCACATCCTGGCTTCTACAAGTACCAGAGGGACCATCCAAATAACCAGTAATCATGGGGTGTGGGCGGGCCTTTCTGTGTTCTCAGGGCCACACCCATTTTCCTGTGGTGGGCAGCAGGGATCCATGGAACACAGATGCCCGGGTTTGCTCTGCTATCTCTGAGTGGGGAGTTAGAAAGGGCCAGAGGGTGAGGTCAGCAAACACAAAGCCAGCTACTGTGAGTGGTTTTGAGCCTGCTGAGCCAGGTTTCAACCAGAATGGCCAGTTTGTTCGTGGATTGGAGCCAAGCCAGAGAACCTGTTCCCAGGATGGAGCCAGTCTGGGTAGAAACAGATCTGGTAGATGAATAGACGGAGGAGGGGAAGGACCAGAAACTGTTTGGATCTGGACAGAGGTCATAGCTCCACCCAATCTACTCTGGGCTTCATGGCTACCCCTCTCCCATGAGCCTAACATCAAAGCCTATCAAAGATGGCTCCTTTTCTTCTCCCACAAAACCAGCTTTACAAATGACTTCGTGCAATAAAATTACCCGTGGGCTACTTATGATCCTTGAGGGGTGTGGAGGAGTACCAAAAAGGAAACTGTGGTCCCCATGATTTTGAGGGGATCCCACAAGGAAGGTGATAGCTCTCAGGGAAGCCAGCTCTCAGAGTGACCCCCTGAAAAGGAGTCATCACCCCATGGAGTGAGGTCCCAGGGTGCCCTCCTCTTTCTGCCCAAGTGACTGGTGAGAGAGTCATTGTCAGCCCAATGCGCTCCCTTCCCATGGTTTGACACGCTCCTTCCCATTCCCATAGCTTAGCATGCTCCTTTCCTGTGCAATACTAGGCCCATTTAGCAAAGGCAGTAAATAATCAGCCTCCACCCCACCCTCTACCTTGGGATGGCTCTCCTCTGGGGCAGCTACCACCGTAGAAGGCCTTCAGGTCTGGGCAGCTGAAGGCCCCTAATCCACTAATTGACCAGCAGCCATATATCCTAATCCACCATGATGAAGCCCCTGGTGCACACATCCACTCTGGGGTCCCCACCTCCTAGCCCCTTCTACCCCCTCTTAAATCTCCTAGGTTATATAGGTCACCTCACACAATAGCAGGCGCTTCTTCTCACTTCTCTCTTGTGCAAAAGGGTCTTGCCAGTCCCTTTAGCTGCAGTAAACTTTTTCTTTGTTCTTTGTACCTGGATGTCTGTGTGGTTTTCTGGCAAAGTTTAATATACCCTAACAATCATAGCCAGGGGCTTCTACAGAGTCACTTATAGATCTGGGCTCCCAAAGGATCAACTCAGAGATTTCTTCAGCTGTGCTCCCTAAAGGTTCTGGGAAAGGGATGGTCCTTGGTGAGTACTGAGGGATTAGCTTGTACCGGCCTCATCTGAATTTCCCATTTTGTTTGGAGCACTCATTCCAGAAAGGCATTTTTGCATGTCTTACAAAGAGAAGACTGTCATAAGGGAACCATCCCAACAAGGATTTAATCAGCAAGGTTAAATCAGAAAGGAATTTAAAAGAGAAACATGTCCTGCTTCCCAGGCAGGAAATAGGAGTTCAAGACTTAAAATGGCAGTTTTGTTGTTGTTGTTTTTGGTCAGTTGTGGGCCTTGAACTCTGGGCCTGGGCGCTGTCCCTGAGCTCTTCAGCTCAAGGCTAGTACTCTACCACTTGAGCCACAGCACCACTTCTGGTTTTCTAGTTAATTGGAGGGAAGAGTCTCACAATCATTCCTGCCCTGGCTGGTTTTAAACTGTAATCCTCAGAGCTCAGCCTCCTGATTAGTTAGTATTACAAGCATGAGCCACTGGCACCTGGCAAAATGGCGGTTCTTATCTATTGCTTTTATAGGTTTTGTGTTGAATGGATACATGTGGTCTACTTTTTTCTTTTCTTTTTTTTTATTTAATTTTATTTTATTTGTGAACATACTGTACAGAGGGGTTACAATTGCATGGGCAGGATAATGCGTACATTTCTTACCAAGCATTGCAGCCTCCTCCTTTGTTTACCCTTCACATCACTTCCCAGCCTCCCCCCTCCCCCCCTTTTCTTTTCTTTTCTATTTTTAAAATTTTGTGTGCCAGGCTTGAGCTCCGGGCCTGGTTGCTGTCTCTGAGCTTTTACGCTCAAGGCTACACCACTTGAGCTACAGCTCCACTTCTGGTTTTTGTTTGTTTTTACATTTGGTTTTTTTTTTGGGGGGGTGTTAATTGGAGATAATCACAGACTTTTTCTGCCCACGCTGGCTTCAGACCATGATCCTCAGATCTCAGTCTCCTGAATAGCTAGAACGATACCAGCACCAAGCTGTCTGTTAACTCTTCCTCTGTAAGGAGGAAGGGCTCTGGGTGGGGAAGATGGGTAAAGTCCACTCAAAACAGTAACCTTCGGGACTGCCTTTGGCCAACTTGTGTTACATTCTTTCTGCCTTTACCCAGCCAGGAAAAGTTCTTGGCTTTCCCCCATTTCAAAGGATCAGGTTTATGTAGGCCTGCTATATTTTAAAGAATAAGCCATTTAGATAGCTTCTCTTCTAATCTTACACTTTTTATAAGTTTTTTAAAAAGTATAGTGAAAAAGGGAGCTTCTCTGCTTTTTCAGTTTACTTTCTGGATTTAAGTTTTGAGTCTGATCCTTCTGATATTTGTTCAAATGAATACAATGTCCCTGTGTCCCCCACTCTCCCCTCTACCCCCAACTCTCCCCTGCCTCACCAATACCTGTTCCCCTGCCTCCTCAAATTCCCTTATGCCCTTTTGTAGTCCTTCAGTCCTTACCTGTTACAGATTGGCTTTCTGTCCCTACCAATTAGATTTGTCCTTCTAGTGTCTTACACAAATAGGATGAAGCTATAGACATTCCTGAGCTTTCTTGTTCAGCACCATGTTTTGAGATTCACTCCCAGTTTCATTCCTCTAGCTCACCCAGCAGTCTTTCCTGAAATAGATATAAATGCAGCTGTATCCAGTCACCCAGTGATAGCTATTTGGGTTTTTTCTAGTTTGGAGCAATTATGACCAAAGCTGCCATGAGCAACTCTGTACAGACATATGTGTGAAATGTTTTTATTTACTTTTTTTGTGGCATTATTGGGGTTTAACTTCAGAGACTCCCACTGATACAGGTTAGTAGACAGTCAGTTATGGACTTGTGACCTATACAGCTTGCATGTGGCTGTAGTGCTGACAAACTAAAAATATAGAGCTGAGGGATATAAAAGAATGAGGAAATAAAAAATAAAAGAAAGCCAGGCGCTGGTGGCTTACACCTATAATCCTACCTACTCTGGAGGCTGAGATCTGAGGATCACGGTTTGAAGCCACCCTGGGCAGGTCAGTCTGTGAGATTCTTATTTCCGATTAATCACCAGAAAACTAGAAGTGGCTTGAGCAAAAGAAGCTCAGGGAGGGCTGGGAAGATGGCTCAGTGGTAGAGTGCTTGCCTTGAATGCTCGAGGCCCTGGGTTCGATTCCTCAGCACCACATAAGCAAAAAGAAAAAAGCCGGAAGTGGCGCTGTGGCTCAAGTGGTAGAGCGCTAGCCTTGAGCTGAAGAGCTGAGGGACAGTGCCCAGGCCCAGAGTTCAAGCCCCACGACTGGACCAAAAAAAAAGAAGCTCAGGGACAGCATGTAGACCCTGAGTTCAAGCCCCAGGGCCAGAAAAATTAAGTTAAAAAGACAAAGGAAGGAATGAAGAAATAAGAATGAGATGGTAAGTCTTTGATGCCACAGGAAACGGAAAGAAGACCCACCAATCAGAAAACCATTTTCAAGGACTCCAGGTCTCACTGTTTAACCCAAGGCCAAGCCGGGTAATGAAGAAACCAAGATGGCTGGGATGGACTGAAGACCATCATCTCCATAGCATGTCTATGCCATGTGCTCTTCCTCTTCATATTTCTCTTCTAATAAGCTTTCCTATAACCTTTACTTATGTTCATGTTTTTCCTGAAGTATTGTCATACTGGATATAAGGACAGAGGTTATCTAATGGTTCTGCCCAGCATTAGCTGGGCAGTTAGAAATTAACTCTTTTTCTAACTTGAACTTGTCTAATGGTTACACCACTAACTAGACAGGTGCTTTACTACTTAAGCTGCTTCTTCAGCCCATAGAGAGATACTTTTCAGGAGTACACACTGCTGAAGCAAGTCATTCTCACTTTCTTGGACATCTACCTGAGAATGTGCTGCTGGTACTTGTACAAGTGTCTTCCCCCCCACCCCTTTGGTGGACTTGGGAATTGAGCCCACAGCTTTACACTTACTAGGCAAGTGATCTGCCACTTGAACCACTCCTATTCCTAACTCTTAATTAAATACCTGCAAGTAGAGTTGCTGGACCATAAATATGCTTAAATTTATTTCCATTATGTATGTTAAGACTCATAAGCCGGGCACCAGTGGCTCATGTCTGTATTCCTAGCTATCAAGGAGGAATCATGATCTGAGGATCATGATTCAAAGCCAGCCTAGGCAGGAAAGTCCATAAGACTCTTATCTCTAATTAACCACCAGAAAAGCAGCACCTGTGCTCCCAAACAAGAACAGAGTCAGGAATGCAGAGAGAGGAGGAAGAAGTCCACCAGACAATGCCCGTCTGCTCTTCATTCTGAGGACTGAGGAGAGCAGTGTCTTTGCCTTCTGTGTTTTAGTAAAATCTCTCCCATGCTGCATTGTTTTATAACCTGCAGACAGGCTGTATTAATTCAAACCAGGTTGACTTTATATAAAGTGTTAGCATTTAAATTGTTTTGCTCACTTCCAAACATTTTCTGATTTTCCTTGAAGTTGCTTCTTTGACTCAAGGGATATTTTTTTTTATTGTAAAGATACTATATAGAGGGTTACAGATACATGAGTGAGGTAATGAGTACACTTCCTCTTGAACATTGTTAGCCCCTCCATTGTTTTCCCCCTACCATCCCCTCCCTCCCTCCCTTCCCCGAAGTTCTTTTTTTTTTTTTTTTGATTGTGATTAAGTGATTACATAATTTCTAAGTCACAAGTTCATTCTAACTTTCCTGGAGCAAATTGTCTATCACAGTCTGTAGACTCAAGGGATATTGAGAAGCCAGTTGTTTAATTTCCACATAAGGGATTTTCTAATATCTTCCTTTTTATTGCTTTCTAGCTTAATTTTATTCTAGCCAGAGACCGTGCTTTGATTTCAATTCTTTGTAAATTCAATAATGTTTGTTTATGGCCCAAATTATAGTGAGGGATCTTCTGTGTGTATCTACTGTAGTACAGTGGGGTGACTATAAATACCAAGTGGGCTGACCTGGCTGGTAGAGCAGTTCAGGTCTCATCCGTCTGAACCATTTTGGCACGTGCTTTGTCTACTTGTTCTGCTGTGATCTCCTTCCATCTGAATGGATTTTTCTTTTTCTTTTTTCATGTGGATCAGATTTTATTTTATGTATTTTGAAGTTTTTTTATGCTATCACCAAAATAGTGTATCTTTAATAACTGTTCATTTCAAATTCTTTTTTTTTTGTATTTTGAAGTTTTGTTATAGAATACACATATATTTGGAATGGATAAATCTCTTTCTTTCTTTTTCTTTTTTCTTCTTTCTTTTTTGTTGGTTATGGGGCTTGAACTCAGGGCCTGGGCACTGTCCCTGATCTTCTTCTTTTTTTCCATGGGTCATGGGGCCTGAACTCTGGGCCTGGGCGCTGTCCCTCAGCTCTTCAGCTCAAGGCTAGCGCTCTACCACTTGAGCCACAGCGCCACTTCCAGCTTCTTCTGCTTATGTGGTGCTGAGGAATCGAATCCAGGGCCTCATGCATGTGAGGCAAGCACTCTACCACTGAGCCACCTTCCCAGCCCTAGAATTTCTTTTTAAAAAATAATTTTTATTGATACTAAGTGATTACATAAATTTCACAGATTTTACAGTATTGTGAGATGGTGATACTTAAAGTCACAAACATATTCTAACCTTCATGAGGCAAATTGTCATTATTGTAGTCTATAATGTTTGTGAATTCTATGAGCTTTGACAATACAACTATTTCTTCCACACTGGGTGATATGTACATTTCTTTCCTTTTGCTTAGTATAAGCTGTTCCCTCTTTCCCTTTCACTCCCTTCCTCCCATCGCTGCCCTTGAGTTGTTTAGTTTGTTTTCATCAATGTCCAGTGCAGCTGATGAGCCCTCTGTTGTATGTTTTCCCATTTCCCTCTGATTCTGTGCCTTCCTCCTAGCTTCCCTCAGATGTGCATATATATATATATATATATGTATATGTATATACCATATATGTGGTCAAGAACATAGAGTCATTTAGAAATGATACAACAAATTGAGGGGAGGTCCTTTGTTTCCTGAGTCCTGTTTACTTTGTCATATCTCCTTGCATTTTGGATTTAACATCCACATATCAGGCAGACCATGTGCCATTTGTCTCTCTGCTCTTGGCTTACCTTGCTCAACACGATTTGTTCTAGTTCCATCCATTTTCCTGTGAATGCCATTATTTTGTCCTTTCTAATGGCTGCATAATATTCCATTGTACATAGGTAACACAATTTTTGGATCCATTCGTCTGTAGTGGGGCATCTGGGTTGTTTTCATATCTTGGATATTGTGAACAGTACTGCAATGAACATGGAGGTGCATGGGTCCTTATATCTGGTTCCTGTTGCTCAGGGTAGATGACTAGGCGTGGTATGGCTGGGTCATAGGGGAGGTCTATATTTAGTTTTCTGAGGTACCTCCAGACTGCTTTCCAAAGTGGTTGTATTAGTGTACTGTATTAGTGTACATTCCTACCAGTAATGCAATAGGGTTCCTCTTTCTCTTCATCCCTGCCAGCATTTGTTGTTGGCTGAATTTAGGATGTGGGCCATTCTGGTGGTAAGGTGGTATCTCAGGGTTTTTTCTATTTGCATTTCCTTTACAGCCAGAGATGATGAACATTTCCTCCTGTGTTTCTTTGCCATTTTTGTCTCTTCCTCTGAAAAGTCTCTCTTTAGCTCCCTTGCTCATTTAATGATTGGTTTGTTAGATTTGGGAGGGATTCGTTTCTTGAGTTCCCTGTATACAGTTGATATTAGGCCTTTGTCTGCTATATTGCTGGTAAATATTTTTTCCTAGTTAGTTGGCTGTCTTTCTAGTTTGGTAGCTATGTCTTTAGCAGAAACTTTTTATTTTAAGGTAGTCCCATTT
Organism: Dipodomys ordii; assembly: GCF_000151885.1. Lineage (NCBI taxonomy): Eukaryota > Metazoa > Chordata > Mammalia > Rodentia > Heteromyidae > Dipodomys > Dipodomys ordii. Next base: position 31,025,258 of record NW_012267218.1, read on the forward strand.
GTTGATTCTCTCTCCAATTTATTGTGACCCTGAGACTCTGTTCAGGAAGTTCCTGCCTGTGCCTGTAAGTTCAAGTGTCTCTCTTACTCTGTCCTGCAGTAGTTTCAGACTTTCAGGTTTGATGTTAAGGTCTTTAACCATTGTGAGTTGATGCTAGTGCATGGTGACAGGCTAGGGTCCACGTTTAGTTTCTGCATGTGGCACCCAGCACCATTAGTTGAAGAGGCTCTGCTTCTTCCACTGTATGTCTTTGGCTCCTTTGTCAAATATCAGCTGACTATAGGTATGTGATTTTATTTCTAGATCTTCTAATCTGTTCCATTAGTCTTCGGGTCTGTTTTTGTGCCAATACCAAGCTATCTTTGTTATGGCTCTATAGTAGAGCTTGAAATCTGGTATCGTGATCCCTCCCACATTGTTTCTTTTGCCTAGAATTGCTTTGGCTATTCTAGGTCTTTCGTTGTTCCATATGAATTTTTGGATTTTCTCTATTTCAGTAAAGAACATCATTAGGATTTTGATTGTCCCTGATCTCTGTTACTCAAAGTTAATAATCTACCACTTTGACTCACAGCTCCACTTCCAGTTTTCTGGTGGTTAATTGAGTCTCAGGGACTTTCCTGGGCTGACTTCAAATTTTGATATCAGATCTCAGCCTCCTGAATAGCAAGGATTACAGGTGTGAACCACTCACACCCATCCTCCTTTTTCATTATGTAACATATAATAATATGTATTTACCTGGATAATATTCCTTTTTTGCCCTTTCTGAGGCTTGAACTCTGGGCCTGGGCACTGTCCCTGAGCTTCTTTTGTTCAAGGCTAGTGCTCTACCACTTGAGCCACAGTGCCACTTCTGGCTTTTTCTCAGTAGTTTATTAGCAAGAAGAGTCTCATGGATTTTCCTGTCCGGGCTGGCTTCACACCACAATCTTCAGATCTCAGCCTCCTGAGCAGATAGGATTACAGGCATAGCTAATGGTGTCTGGCTAATATTCCCTTTTGTTTTTAATATTCTGTTACTATGACTTACTCTTCTCTACATTCTTGCTTTTCTTTCTTAAGGCAAGATCTTAAGAGAAAAAAATCTGTATTTCAGATTGCCTTGAATTCACAAGCCTCCTTCCTTGGTCTCTCAAATGCTGAGAGTATAGATATTGCACATGGCCTCCTCCTTCTTTTATACTTTTCTTTTTTGGGGGGGAGGGGGGTTCCAAGGCCAGGACTTGAATTTAGTACCTGATGCTTTTGCTCATTGGCTAGCACTCTACCAATGGAGCCACACCTCCAACCCCATCTTTCATACTTTTAATCTACTTATTTTTTTCAGAGTTTGAACTTGAGGCTTTGTGCTTGCTTGGTTTGCTGGCTAGGCTGGCACTCTACTATTTGAACCTCACCTCCAGCCTGACTTTTTGCTGGTTATTTTAGAGATGGAGTCTTGAGGAGTTTTCTGCAAGCCTGAGTCTTTCAGTTCAACTGCCTCAGCAGCTAATATTACAGGCAAGAACTACCAGCATCTAGTTGAATCTAGTCATCTCTATACTTAAAGTGTCCTTGTTATAGATAGTTATATAGCTAAGCCTGACTACTGTATATAGAGACCTGGGTATATGTGTGTGTGTGTGTGTGTGTGTGTGTGTGTGTGTGTACACAATGTGTGTATATATATATATACATATATATGTGGCATTCTTTGTGTTAATTTGGAATGGTTTAGACTATGTCAAATATTGCTACTTGTTTTTGTCACATCTCTTTCATGTTATTCTTTTTTTCACTGTCTTTTTTTATATTGAGTAAACTTTATTATCCTATTTTATTTTCACCGAAACTATTTTATTGAAAGTAATCTCATACCAACTAAGCCAAGTAAATGATTCACTTTTCTGTCACGAGAGACCTATTTTACTTCAATTAAAATATGAGCTTTAGAGCCCACCAAACCTATATCTAAAATTTGACTCTACTACTAACTGGTTGTATGCCTTTATCCACTTCATATCTGAAAGATTCTCTTTCTCCATTTGATACTTTTCAGAGCACCAAGTCAATTTAATGTCAATTTAAAGTGGTGCAACCTCAACATAGGTCTAGAATATAATAAATGCTTCTTTAATGTTATTTTCTTTTGGTTTAGTTATGTGATTGTTTTCTATACATCTCTGTTTCTAAAAGATTTAGGCATTGTCAAGGAGGTAAATACCTGCTCTGACTGCCATTACTGGACTTCCCTTCCTGAGTCTAGAGCAGACATTGCTAATCACAGAGATGTTCCTAAACACTCAGATACAATCTTTTCCTTCCTCCCTTTCCATTTTAAAAATGCAGTCTTTCAGTATTTTTTTGGTCAATAGGAGTCAAGCCATAGTAGTTTTTCTGTCTGTGTATGTACTGGGCCTGTAGTTGAACTCAGGGCCTGGGCAGTCCCTGGGCTTTTATTTTGCTCAAGGCTAGCACTCTACCACTTGAACCACAGTTCCATTTCTGGCTTTTTACTGGTTAATTGGGAATAAGAGTCTCAGACTTTTCTACTTGGGCTGGCTTAAAACTACAATCCTCAGATCTTAGCCTTCTAAATAGGTAGAATTACAGTCCTGAACCACCAGTACCTGGTAATAATATTTTTAAAGAACAACTATTGACTACCAGTACCAGAGGCTAACACATCAACCTACTCCATCTTTTTAATACATTTATTATTTTAATTGGGTCAAATCCCTCCCTTCTAACAACTTTTTGCTTCGTTCATTTGTTTGCCAAACCCTTCTTGAAAGGAATTGCAAAAGAAAACTTCTCTTTGTTCATCCCCAAGAATCCCAAAATGCTGAATCAATGAGGTTTTTATTTGGCACTGTGAAACCAAACACCCAAGAGGGGAAAGGGGTGGAAGTAAGGGGGGACGGCAGAGGTGGGGGGCAGGAGCTCTGGGCAGTTTCAACACATTCTCATTTCAGGGCCAGACACAGCATGTGAGGAGGGTGTGGCATATCCTGACAGGCACCAACCCTTCCTCCTGGGGTCTTGGGTATGGTTTAGCTCCTGGTGGACAAAGGGCCATCTGTCTTTTGCTTGGAACATGAGCCTTGACCTTGTGTCCTAGCAAAGCACTGAGCCTTCATTCAGCTGCCTCTCCCCAGCCCAGCACTGGGAGAAATTTCTTCCTGCCAATAATGCTGGGAGTTGCTGATGCCCGGGAGTATCTATGCTGCTCGGTCCCCCTTGAGATCCTTTTGCCAGTACTAAGACTTGAACTCAGGGCCTTGGTGCTGTCCTTGAGCCTTTCTATTCAAGGCTGGTACTCTAAAGCCACAGCTCTACTTCCAGGTTTTTTTTTTTGCTGGTTAATTGGAGATGTCTTCATGGACTTTCCTGCCCAGGCTGGCTTCCAACTGCAATCCTCACATCTCAGCCTCCTGAGTAGGTAGAATTACAAAGCCACTGGAGCCAATGGAGCCCAACTAGTCAGAATTAAACTGGAGCATTGTTGGCTCACACCTGTAGCTACTCAAGAAGCTGAAATCTGAGGATCAGGATTTGAAGCCAGCCCAGGCAGGAAAGTCCATGAGACTCTTATCTCCAATTAACCATTAAAAAGCTAGACATGGAAGTGTGTCTTAAGTTATACATTTGAATTCAAGTCCCAGGACAAAAAAAAACCCCGCTCCAACCCCATGTGGTGGCATTCACCTGTCACCCCAGTAACGTGAGAGGCATAGAGGGGCCTGCCTGGGCAAAAAGTGACCCAGCTGGGCACCAGTGGCTCACATCTGTAATCCTAGCTACTCAGATCTGCTAAGGATCACAGTTTGAAACCAGCCTGGGCAGGAAAGTCTGTGAAATTATCTTCAATTAACCTCCACTGGAATGGAGTCCTTGCTCAGTGGTAAAACAAAAACAGCTCAGGGTCAGTGCCCAGGCCATGAGTTCAAGCCCCAAGACTGGCAAAAAAAACTGATAAAATAACTAAAGCTGGGAATGTGGTTCAAGCAGTAAAGCACCTGCCTAGCAAGTACAGGTCCTGAGTTCAAACTCCAGTAGACCCAGTTCCAACTCCAGTAGTTCAAACTCCTCCCCCCTAATGCTCTCCTACCTCCACTACGCATCTGGGTTTCTGTTGGCCCTTGGTGACTTCCCCATGAAAAATCATCAGTGAAGATCTTTGTTCCCATAGCCATTTGCATCTGAAATAGGGCATCTATAACATGACATTAATAGAACTGTACCTGTTTCTTCTCTTTCTTGCCAGGCTATGACATCTCTGAAGTCAGGGACAAGTTGTTTGTGTTTCTAGGGGCCAAACACAGGCTCTCAATAATGGTTAGTTGAACTGAAGGGAATTTATCTGCATTAAAGTGGATCACTAACAGAACTCAGGTGTCAGTATGATCCACAGTATGTTGTGAACACTGTTAATATTGCTGTCAGAGTCAAAGGCCAAGGAACAAATCAGAGCCTCCTCCACATTTGAAACACAGCCATGTGGCTGACTTATGTACACCACAAGCAAGGCAGCTCCAGCCGGGAGAAGGGTGCAAGATTTCTAATTTTGTGATAGAAAAATGTGATAGAATGAGGCAGTTTTGAAAGTATGACTAAAATGATGACTGAAACAGGGAGCTGTTTAACATAGACATGGTGTGTTGTTGACAGACTTAAATTAGAGCTAGGAATTCAACCCTATGTTTAGGACAGTCTTTCACATGTCCAGAATAGTCTCAAGGAAACCCTCTGGGGACTCCATCCTGCAAATCTCCATACTTCGTGATAACTCAATAATCACTTGCCATACTGCACCCCAGACCAGCCTCCCTACAAACCTTGCTTCTCCAATTGGGAAACTGAGGCAGCTTGAGGCGAAGTAACTTACGCAAGAGCTCACGGGTAAGTGGTGGAGCTGGGACCTGAACTCAGGTGGCTGGATTCAGACTGTACATACTGCAGACCGGCACATGCTGTACACTAAGTTACCAGGCCTCTGAGCTGCCCCAAGCCAGCACTTCTTTGAATTCAGTGTAATCTGAAATTTTTTTTGTTGTTGTTGTTGTCGGTCATGGGGCTTGAACTCTGGGCCTGGGCGCTGTCCCTCAGCTTTTCAGCTCAAGGCGAGCGCTCTACCACTTGAGCTACAGCGCCACTTCCGGTTTTCTAGTGGTTTATTGGAATAGGAGTCTCACAGTCTTTCCTGCCCGGTCTGGCTTTGAACCGCAATCCTCAGATCTCAGCCTCCTGAGTAGCTAGGATTACAGGCGTGACCCACTGGTGCCCGGCTATAATCTGAATCTTTTCATATTCAGCCCTTAACTTCCTGTGTCCTCAAGTCCAAGAGAGCAGAACATATCCAACATTCTTCTGGTCATCTCGGTGTGAATACTTGAACAGTTATTTCTGAGTTTTCTTTCTGTAGGTAATTCCAGTTAGCTTTTAATTTCTCCATCTTCCCCTCTCCATATCTTGTTACTCCTATTTCTTTCTTTTTTCTTTTTCTTTTTCTTGTTTCTGTCGGTCATGGGGCCTGAACTCTGGGCCTGGGCACTGTCCCTGAGCTTTTCAGCTCAAGGCTATTGCTCTATTATTTGAGCCACGGCATCCCTTCCAGCTTTTTCTGTTTATGTGGTACTGAGGAATCGAACTCAAGGCTTCATGCATTCAAGTCAAGCACTCTGCCACTGAGCCACCTTCCCAGCCACCCCTATTTCTTTATACATTTTTTTTTTAAATAAAGATTTTCTAGCTGGGTGCCGGTGGCTCACGCCTGTAATCCTAGCTACTCAGGTGGCTGAGACCTGAAGATCGCGGTTCAAAGCCAGGCTGGGCAGGAAAGTCTAAGAGACTTTTATCTTTAATTAACCACCAGAAAACTGGAAGTGTGCTGTGGCTCAAGTGGTACAGCACTTGCCTTGAGCTGAAGAGCTCAGGGATAGCACCCAGGCCCAGAGTTCAAGTTCCACAACCAACAACAACAACAAATCCAAATTATAAGGCCTAAAAATGGATACAAATGTTCTCCAGTTAAGATCTTATCAATGTCATATATGGGAAAAGGTCTCAGGAGTTTTAGTTATCTTTTCCTCATTAATATTCCTAGCATTAGCCGGGCATGGTAGTACCTGCCTATAACCCCGATCCTTGGGAGGCTGAGGCAGAAAGATCAGGAGCTTGAGGCCTCTCCTGGCTACATAGCAGACCTTGTCTTAAGATAAAAATTCTAACACTGTGTTCCTTTGTCTCCTAGTACTTCTCCATTGCTGATTGATTTTGTGCTTAGGACAGTCTTTTTTAAACAACAGATCTTATGAGTCAATTCCAATCTCAAATTTGTGGCATGAATTGTGTTCTATTTTTAATTTGTCAAGGCCTGACTGGAAGGGTCATACTGAGTTTGGTTCTCGTTGCCTGGGGTGTTAGCAACTCCACCAAATTTGGTATCATCCACTCTACACAAGTTGCTGCTCTTAACTCTATCGTGTGGGTCACTGAAGGAAGTATTTATATAAACCTCTTTTCCCATAAATACACTTTTCTGGCTTCTAGATAGTTGGTGAGTGGTGAGCTGAGTTCATATTTTAATCCTTTCCAAGAACTGCAGTTGATTATCTGAACTGTACTCCTTCTTACGAAGAAACCATGGAGATTCATTTCCAAATCCAAAGAAATACTGAGGATAGGCCATGATTCAGTTGCTGGACAACCAAAGCTGGATTTATTCTAAATACAGGAGGGACAGCAATGCTCTTGGGAAGCAAAGGCTTGGCCTGGCGAGCTGGAAGCTACAGAGAAGGCTCTGCCTGCCCCCGGCCAGCTCCTGCACTGACATTCCTATTACTTACTGCATTCTGGTAGCCAGCCAGTGCAACTATGAACTGAAGAGTTGGATGCCTTTGAGAATAAGTTTCTTTTTTTTCTGAATGAAGAAAATAAGTTTAATTTCATTATCACACTATATAAAAAAACATGCTATGTATTAAATAACAAAATAAGAACATAAAATGAGGAAACAAGTTTTTAGTGTTTAAATCAATATTTCTAAGCCTAAAACATCACAAGAAAATAGTAACCCTTCTTTATGTTTGAAAAATCTTTAAAATATATTTATTATTATATTTTAAAATACCTGAAGCAAAATGAAACTGAGGAAAGTATTTGCAAGATATTAAAATCTAAACATGAATAAGATCATCTTATATAAAATCTACTTGGAACTTAATAAGAAAACATACCTAGATCTATGTCTACATATATCCATGATTACATATCTCTATATATATCTGTATATGTCTAGTCCTATATATACAATCTTCCTCTTTATCAAAAGGTTATGAATTGGAAGACATCTAATTACCACATAGCATTACTATCTCTTGCTTTATGTTTTCTATGTATTTAATAAGGATAAAGAAACATGGTGGAAATGGTCAGTCCTAGCTGAGTTAAATGCAGATTTTTTTTAATAGCTAACATTTCTAGTAAGTAATATACCACTGTTAAAGCAAGGCCTACATTTGTTCTTGTCTGAGCTTCCTTATACCTGGAGTTTATATCACTTCTTCATGCTTGAAAATCTTGTATATATATCTGGGAGACCCACTGAAGATGTTTGAGAATAGGTTTCTTTTTTTTTTTTGTCAGTTGTGGGGCTAAACTCTAGGCCTGGGCTAGTGCTCTACCACTTGAGCCACAGAGCCACTTCCGGCCTTTTCTGCTTATGTGGTGCTGAGGAATCAAACCCAGGCCCATATGCATATGAGGCAAGCACTCTACTGCCAAGCCAACTTTTCAGCCCGAGAATAGGTTCCTTATATTTTACATATTCTCTCTTAGAAAAGCAAAGACATATTTGTTACAAAATGAATAAATGAAAGAATAGATCATATATGCTAAGAGCTTTTCAGTGAAAGGGTTTTTTATATCTCAATGTCATTAATAATGAAGCTATGAGATTTAATGTTAAACTATTTTAGCTTGTCTTTTATGAAATTTTTTATCACATGTGTACCAAAGTTGCTTTCCCAATAGGCAAAGATACACTTAGAAATGAACAAAAGGCTTTGGTTAGAACACTAGCTAACTAAACCAGGAGTGGTAGCTCACTAGCTACTCAAGAGGCAGAAATCAGATAAATTTCTGAGGCCAACCCAGACAAAAAGTTTACTAGCCCCACATATCCATCATCCCTATATGCTGATGGCTAAGTTTGGGAGGATCGAAGTCCAGGCTAGCCTGAGGATCTAAAGCAAGATGCTATCTCAAAAATAAGCACAGCAAAAAAGGGTTAGCAATTTTTTTTTTCCATCGGTCATGGGGCCTGAACTCTGGGCCTGGGCACTGTCCCTGAGCTCTTCAGCTCAAGGCTAGTGCTCTACCACTTGAGCCACAGTGCCACTTCTGGATTTTTCTGTTAATGTGGTGCTGAGGAATCAAGCCCAGGGCCTCATGCATGCGAGGCAAGCACTCTACCACGGAGCCACCTTCCCAGCCCTATTGTTGAACTTTTAACAAAATAACTTGGGCTACACAAGAACTTGAACAAGCTTACAAGCTTAAAGATATTTTACTCATAATAATAATTAGTAGTAGTTCTACATGAATTTGGTCAAAAGTAGTTGAGTTCAGCAGTGGTAGGGAGGTGAGAGAGGGGAGTGCCCTGCGTCACTTGAGGCTTTGGAAGGACAGGGTGTGCAAGGCCGTGTCCAGGAAGTCCTGCACCTTCATGTTATTTCTCTCAATCAGGGAAGCATTTCTTCCCGATGGCTTCACGTTCTCTTCTGGATCAAGGGGGGTAAGAGTGTGCAGGTTGAACATGTATCGAGGCTCCCCCAGGATGCCAACTCTGTGAAGAGAATTATTGATACAGCTGAACAGCAAGGACAAAGATGAATGTACACAGTGTGGTTGCTTCTGTGGTGTGTGTGTGTGTGTGTGTGTGTGTGTGTGTGTGTGTGTGTAAGAAAGTGAAGACTAGCGATGGTAGGGAAAAACAAAGGAGGAGACAACAATGTACTCATTACCTTGCTCATAACCCCTCCTCCTCTGTACAGTATTTCACAGTAAAAAACTTATTAAAAAAATAAAGCTCTAAAAAAAAGAAAGTGAAAACTAATACACCCACTTTTTAAAAATTCTACACTTGCTTCCTTGAACTACCATAATGGTCTTAAACATAAATTGAAAACTAAACCCACAGTACCAGATTCTTCTAGCTCTCCCCACATTCTGCAAAATTATTATAGAAAACCCTCAGTTTTCTAGCAGAGGCCAAAGGACTGCAAGTTCAAGCATAGCCTGGGCTTTGAGAGTGTCCCAAACTCCACTATGATGAGAGAAGAAAAAAAGGAAGGAAGGAAAGAAAGAAAGAAAGAAGGAAGGAAGGAAGGAGAGGAGGGAGGGAGGGGAGGGAGGGAGGGAGAGGGAATGGAGGAGAGGAAGGAAGTCAGGGAGGGAGGGAAAGAAAAAGAGGGAGAGAGGTGGGGGAAAGAGGGAGGGAGGGAGGGAGCAGGAGGGGAAGAGGAGGGGAGGAAGAATGGGAAGAGGAAGGGGAGAAAATTTGCAGCCTTAAAGAGTATGTTGCCCTTCCCACCAGAAATTACGTGGAGAAGAGCGGGCAGTGTGGCGGAGGGCAATGGAGAAACAGGTGCTTTCATCTTTCTGGCACTGGAACAGGCCCCGAGCCCCGGCCCGGCCCCTGCCCCAGGCAGCAGTAGTCAGGACCCTCCAGTTTCTCTCTTTGGGCCACTCACACTGGCATGGGCACAGCTTCTGGACTGATCACATGCTTGGATGCGTAGGCGGGGGGTTTGGTGCCTGAGTGGTATTTTCTCTCAATGATATGCTGAGCTTTCTCTCTGAGAGATGGTAGCAGGGTAGACATGACTGGAGAGCGCATGTCCATGGCTTTTTTAATTGCTGGGCGTTTTGCCATCATTCTCCTGTGGGGGAGGGGAATAACATGTAGGTCACAATGTCCTATTTTTGACAAGCATTCTTTATTGTAGAAAAGTCAACAGGTCCTAACTGAACTCAACACAGTGGCATACGCCTGTAGTACCAGTTACCAAGGAGACTGGAGTAGGAGGCTTGCAAGGTTGAGGTAAGCAGAGGCTATAGAAAAAGACAAGAAGGGGCTGGGAAGGTGGCTCAGTGGTTGAGCGCTTGCCTTGCATGCCTGAGGCCCTGGGTTCGATTCCTCAGCACCACATAAGCAAAAAGAAAAAAGCCGGAAGCGGCGCTGTGGCTCAAGTGGTAGAGCGCTAGTCTTGAGCTGAAGAGCTGAGGGACAGCGCCCAGGCCCAGAGTTCAGGCCCCAGGACCAGACTCAAAAAAAGAAAAAGAAAAAGACAAGAAGTAGAGAGGGAGGGGAGGAAACAGAGGTCATACCTGAATTGTACCAAAGTCATACGTTTCTTTTCTCCTCCCAATTGTGCATCTTCACGCTTCCTTCGAGCAATGTTGAACATGTTGGTACGGAAAAGCCTTCCTACTTCATCCTCAATTTCTATCAAATTCTGACGTCTGAAGACAATCCAGGCTATGTGTGTACAGAAAGTATAAAAGGACTACAAAGAAAAAACAGAGTTTTGGGCTGGGAAGGTGGCAAGTGCTTGCTTTGCATGCATGAGGCCCTGGGTTTGATTCCTCAGTACCACATAAGCAAAAAGAAAAAAGCCGGAAGCGGCGCTGTGGCTCAAGTGGTAGAGCGCTAGTCTTGAGCTGAAGAGCTGAGGGACAGCGCCCAGACCCAGAGTTCAGGCCCCATGACCGGCAAAAAAAAAAAAAAAAGAAGAAGCATGTTCGCCTACTTCTCAAGAGACATGAGAGCACCATATTAACAATACCCAAATGACCAATTCTACTCAAACTTCAGCATAACCCCAAAGATAAATCACATAAGGTGTTTATGCAATATTCAGAATGCACATATTCCAGAGAAAAACCTGTCCAGGTTAGCTAATTCACACTGAAAAGAAGTGAGATAATGATATATACTAAAACCAGATACCCACTTATCAGCAACAAACATCCTTATCTTTTCTTCCTTAAGGAGCACCAAGAACAATCTGGATTCAAGAACATAACAATACCCAGAGCCAAGGAACTCACTGGTAAGAGTACTTTGTTCCATTTTCCCCCTATAGCTTTTTCTGTCTGTGGATGATGGGTAGTGAACCCTAAGATGTTTCTCTCTGTGATCCAATAGGCAAACAGATGACACTGCAGAAAAGTGACCAGTACTTCTTGGAATGAGCTGTGCTAACCAGAGGCAATTGCCTAATTTCAAACCTAACAGGTCCATTTAAAAGTCTGCATAAATGCCAGATGCCAGTGGATGCCAGAGATTATGAGGATCAGAGTTTGAAGGCAGCCTAGCCAGAAAGGTCTGTGAGTTTCTGTCTCCAGTTAACCAGTAAAAAGTCAGAAGTGTTGGTGTAGCTCAAATGATACAATATCAGTCTTGAGCAAAAAAAAAAAAAAAAAAAAAGCCAAGTGGGCATCAGGCCCTGAGTTCAAGCACCAGGAACCCTCTCCCAAAAGAACTTTTGTGCCCTTTAGGTAAATTCATTCTGAGTAAGCTATAAGGAAATAGCTCATGTGATTTGTATAAAGATATTCAATAGAAACATATTATATAACAGAAAAAATAGATGCATATAAATGGTCACCAAAAAATAAAGAACAGTTAAGCAAATGGGCCTACTACACACTACAGAGATGATCGCTGCCATTGGAAATGGCAATGAAAAGATTCTGTACTCAGAAGAGAGGAAGAAAGCACATAGGCACTACAGAGCACAGCCAAGTACACAGCAACAACTTATAAGTAAGCTTGCTGAAAATGTCAGGACATCGTGTACTGAACTCTTTGTCCAGCTGTTTGTTGTGGTTTTAGCTTCTGGCTCTAACATGGTGTGGCTCGTGGGCTTGTGAGCCTGATCGGATCTTCTGGGGCTAAGGACCGGATCTTTCTATGCTGTGATCCCAAATGGTCCTGTGATGAGTGTTCTTATTCTGTCTTAATTACATCTGTGTAGACATGATCACCGCAAGGTCGCTGGTGTCAACTCAGTACTCCCAGCTTGGCAGCCACCCCTCACAACTGAAAAATAAGCGGACACTGCACCCCCACCTCCACCCCACCCCAGCATGGGCAGTCACTCTGCCTCTGCCCTTGCCTGGCAGTAGAAATGTTGCCCAGCTGAGTGCAAGATTCCACTAAGCTATCGAGTTATTTAATCTCCCAATGGGAGCAGTGTTTAAGCTATCAGCCCAGACTCTGGAATTCCTTCCATAGACCCTTGGCTTCCCCAAAGTAGACATCACACGTGCTCAGATTCTCACTGAGCCCAATTATTCTGAACAACAGAAAGGGCAACAGTGTCTCCAGGCACCAGAAGTCAAATGGGGGAGGATCCTAAGGCTGTGATGACAAAATGACTCACTTTCCACAGGCCATGTGATGCCTGTCGGGCACGCTCAGGCCCAGCACCAGGGAACAGTATTTCTTTGCCAAGTATTTCTGGGCTGCTTCCAACTTACTCAAAACCAGCTCCAACTCTTTTTTCTCTACTAGGCCCCTGGGGGTGGAGGATGGGGGAGAAAAGAGAAAATTATGGGTTAATTGGGGCAAATATCTATACTTATGAGCAAAAATGTCAGTTTACTAAACTACTTTGAAAGAAATGCGCCTGAGTCAACAGACTTCATAGCTATCAATTTGTTCTACTCAAACAGTGATATCAACAAATTGTCCAAGTCCCTTGATAATTATCATTCACTGGAATGTGCATCTCAAGTTTTACAGTGAATTTTCACTTGTGTACACATTGCTATACTTTATGCCACCTAGATAACCTCAGTGTTATATATAACTAGTCCTACTTCTTCAGAACAGTTCAGCTAACAAGTTACTGTACACAGGGTGCTAAAGTAGCTGGTAGCTCAAGCTCCTGTGGTTTTGTTTTGTTGAATTACTAGTTTGGACTCGGGGCCTTGTTTTGCAAGGCAGGTGATCTACCACTTGAGCCACTCTACCAGCTCTTTACCTAGTTGATTATTTTTGAGATAGGGTCTTGCTTCATGCTCAGGCAGGCCTAGACTATGAGCCTCCTGTTTGTGCTTTTTTGTGTCACTGGGGTAACAGGCCCACATTACCACACCCCAACTATTATGCTTCCCTGGTAACTGGTATAACAGGTATGCCACTGTGCCCAGCTGTTGGTTGAGACAGAGCCTCATTAACCCTTTTGCCCAGGCTAGCCTGAAATCATGATCCCCTGATCACCTCCCAGGTAGCTAGGATTACAGGCTTGAGCCACTGTGTAGCCACCTGGCTACCTTCCTGCCTGTTTCTAAAGCAGCTTCAGAGACTCTGCTGCCTCTGCTTCCCCAGGGCCAAGGTGTTCTTTTCAGGTTTGGTGCACCATGTCTGAACACAGGCGTGTTCCCAGCATTCAGCCTACCTGTGCCAGTAGGAAAGCATTTACCTACCACCATTATGGGAACGTTGACATCAAATATAGTGAAATTGCTTTGCTATCAAAACACAGATGGAGTTCCAACTGAATTGCAAATGGACTCGCTAAAAGATAATCTGTTCTTAGGCTGCAGCATATCTAAAGCCTGAGTTTTAAAGTTTCTGCAGTGCAGTAGAATAGGGAACAATACTATTCACAATTCACTCCAATGCATAAATGCAATAAACTAAAATATAAAACAAAACTCTACTAGATTAGCAATAAACCTAACAAAACACAACAAGTTAGAAATGACCACATAAAATATAACAAGCCAGCTGGGTGCCAGTGATTCATACCTGTAATCCTAGCTACTGAGGAGGCTGAGATCTGAGGATCGCAGTTCAAAGCCAGCCCAGGCAGGAAAAGCCGTGAGCCTCTTATCTCCAATAAACCACTCAGAAAACCTGAAGTGGAGCTGTGCTCAAGTGGAAGAGTGCTTGCCTTGAGCTGAAGAGCTGAGGGACAGTGCCCAGGCCCAGAGTTCAAGCCCCATGACCCCACCAAAAAAAAAAAAAAAAAGCCAAAATGCCATCAAAGTCCACTAGGTCTGGTTCGGGGATACTTAGAACCCTCAGGCCTTTTAAGCCACAGCTGGCTGGGTTGTCGCCATGAACACACTTGACGCTTTCCTGCTGTGAAATGTCACCCTGAAATAACATTCCTGCTGTATATTATAAGGGCTTCACCTAGGAAGCAGCATTTGAATGATTTATTTGGTTCTTTTGTTTCTTTGTTTCCATTTCCTAGAATTCGTTTTGATAAATATTTTATATGATCAGAGGCACGTAGGCAGTGAGCCTTCGTATTCCTCCTTTGCTTTCACTGAGAGTCCTGTATGATTTATCATGTCTCCGTATATTTTAGATCTAGCTTCCACATATGAGAGAAAAACTCTGGGCCATTTGTCTCTCTGAGAGTGGCTTATCTTACTTAACATGATTTGTTCTAGTTCCACTCATTTCCCTGTAAATAACATAATATTCTTTCTAATAGTTGTGTAAAATTCCATTGTGTATAGGTACCACATTTTTTTTGATCCACTTATCTACTGAAGGGCATCTGGGCTTCACAAAACTTGCCAGAAACAGTTATCTATACATGAAATGTTCCTCAGCCTGCTTGGTTTTACACAAGAGTTTTGCATTTAAAAAAAATCTACAATATACACAAAATAATAATAAAAATAATGCTACTTCACAGATTTTCACTTATAAAAAAAAATCTACAGCAAATTAATGGTTCTCCCCACACTCCTAACAGCAAGCTCATTGGATTGGCTCCACGTGTTCTGGGGAGGGCAGTCTGCGTTCATGGAAAGTTCCATGGCTTGTACAAGGTCACCAAGTCTGAGAGGCAGCACTCTGCTCTGCACCCCAAGTTTCCTGATTTTTATTCAGGATGTAAGTCTCTGAGCCACCTCTGCCTAACGATATTAAGTTCTTTTCAAGTAGCACCAAAAAAAGCCTTGGAGTTTTTACTATGATGTAGGATGTCATTTTGACCAAACCCACTATTTAAAAAAAATTCTTGCCAGTTTCAGTGACTATAATTTAAACTATGTGAGAAGGAAGAATTTGGGAGGATCAAAGTTCAAGCCCCACAACTGACAAAAATAAACAAACAAACAAAAAGGTAAAAAAGGCGATAGGAATGTGGTTAAAGCAGTGCCTGCCTAGAAAATGCTAAGGTCCTAAGTTCAAACCCTAATAACATCCCTCCCCCCCAAAAAAAAAAAAACCTTAGCTTTTTGTATTAAATGCTTACAAGTCCTTTAGCAAGAATTTTGTAAGCATAAAAAGCACATAAAGGGGGCTGGGAAGGTGGCTCAGTGGTAGAGCGCTAGTTTGAGCTGAAGAGCTGAGGGACAGCCCCCAGGCTCAGAGTTCAGGCTCCACGACCGACCAAAAAAAAAAAAAAGTAAAACAGCTCATTACTATATTTCTAGTATTAACACATTTGCTGCAAAGCTAATCAATAGAGTCATTGGGGCAAATAAAATAAAATTCATCTCAGTGGGTGCCAGTTGTTCATGCCTATAACCCTAGCTATTCAAGAAGCTAAAATCTGGGGCTGGAAGGTAGCTCAGTGGTAGAGCGCTTGCCTTGCATGCATGAGGCTCTGGGTTTGATTCCTCAGCACCACACAAGCAGGAAAGGCCAGAAGTGGTGCTGTAGCTCAAGTGGTAGAGCCCTAGCCTTGAGCTGAAGAGCTGAGGGACAGCACCCAGGCTAAGAGTTCAGGCAGCAGGACCAACCGAAGGAAAAAAAGAAGGTGAAATCTGAGGACTGAGGATTTTTTTTTTGTTTTGTTTTTTTGTTGGTAGTGGGGCCTGAACTCTGGGACTGGCGCTGTCCTTCAGCTCTTCAGCTCAAGGCTAGCGCTTTGCCACTTGAGCCACAGTGCCACTTTTGACTTTTTCTGCTTATGTGGTACTGAGGAATTGAACCCAGGGCCTTATGCATGCAAGGCAAGAGCTCTACCACTGAGCCACCTTCCCAGCCAATTATAATCCAGGATTGAGGGCTGGGAAGGTGACTAGTGGTAGAGCGCTTGCCTTGCATGCATGAGGCCCTGGGTTCAATTCCTCAGCACCACATAAGCAGGAAAAAAAAAGCCGGAAGTAGCTCAAGTGGTAGAGCGCTAGCCTTGAGCTGAAGAGCTAAGGGACAGCACCCAGGCCCAGAGTTCAGGCCCCACAACCAGACCAAAAATAAAAAATAAGAATAATCCAGGATTGAGGTTTTAAGCCAAGCCTGGGCAGACGTATCTGAGAGACTCTCATCTCCAATTAACCAGCAAAACTTGTTAAGAAATCAAAGTAGTAAGCTAGACACTATCAGCTCACACTTGCAATCCTAGTTACTCAGGAGACTGGGATCTGAGGATTGAGGTTAGAAGACAGCCACAGCAGACAAATCTGAGAGATGATTATATCCAATTAACCAGCAAAAAGCAGGAAGTGGAGCTGTGGCTCGAGTGGTAGAGCCCTAGACTTGAGCAAAAGAGCTAATGACAGCACCTTGTCCATCAGTTCAAAATCTAATTATTGGGCAATACTGGTCTATTTCAGCTAGAATATTTTGTTAGATAATACTCATATGAGTCATTCGGTGACTTTAAAGACAGGCAAAAACTTCCCATGTAAAATAACCCTCTGTATACCTGTTTTGTTTTTTTTTTTTAATTCCAGCATCCTTTCACCCTTGATAACTGTCAATGATAAACTTTAAAACACACTGCAAAATCTTACTTACACCATATAGCTTTTGGGTTTCTTTTCCAGTGAGTTTTTTTCCAAGTAATGAGATAAATAGTATAATAATGCCATGAGGAAACTGTCAAGATTCTTATTTCTATGGAGAAATTAGAAAGAAAAAAAAGAATTTACAATTTAAAATTTTATCTCTGAATTCTTTTTTTTTTTTTTTTTGGGTCTGGTCGTGGGGCCTGAACTCTGGGCCTGGGCACTGTCCCTCAGCTCTTCAGCTCAAGGCTAGCGCTCTACCACTTGAGCCACAGCGCCACTTCCGGCTTTTTTCTTTTTGCTTATGTGGTGCTGAGGAATCGAACCCAGGGCCTCAGGCATGCAAGGCAAGCGCTCTACCACTGAGCTACCTTCCTATCCCTATCTACTGAATTCTTGATGATGCAAGACATCTGATTTTTACCTTAAAAAAGCAAATTTGAGATAGACATTAAATTCTAATAATTGTGCTTATTGTTGTTTTTATTATGTAAGTAATATTTCTATTGTCTTAAAAATGCACAGAAATGGGGCTGGGAATGTGGCTTAGTGGTAGAGTGCTTGCCTAACATGCATGAAGCCCTGGATTTTATTCCTCAGTGCCACATACACAGAAAAAGCCAGAAGTGGTGCTATGGCTCAAGTGGTAGAGTGCTAGCCTTGAACAAAAGCAGCTCAGGGACAGTGCCCAGGCTCTGAATTCAAGACCCAGAACTTTGCAAAAAAAAAAGCAACAACAAAAGGCACAGAGATGTATGAAGTAAAACCCCCACCTCTCTGTCATCATTCTATTAATTAATGTCACAACTACTATTAAGAGTCTAAAATCGAGGGGTGCTGATGGCTCAAGCCTATAATCCTAGCTACTCAGGAAACAGATCTGAGACTCATGATTCAAAGCAAACTTGGGCAGGAACAACATCCATGAGATTCTTATCTCCAATTAACCACCAGAAAACTCTAAGTGGTGTTTGGCTCCAGTAGTAGAGCACTTGCCTTGAGCTGAACAGTTGAGGGACAGCATCCAGGCCCACAGTTCAAGCCCCATGACCAACAAAAAAAAGAAGAAGAGTCTGAAATGAAACCAGGTGTGGCTCACACCTGTAATCTTAGCTACTGGGAAGGCTGAGATCAAGAGGATGATAGTTGGAGGCCAACGAAGACACAAAGTTCACAAGACTCCATATCTCAACCACCAACTGGGAATAACCCTATGTATCTGTCATCCCAGCTACAACAGGAAGTGTAAATAGAAGGAAAATAGTTCAAAGCTGACAGGGAGATAAAACAAGACCCTATTTCAAATAACAAGAGCAAAAAGCAGAGGCATTCACATATAACATTCTCTCTTACCAACATATATGTGTGTGAAGATAGGCCTTTAAAGCTCTTGGTTTTTTCTTGACAATAAATAGTATATTGCTATAGGCATGATCCTTTGCAATTTGCTTTTGCCAGTTAGAGCAAATGGACTCTCTTCTACAATCTTATGTATAAACCTTCCTTATTCTGTTCAACAGCTGAATATAGCATTTGCATAGTAAATTATTTAACTGGTCCTCTTCTTGATGCATAGGTATTTTAAAATAGTAAAGGTATGGAAGTAAAGGCATGTCTCAAATACTAGAGAGCCAGCCTTGAGCAAAAAAAATTACAGACAGAAGTGAAATTGCTAGAACATAGAGCTTGTGCACATTAAATGTGTATGTCTTGCTTTCCAGAAACACTGCACTGATTTAAAATGATAGGTCATTTTTTAAAACTTTTTTTTGGTGTGCCAATACTGGGACTTGAACTCAGGGCTTTGTATTAACTCAGCTTCCTTCCTCATTGCTAGCATTCTCTTACTTGATCCACGCCTCCAGTCTAGCATTTTTGCTGGTTAATTAGAGATAGAGTGTCTCAGATATTTTTCTACCTGGGCTGGCTTCACACCTCAATCCTCCATGTCTTAACTTCCAAGAAGACCTAGGGTTACAGGTGTGAGCCATGGGCATTTGGCCGGATTTTTCTTTTTCAAGATATTAATGGCTACTTGTCTTTGGTTGGGTTTCCCCAGAACAGACCCTGAAGCAAAGACTGGAGGGTAAATAGTTGATGGGGTAGTTGATGGGGTAATAACCTTGCAAAAATCAGCTGGGGAGTAGAGAAATGAGACAGGGCAGGGAAGAAGCCTGTGAAAGGGTGCTAACTAGTTATCACCACAGACAAATGGGAGTCCATCCTACCACAATAGGATGGGAGATGCCACACAAAAAACATTTGGATATTTGCCTGTTGACTCCTCCTCTGACATGGCCTCCACCTGCTCTGCCCTGTGCTCAGGATGACCTTGCTCCTGTGGTGGAACAGGGCCTTCCAGGCTCAGTCTGAGATGTTCACCACAGGCAGCCTTCATGTGAGTGCATAATGGCTCAGAGGATGCGGAGGACTGCCAATACCTTGGGTACCCAATGCTCACGGAACACTCACAGTGGAGGTGCCTCACGAGGCACATACTGCTATGTAAAGGACACCCTGTTCCTTCCCAATTTTGTAGCTGAAGAACCGATGTTTACGAAAGGTAAAGAAACACTCTGAGTCATATAGGTACTCAGTGAATCTACAAAGTATTACTGGCAGACAAACTGCTCCCCAGCAACTGGATATATCTTTGGATGTTTAGACTGCACTTTGTATGGACTCCGACAATGTACTCTCTGCACTGTGTGATCTGGGACTAGGGGGCTTCTATGACTTCGGACTGCCTCTCCCGGATCCTGACCCAGCGCTGAGAGGAACCTTGAGCTTCTTCTCTAAACATCATTCTATCATCACTTATCAGACAAAAATGACTGCAAAAGAAAAAGGGAAGAAAGAGATACAGAGTTCAAGCATGACCTACCTCAGAAATGTGGTAAAAGAACAGATCCGCTGCATCTCAGTAGCTTCTAATGAAAGTAAAGCAACAACTGAAAGGAGAAAAGACAGACAATTAGAGGAGAGACAATTAGAGAGATGGGTTGTTCAAAATCCAGTAGCATCTGTGAGGAGGAAAGTGTCTCACATTTAACGTCGTCCAGTGTGACGGGCCCCTGATGGCTTCGCTTCTCCAGGGCTTTTGATGACTTGTCCTCTCTTGAAGGATGCCTTTTATCTGTTAACCTGGTTTGGAATATAACAGTCTCTAGTAGGGTTTGAAAAGATTTTAGTTGTATCTAAATCTATCCTGAGGTGCATGAAGCATGGATTCAAAAATAATGAGATCCTTGGGCTGGGAATATGGCTTTGTGGTAGAGCACTTGCCTAGCATGAAGTCCTGAGTTTGATTCCTCAGTATCACATAAACAGAAAAAGCCAGAAGTGGTGCTGTGCAACCACTAGCCTTGAGCACAGAGAGGCTCAGAGACAGAGCCTAGGCCCTAAGTTCAAGCCCCAGGACTGGCCAAAAAAAAAACAAAGAGAGAAAAAGGAGGGGGGTTTATGACTGTTCTGCATGGACCTCATTGAATATAGATCATTCCACAATGTACTTCATTGAACATTATATTTATGACATCAGGGTAGGGGGCATGCATACTGGCTGATACAAATGTAAGCATAAACTGCATCTGAACTAGATCATTTAAATCATGTATAGAGCTGCAGATGGAGCTCACTGGTAGAGCACTTATCTTGCATGTGTGAGGATCTGGATTCAATACCCAGAATCACTGAATAATCATTTAGTTCTGATGTAGTTACCAGTTTCAGATTTATAAACAAAAACAAAAAAGCTGTACGAAATGAAAGTAGTGAGCCAGGTGCCAGTGGTTCACAACTATAATTCTAGCTACTCAGTAGGCTGAGATCTGAGAATCCTGGTTCAAAGCCAACCCAGACAGAAAAAAAATCTGTGAAAGTCATCTCTAACAAACCAGCAAAAAGCTGGAAGTGGGGCTGTGGCTCCAGTGGTAGAGCACCAGCCTTGAGTGAAAAAGCTAAGTGACAAAGTGCCCAGGTCCTGAGTTCAAGCCCCAATACTAGCACAAGAAATAAACAAATGAAAATAGCCGTTATAACAGAGACACACTGGTAGGGACTATTTGTAATTCGCATCAAAACTCTGCATTTTTTTTTCTTTGATAGGGTTTTGCACTCTCAGTCTAGGGTGCCTGGGGTCTGTAGCATATGTAAAGGCTTAAGAGATTCCATCGAGAAGCACAGTCAGCCGCACTGGATGGATGAGAAGTCAAGCCACCTTTCTGCAGCTGAGCCATCCATTTCAGCAAAGTGAATTGCTTTGCCTTTCTTTCCTTTTTCCCTGTATTCTATCGCAGGTACAAAGCTGCAAAAGAAATGGAGATAATCAGGAACTTGAACCCTTCCCAAGGGGAAACTAATCACATGATCAGCAGAGTCTGTGTCTCTGCAGTGCACAGCAGCACCCATCTATCACCTTAGGGACCATTAGCTGGGGGAAGATTAGAGCTTCACTTTTACATCCAGCCTATAAGCCTTGGCAGCCTCCAGACCACCACCATTCACAAAACATTTCTATTTGAAATCTCAAAATTAAAAAAAAAAAAAAACGTATCTAGTATTTGTTATGGAGCCAGGAGCTTTTAGATACAAGCTCCCTTCTTCCCTTCCCTTCCTTTCCACCTCTCTCCTCTTTCCTCCCCTTCTTCTTTTCCTTTCCTTTCCTTCCTTTTCCTTTCCTTCTTCCTTTCCTGCTCCTTTTCTCCCCCCCTTTCATTCGTGTGTGTGTGTGTGTGTGTGTGTGTGTATACTGGTTCTGGGTGCTATCCCTGAGCTTCTTTTGTTCAAGACCAGCCTTCTACCATTTGAGTCACTGCTCCCCGTCCAGCTTTATAGTGGGTAATTGGAAATAAGGGTCTCATGGATTTTCCTGCCAAGCTGGCCTCGAACCATGATCCTCAGATCTCAGCCTCCTGAGTTGCTAGAATTATAGGCATGAGGCAGTGGTACCCTTGTACCTTCTCTTTCCTTTTCAGACCATTGGCACCTAGTTTGCAGTAGATGATTTCTAAGCTTTTCATTCTTTCTGGTGTTTCCCCTATTGTTGTCTACAAGGAATGGGTTCATGAATGGGAGTGTGCTTAAATACTTGGGGTGGAAGCAAGAAAAAAAAAAGGAATGAGGAATGTGGCACAGTGAAAGAGTGCTTGCCTAGCATGCATGAAGCTCCAGGTTTAATCACTCAGTACTACATAAACAGAAAAAAGCTAGAAGTGGTGCTGTGGCTCAAGTGGTAGAGCAGTAGCCTTGTACAAAAAGAAGCTTAGGGAGGCTGGGAAGGTGGCTCAGTGGTAGAGCGCTTGCCTCACATGCCTGAGGCCCGGGGTTCGATTCCTCAGCACCACATAAACAGAAAAAAGCCAGAAGTGGCGCTATGGCTCAAGTGGTAGAGCACTAGCCTTGAGCTGAAGAGATGAGGGACAGCGCCCAGGCCCAGAGTTCAGACCCCACGACTGGACCCCCCCCAAAAAAAAAGAAAGAAAAAAGAAGCTCAGGGACAGTGCCTAGGCCCTGAGTTTAAGCTCCAGGACTGCCCCCCTCCCAAAAAAGAGAGCTATCTTCTGTATCTGTATAGTTGTGCATTGCTAGAATTTTTATAAGAATATGCCAGTTTATTACATAACTGAAAAAAGTTGACAGATATAGAGGAAGAAATATGAGTAGTGTCTACTGACCATTTAGAAAGTATTCAATAAAATCTTCAAATCTCTGAAGCATTTTGACATATTTCAATAGCTCTTACTGGATGTCTATAATGTACAGATATTTTTTTACCATCTGTTCTTTATAAATTGTTTTTTGTTTGTTTGGTTTTGGTTTTTTTGGGTCATGGGCCTGAACTCTGCACCTGGGCGCTGTCCCTCAGCTCTTCAACCCAAAGCTGAAGTAGCTCTACCACTTGAGCCACAGTGCCACTTCTGGCATTTTTCTGCTTATGTGGTGCTGAGGAATTGAACCCAGGGCTTCATACATGCAAGGCAAGCAATCTACCACCCAGCCACCTTCCCAGCCCCATCTGTCCTTTAATATAACCATCCTAAACAAGACAAAGTGGTGTTGTTTATCCTTGAACCATTAATGGCCAAGGCCATTAATTTCCAATCAGGCAAAAGCAGCTTGGGGTCATCCCAGCTCCACCCAGCAGCTCCAATCTCTAGAAACACCCCTGCTAAGTAAATGTGGAATGAAATATTATCTTCCTGGATTTAAATCATCTTGGTCACTTCTGAGCTGTGTGAAAATATGTCTCTACACTTTCCTCAAATCGACTAGCCCTTTAAAACCTCTTTCCTTTTCTGTAAACCATTCAACCTGCAGCGGTTTCAAAGGCTGGTTAAACAGCCTGTGACTGACACAGTAACTGGTTCCTAGGAAGCTGAGATGGTACTGATAGAAAGTGAGCTTTCAGAGGCTGTGCAGCACAGTGAGCATCTCAGATGGGGGAATTTCACCCCAGTTTCATTATCCTTTATGCTCTTATCTATTGCTTCATCTTTTTTCATCCCAAGCACAAGTCTTTACAAAAGCTTGAGTAAAGTTTTGCATAAAATTTACCTTCTGAATTCGAGGGTTTTGGTGTCATCTTTCCAGTACCACGTCCCTAATCGTAATCCCAATTGCTGAAAGATGAAATAATTGTAGCAAAAATAAAATTTCACAATCCATATACACAATAAGCCATTACTAATCCCTAGCAGAATCTTTGTGTTTTTACCAAACCAGGACTTTAACCTTTTTGTCTTTAGGCATGACTTCGGGTGAGGGGGAGGGAGGGGGGACCCACCTGTACCAAGGAAGCAAGGTAGGAAAAGGAGAAGGATGAGGGGGGCCGATGAACAGAGAGAGGAAGGGTAAGTGAATGCAGTCATCACATTATTCGAGGTACATATGTAAAAGTGGAACTAGGTGAATTGAGGGGATGGGTGAGTTGGGAGAGAAGGGGCTAAGGATGGCCGGGGTGACATTGAACTCGCAGCTAGCTTGTACTCACAAACATGTTAAATCCTCCTCTTGAGGAGGAGGGGGAGGGAGAGCTGAGAGGGGATGGAAAGGGAGGAGGAAAATTTAGACTGCACGGAGCTCAAGGCCTTTTCGACAAAATTAACCTGTCCAAGGGGGCCTCCACGTCGCCCTTAGTGAGTGGGAGAGGGCGACCCACCGATTTGTCCTCTACGATGATCCCGCTCGGGGGAGGAGGCCTGGTCTTCAAGTAGCTCATCGGGGACGCAGACGACCCGGGGGGCCGGACCTCAGTTCTGGCCGGTTGCCGAGTTCACCCCTCTCCGCCTGTCCTCGGGGTCCGCGGGCTCAGGACGCGCGACGACCCGCCGGGGGACGGGGCAAGGGCGCTCCGCTGGGCCGAGGGGTTCTGGGC
>NW_012267218.1:31053229-31055587 GCF_000151885.1 Dipodomys ordii
TGGGCACTATCCCTCAGCTCTTCAAATCAAGGCTAGCACTCTACCACTTGAGCCACAGCGCCACTTCTGGCTTTTTTCTTTTTGCATATGTGGTGCTGAGGAATCGAACCCAGGGCCTCAGGCATGCAAGGCAAGCACTCTACCACTGAGCCACCTTCCCAGCCCACAATAATTAGAATTTTAAAGTGTATTCATTATTTCTAATGCTGTTTTAAAACAAAATACTGTTTAACATTTGACTTTTTTACATGTTTAAAATGTTGCTAGAATTTTGTGCTGTTTGGCAAAATTATATAATAAATAAATGAAGTATTGTGCTGCTTTGCAGAAAAAAATAATTAAAAGTATAAGTACTATGTCAATAAGAAAATATAAAGGTTTTAAATATCTATCACTAAGAATTATTACATAGGCTATAATACATGCATATGAGTTATTATGCAGCCATAAAAATTGTTTTAAGGGCATAGGAAATATGTGAGAAGTTAAAGTTATGCATTTGTATGTTATCCTATGTATGTAATCTTGTGAAAAGTCAATAAAAGTCTAAATGACAAGATTATCAGCAATTTTTCCTTGTATTTTTACAGCTGATTTATTTTTTTTTCTAGTACCTGGTAGTGGTACTAGGGTTTGAACTCAGCACCTCAGGCTTAGTAAGCTTTGCCTGGCACCACTGAACCATGCTTTTCTAGTCTCATAATTTTTTGTTGTTGGTGGTGGTGGTTGTGGGCTTGAACTAAAAGCCTGGGTGCTGTCCCTGAGCTCTTTTCCTCAAGGATAGTGCTCTGCTACTTTGAGCCACAGCTCCACTTTGGTTTTCGGGCAGTTACTTGGGGATGAGTGTCTCACAGGGACTATTCCGTCCAGGGTGGCTTTGAACCACAATCCTCAGATCTCTGCCTCCCCAGTAGCTAGCATTACATACATGAGCCACCAGTACCTGGCTATAATTGTTTTTGTTTTTGTTTGCTGGTCGCGGGGCTTGAACTCTGCCTGGGTGCTGTCTCTCAGCAATTCAGCTCAAAGCTAGCACTCTACCACTTGAGCCACAGCGCCACTTCTGGTTTTCTGGTGGTTTATTGTAGATAAGAGTCTCACAGACATTCCTGTCTGGGCTGGCTTTGAACCGCGATCCTCATCTCAGCCTCCAGAGTAGCTAGGATTAAAGGCGTGAGTCACCAGCGTTGGCTAATAATTGGTTTTTAAATGGTAGTTCAGTATTAACTCATCTGATTACTTATGCAGAAACGAATACTGATTTTCAGCACGTGAAACCACTTGTTTAAATACTAGAGTATTTAAAAACTACTTTTGACAGGTTTAGTGGCTTAGTGGTAGAGTGCTTGCCTAGTATGCATGAAGCCCTGGGTTCGATTCCTCAGTACCACATAAACAGAAAAAGCCAGAAGTGGTGCTGTGGCTCAAGTGGTAGAGTGCTAGCCTTGAGCCCTGAGTGCCCAGGCCCGGAGTTCAAGCCCCAGGGCTGGCAAAAAACAAAACAAAAAACACTTTTGAAATCCAAAGACAGGTTTCACACAGATGCCATAGTGTAAAAAATAAGAGCTTTCAATATCTCCAAGCCCTCAGTGTTCATTACAAGTTACCCTGAGGTACAATATCAAAAACTGCAAATGATAACTTCACTTTTCTCCAGATACACTGCCTACCTCTTATGTTTCTGTACTAAAAGACATCACAAATACCAAAAATTGAGGCAAATTCATATCTGAGAATATGAGATGAGGTCTGATGCCATACGAATGAGTATAAGACCTGCCTGAACAAAACAATACACATTTACAAGTGGCAGAATGCTAGTTGAGCAAAAAAGCTTCAGGGACAGCACACAGGTCCTGAGTTCAAGCCCCAGCACTGTCACAAAAGAAAAAAAAAGAGGAAACCCAATCAATCTGTTGCCATCTGTGTTTGCCATAAAGTATTTTTCTAATCATTTTATATTGAAAGAAATTAGGATTTAGCAATAAGAATTTTAAACTAGTTCTTTGTACACTTAAATTCTGCAAGAACAACATAGTTACTATACCATTTATCCCATTATTATAGCATTAGAGAGTGGAAAAGTTGGTAACTTTTCAGACCAATTTTTTTATTTGGGCGGGGAGTCAGTTGTGAGGCTTAAACTCAGGGCTTGGGCACTGTCTCTGAGCTTTTTTGCTCAAGACTAGTGTTCTACCACTTTAAACCACAACACCACTTCCAGTTTTCTGGTAGTTAATTGGAGATAAGACTCTCATGGGGCTGGGGAGGTGGCTCAGTGGTAGATCACTTGCCTTGCATGCCTGAGGCCCTGGGTTCGATTCCCCAGCACCACATAAGCAAAAAGAAAAAAGCCGG
>NW_012267218.1:31055637-31067479 GCF_000151885.1 Dipodomys ordii
GGGCGCTGGGACCCGGGCCTGAGCTTCGGCGTCCCCGCTCGTTGCCCCGGCTACCGCCCGCGTCCACACCCGCCCGGGGCGCCTCCGCGCTGGCGGCCCAGGCCGTTTGGTTGTCCCGCAGGGCCGATGCTTGGGAAGTGTACCGAAAAGCCCTACAGGGACTCCCGGAGCACCTCGGTAAAAGCGAGCTGCACGTCGCCGCAGCGAGCGCGGTTTGCTGGGGCTTGGGGGAGAGGAGGTGGGAGAAGCCTGGGGCGTGGAGGCGAGTTGCAGACATTCCTGTCTGTAACTACTTGTGGAATGTCCGCCACGACAACTCGAACACTGCTGCTGAAAATGAACTCAAGGCATGCCGACTCTTAAGGAGCAATACATGCAGCGCTCCAGCTTAAAGTGTTTTCTACGTGGGGGGAGGGGGGGGAAGCCTGGTGCATACTCAATTGACTTTTTTTTTTTTCTTGCCAATTGTGGGACTTGAACTCTCGGCCTGGGTGCTGTCCCTGTGCACCTCAGCTCAAGGTGAGCATTCTACCACTTGAGCCACAGCACCACTTCCGGTCTTCTAGTGACCACTTGGAGATGAGTCTTTCCTGCCCTAACCCTCGGATCTCAGCCTCCTGAGTAGCTAGGATGACAGGCATGAGACAACACCCAGCTTGGGCTTTCCTTTTGTAATGGCGGCGTTGTGCAGACTGTATTCTCCAACATCATTATAAACAATGTAGATGATGCCATGATTGAGAATGCTTCATGTAGTCTGCTTCTGCATCCCCATGGTTACTGTGCATGACATGCTGGGTAATAGTGAGTACACACTCCACACAATTTACAATGATAATAGACACCCCATTGCTTCCTCTACCCTCCCAGTCTACTTGCTAACAGACAATCACTGTTTATAGTGGTAAAAAAAAAATTGCAAATTCAAGATTCGTGTTCTACTCAACTGAGTCTGCTCCTGGTGCTGTCAGATTGGCTCAAATGGACTGGCAATGCTTGCCTGCAGCTGTGGACAAGCTTGCTTACAACTTGGGAAGAAATGAGAACAACCAACATACCAAGGGCTTTTCCCCAACCAGTGTGTTTAATACCTGATGTAAGAATTACAAGAAAATAAGGTAAAGTTCCAGAGGAGACAAAGAAGACCAAGGAATCTGGATGGAATCTAATTATGTCACATTTGTTACTAGAGTGTGCTCAGTAAACCTCTTCAATTTACCCTCAAAATCCATCAAGTGCTAGTAGAAAACCAAAGGTCTTATATCTTTCATCATGGCCTAAATTCAGTCTAATGTACCTAAGATTTAAAAATAAGAGTTGGGCTGGGAATATGGCTTAGTGATAGAGTGCTTGCCTAGCATGCATGAAGCCCTGAGTTCGATTCCTCAGTACCACATACACAGAAAAAGGCTGTGGCTCAAGTGGTAGAGTGCTAGTGTTGAGCAAAAGAAACTCAGGGACAGTGCCCAGGCCTCAGGACAAAAAAAAAAAAAAAGAGTTATTGCTGGGCCCTGGTGGTTCATGCCATGTAATCCTAGCTACTCAGGAAGCTGAGATCTAAGGATCTCAGTTCAAAGCCAGCTCAGGCTGAAAAGTCCCTGTGAGACTCTTATCTCCAATTAACCATTCAAAATTGAGCTGTGGCTCAAGGTGGTAGAGCACAGGTTCAGCACCCAGACCCTGAGTTCAATCCCACAACCAACGACAATAACAAAAAAATTACTTATGCTAAGAGTGTGGCCCAAGTGGTGGAGCACAGGCCCAGCAAGCCATTAGGCTCTGAGTTCAAACCTCAATACCTCCAAAAAACAACATTATCTACTAAAAGTAATATAAATACTTGAGCATGTTATAATTACAGATTACATCTCTTGACAGTGAGGGAGAAAGATGGTGAATTGGAGACTAGCCTGAACTACAACTGCTACCTTGCTCAAAAAAAGGTACATGAGGTGTTGTGTATATGTTAAAATGGACTGCTGTCAGGCAAAAAAAAAAAAAAAAAAACCTCTCTGCTTTCTATAGGAAAACTTCAGTAACTCTTACATTTCTGTTATCTTACCTTAAAAGAGAGATTTATAATAGTTCTAAATCACTTATTCTAAAAAGTGACCTATCTTACTGCGTATTTTTTAACAATTAGGTTTTTTAAGATAAAAATCATATTAGAAACATATTAGAAACTCATAACAAAGGAACTATAATTTTTCAAGTTATTCCTTTAAAAAAAAGTCATGCTATAAAGTAGCGAGGTGCAAGGGGCTCATGCCTATAATCCTAGCAACTCAGGAGGCTGAAATCTGAGGATCTCAGTTCAAAGCTATCCAGAGCCAACAAATCTTAAAAGCCTCTTATCTCCAACCAACCAGCACCTGCCTTGAACAAAAAGCCAAGCAAGAGCATGAGACCCTGAATTCAAGCCCCAGTATCATTAATTCTGCAGTTAATTCTGTAATTCAAGTTTACTTGTGCCTACTTACAAACACACAAAAACAACTGAATATTCTGTTTCTTCTTTTTTTTGGTTCTTAGTATTGAGGCTTTAACTCAGTACCTAGGCACTGTCCCTCAGCTTTTTTGCTCAAGACTAGTTAGTGCCCTATAAGCCACTTCTAGCTTTTTGGTTAATTGGCAAATAAGAGTCTCACAGACATTGATGGTCCTCCTTGGCTTTGAACCACAATCCTCAGATCTCAGCCTCCTTAGTAGCTAGGATTATAGGCATGAGCCACCAGCACTTACCAAATATCTGTGTGTGTCTGTGTGTGTGTGATAATATTTGCATATATGTTATATATAGCATAGTTTTATACATATGTGTGTGTGTGTGCGTGCGTGTGTGTATTTGCTTTAGTCATGACTACTAATAAGTGCCCTAACTCATTACTTTTAAGTTGAAGTGATGCTAATCAGTGAACTGAAATTTACCCGAACTGTAACATCAAGTACTTTTTCCATTGTTATTTGACTATGGCTGGCCTAGCATCTGCTAAGGAGTTCCTAGGAGTTCTTATGTTACCAGTTCTTATGGCCACTTTGGTGGTTTTTATCTTAGTAATGTTTATATCTAAATTGAAGAGATAGATTTAAATTTTTTTAAAAAAACAAGCAAATCTTCCCTCTGTATAACTAGAGTAAGCTTTAGTTAAAACAAAACAAAAATGAAACTTAAGCAGCCTAGTTTTACAAATTACTTTTCAAAGTAACAGGAAATAGAATAGGTTAGTGTAAACTAAGTTATAGGAAGTCAAGCCATAGGATCAAAGATTACCTACTATGAGTCATTGAAATTTCAGAGGCTAATTTCTTCTAAATTGAGTCCTAAAATGCGTCATACTAACACCAAATTGTGGTATAATGGTATAAAATGGAAAGAAACCATTATATTTTGAAGACAGAGCAGGAAAAACACCTTAAAAAATAAAGGACTAGAAAAAGTAATTTAATTCATATTGTATTAAAACTCATGTCAAAAGTCACTCCAAGACTGGGTATAGGTGGCTAAGGCCTGTAATCTTGGAGGCTGAGATCTGAGAATCATGGTTCACAGCCAGCCAGGACAGGAATGTCCATGAGACTCTTCAATTAACCACCAAACAAAACAAATAAACAAACAAACAAAAAAAGTCAGAAGTGGAGCTGTAGCTCAAGTGGTTGAACACTAACCTTGAACATAAAAGCTCAGAGACAGCACCCAGGCCCTGAGTTTAGGCCCCAGGACCAGTGCAAAAATAAACAACTATCCCAAAATTTAATCTTTCTGCATGAGATAGAAGGATCCACTTCCAAACTGAAAACAACTTCTATAATTCACTATTAAGAACAAAATAATGCAAGCCTTTATCATTTCAAAAGAAATGTACAATGAAAGAGGAATATTAGGTTAAAACTATATATTTCAAATCAGCCTACTTTTTTTCCTCCCACGTCCCTTAAAAAAAAAAAATAAGGCAAAAAAAAAAAAAGTAAAGCAGAAGAAAGCACAAGTGTCATTCCACTAAAGAATCAAACCCAACCTCCTTCTCCAGAGGATGTGACTAACTTTAAAGCTTAAACCCAGGAAAATGGATCTCCAAAATTTGAGATATTTCTACCTATAATCAGATATATGGGAAAATTATCAAATTGGATATGAACAAAGCCTAGTACCACCTTGTAGTACACCTTTAAAAAATAAATCTACTACTTAAAGATAACTTAAAAGTAAACAAAACAATCTAGTCTGGCAATTTAAGGCAGGCATTACAAAGTCATTCTGTTCTTCAAACAGGAAAAGAGAGGCTGACACTCCCAGCGGAGAGTGCTTCTCTGGCATGTTCTGCTTTCAATCCCTAATACCTACTAAAAAGGAAAAGGATGAGAGAAAATACGTATACCTCCAAATTGAAAACTCCAAGAGAGTAAAATTGCAACTGTTCTTATATAATTACAACATGTTCTTAGTCATAAGTTCAGAACTGTTTTATTAGAAAATTAAAGTTAAAACAAGTTTCACTAGATTTAGAATCTAAAGACATTTTAAAGTTTGCCTGCTGGCTCTTGTCTCCAGCACTCTGATGTCATACAAACACAGCCTGTTTCCCCAAGTTACTAAAAGTTAACTCCTGACCCCATTTTTCTTACTGTAGAGAACCCCAAAATACTCAGGTGGACTTTCACCTAAACAGGTCTCAGGAGTTTGGGTACACTACAAAACCCATTCAGGTTTCTGTATCAAAGGAGGAGAAAATTTTACCCAGATTCTTCTCCCCTTAAGTTGCTGGTATTTCAAGGCAGGAACTTCATCTGAGAATTAGACAAGATTGCATTAGAGAAATTTCTTGTTATTCTACTATCGTAAAGATCAATAACTAAAACATTGGAAAGAGAAAATTGAAAACTCCAAGACAGTAATTTTGAGATCAAGTTCAACTTTACTTTAAATTTGCATTTATGCATGTTTGCAGAAAGATACCTGTCCTTAAGATTACTGCAGATTTGCTTTAATCTTAAAGTCGTACATAAAATAAACAATTCAAGCTTCTCTATATCTTGTTACCAAGCTTCCACAGGACAGGTGTGCAAACGTCGGTTTCTCAGCTCAAACAAATCTCCATGCACTAACCAAGAAATACTCAAATCAGCATTCAAAATGCATTAAAGAGAAACCTTTCTTTCTTTTTTTTTTTCAAAATCAAACTTTGGAACTAACCTTTTATAAGGATAAAATTTTATAAACTAAGTTGTTGCACCTTTCCTTTCATATGCATACACTTCCAACAATAGGTCTCATACTTGGCACAAGGATATTTCAAAGAAACCAAAACAAAAAGGGGAAAGGGGGAAAAGGGGGGGGGGGGGGGAGAGAAAGGAAAAGAGCTTTACGCTGCTGACTGCGTGTAAGCTTAGTCCACTTCTTCGATGGTGGGTCCCCCGGAGGCTCCGGAACCGCCGCCAGGACCGCCTTGGTAAAGTTTGCTGATGATGGGGTTGCACACTCTTTCAAGCTCCTTCTGCTTGTGTTCGTACTCGTCTTTCTCTGCCATCTGGTTTCGATCGAGCCAGCTGATCACCTCCTGACACTTGTCGAGGATCTTGTTTTTGTCCTGCTCGCTAATCTTGCCCCTCAGTTTCTCGTCTTCCACTGTCTGCTTGATGTTGTAGGTATAGGACTCCACGGCGTTTTTGGCTGCGACCCGATCGCGATTAGCTTCATCCTCCGACTTGTACCGCTCAGCCTCCTGCACCATCCGGTCAATGTCGTCCTTGCTCAGACGGCCCTTGTCGTTAGTGATGGTGATTTTGTTTTCCTTCCCGGTGCTCTTGTCGGCGGCGGTGACGTTGAGGATGCCATTGGCATCGATGTCGAAGGTGACCTCGATCTGGGGGACCCCGCGGGGTGCCGGGGGGATCCCGGTCAGGTCGAACTTGCCCAGCAGGTTATTGTCCTTGGTCATGGCCCGTTCGCCCTCGTACACCTGCACCAGGACACTGCTCTGGTTGTCCGAGTAGGTGGTGAAGGTCTGCGTCTGCTTGGTGGGGATCGTGGTGTTCCGCTTGATGAGCGGAGTCATGACGCCGCCGGCCGTCTCGATGCCCAGCGACAGCGGAGTCACGTCGAGCAGCAGCAAGTCCTGCACGTTCTCAGACTTGTCCCCGATGAGGATGGCCGCCTGCACAGCCGCGCCGTAGGCCACCGCCTCGTCGGGGTTGATGCTCTTGTTCAGCTCCTTGCCGTTGAAGAAATCCTGCAGCAGCTTCTGGATCTTGGGGATGCGGGTCGAGCCGCCCACCAGCACGATCTCCTGGATCTGACCTTTGTCTAGCTTGGCATCGCGCAGCGCCTTCTCCACGGGCTCCAGGGTCCCGCGGAAGAGGTCGGCGTTGAGCTCCTCGAAGCGGGCGCGGGTGATGGACGTGTAGAAATCCACGCCCTCGTAGAGCGAGTCGATCTCGATGCTCGCCTGCGTGGACGAGCTCAGGGTGCGCTTGGCGCGCTCGCAGGCCGTGCGCAGCCGCCGCACGGCGCGCTTGTTGGGCCCAATGTCCTTCTTGTGCTTGCGCTTGAACTCCTCGGCCAGGTGGCTGACCATGCGGTTGTCGAAGTCTTCGCCCCCCAGGTGGGTGTCGCCGGCCGTGGACTTGACCTCGAAGATGCCGTCCTCGATGGTCAGGATGGACACGTCGAAAGTGCCGCCGCCCAGGTCAAAGATGAGCACGTTCTTCTCGCCGCCCGCGCAGCCCTTCTTGTCCAGGCCGTAGGCGATGGCCGCCGCCGTGGGCTCGTTGATGATGCGCAGCACGTTGAGGCCCGTGATGGTGCCCGCGTCCTTGGTGGCCTGGCGCTGCGAGTCGTTGAAGTAGGCCGGCACGGTGATGACGGCGCTCTGCACCTTGCCCCCGAGGTAGGCCTCGGCGATCTCCTTCATCTTGGTGAGGACCATGGAGGAGATCTCCTCCGGGAAGAAGGTCTTCATCTCCCCCTTGTACTCCACCTGCACTTTGGGCTTGCCCCCCTCGCTCACCACCCGGAACGGCCAGTGCTTCATGTCCGACTGCACCGTGGCGTCCTCGAACTTGCGTCCGATCAGCCTCTTGGCGTCGAAGATGGTGTTGGTGGGGTTCATGGCCACCTGGTTCTTGGCGGCGTCGCCGATGAGCCGCTCGGTGTCGGTGAAGGCCACGTAGCTGGGGGTGGTGCGGTTGCCCTGGTCGTTGGCGATGATCTCCACCTTGCCATGTTGGAAGACCCCCACGCACGAGTAGGTGGTGCCCAGGTCGATGCCGATAGCCGGGCCGCGGGCTGACATCTTGACTGAAAAGGCGAACCAACAAGCAAGCGACGTGAAGACCACGAAGTAGGGAAGAAAGGCCCTCGCCCTGCGGCGCCCACCTAACGGCCGCCTGCACCACGCTCCGCGAGCTGCTCCACCACCTCAGTCGCGCCCCGCTCCCCCGGCGCGCTGCCCGGCTCTTATAAGCCTCCTCCCCGCCGCCGCCTCCCCGCCACCGCCTCCGGCGAACTCCCAGAGCCAATCTGCGGCCGGGCCCGCCCCCACCAGCCCTGCCGGCCCCGCCTCCGGCTTGCCCGGCTCCCCAGGGATCCGCCCCGGGCTCAACAGACCTCTAGTGCAGTGAGGGGCGGGACCCCAGCCCGAGCCAGGAACCCCAGGGGCGGCCGTTATGCAAATGAGATCCTCCCCCAGGGCCGTCGGCCGCTTGGGGGCGTTAGGCGCGCGCCCCCAAAGCCAGGCGTACTCTCTTTTTGCCCCGCCCCCCCACTATCGTTGACTTTTCTAAAGCGGGATTCGTCTACGTCCAATGGATTGGCAGGGCAGATGGCCAATGAGTAGCGCAGACTCCTAGGCGGGGGGTGGGGGAAAGAAAGGGCCTGCTGGGCGGAGAGAACGTGGAAGGGGAGCTGGACGTGGCGAACTTGTCTTGGGCTGTTGGCTCAGTGCTAAGGCTTCAAGTGGGCATCGTCACTGGGTGTATGGATTAACCTAGCATTGCAGAAGAGGGGGAACTCGTCTGGGGTTGGTTATACCGAATAAATACGGCCGGAACCGGTGCCGTTCCAACTGAGGGGTCACGGCCCGGGCCAGGCTGGGACGTGGGGGCGGCTCCCTTGGGCGGGGACAGATTATGAAAATGAAGTGGGCTGGGCTCTCAGTGGGTCCGGGAGGTCACGTGTTCGGAGGGGGGGCAGTGAGCGGCGTGTCGGGCGGGAGGGGGGGAGGCAGCTGTCCCGAGAGGGCTGGGGGGCCGCCTCGGAGCTGACCTGCACGCCCTGGCGACCCCTGCCCTTCCTGGCCTGTCACCCGCCACCCCCCGTTCGCGGCGCTGCTTTCCTTATTTTTGCTTTTAAATGCGGTCCCCGCCGATTTTGAATTCTTCACGGGGAAGCCAATCCCAAGTCCCGCGTGGCAGCCCCGCTCCCCGCGTGGTGCTTTCTCCCCCCCCCGGCCTGTGCACACGCGATCGCCTTTATGACCGAGTTGTGTTTATGACCGCGCCTTGGTCGCGATGACTTTCTTCCCCACGAGGGAACTGCAGTCTGGGCGCCCTGGCTAGGGACGGTAGATGAAGAGTCATGTTTTCGCTGTGGTTGAACTGGACGAGGAAGATAGCTCTGGAAAGTACTACCTGGCACCAGGTGACGGGAGTGACCGCGGCTGTCACTTCCTGGGGGGTCATCCCTAACACCCCTAACAAGTACTTAACTGGGGGGGGGTGAAGGGGATCTGCTCCTGTGAGGTTGACTGTCGGATATTTTAGGGAGGTTCTGGGGGCGGGAAGGAGGGAGAGATTCCAGAAGAACGCAGTTTGTGGGAGATGTGATCCCGAGGGCTTCTTGGAAGAAGCTGTGGAGACTACACCAGGTGCTGAAGTTTGCCAGCAGATTGGTAGAAAATACATGACTACTGCCAGTTCTGCGACTTGAAGAACTCAGGTCCTGAGCGCTGATTTTCGTAGCTTTTTCCACTTAAGGCTGGCACTCTACCGCTTGATTCACAGCTCCATTTCTGGCTTTTTGGTGGTTTATTGGAGGTAAGAGTCTCTCGTGGACTTTCATGCCTGGGCTGGTTTTGAACTGCGAGCCTCAGATGTCAACCTCCAGAGTCGCTTGGATTACAAATGTAAGCCCCCAGTGCCCGGTTAAGAAACACATTGTTGTAGTAGAGTTCTAAATTGAAGATGAGTGGCAGGTGGAGGGAGAGATCCTGACAAAATTCTCCACATGAGGACAGCATACATTAGGAATTTTATTTTTTTCAGTCCTGGGGCTTGAACTCAGGGTCTGGGCATGTCTCTGAGCTTCTTTGGCTCAAGGCTAGCATTCTATCACTTGAGCCACAGGGCCACTTCCACCTTTTTCTGTGTATGTGGTACTGAGGAATCGAACCCAGGGTTTCATGCATGCTAGGCCCACCTGCTGCTTTTTAATGCAGTCGTTTTTCTTTGAAGCTAAAGGTGGGAAGGGCAATGCTTCAAGCAGGCTGGTAATGTGAGTGTTACCCATACAATAGTTGCACAAGACTGTACTGGGGAAGTTTGTTTTGTTTTGTTTTGTTTGTTTTTTGGTCATGGGCTTGAATTCAAGGCCTGGGCCCTGTCCCTGAGGGTCTTTTTGTTTGTTTGTTTGTTTGCTCAAGGCTAGCACTCTACTGCTTTAAGTCACAGTGCCACTTCTGTTTATTTTCTGGTGGTTGATTGGAGATGGAGACTTCTGCCCAGGCTGGCTTTGAACTGAGATACTCAGATTTCAACCGCCTGAGTAGCTAGGATTACAGGCATGAGTGAGTGGCACCCCTCAAACAGTACTAGTTTCAACAGCAATTCCCACCGTCTTTTCCATGAAAGAAACTGAAAGGGACAAAAAAATGTAATAGGAAAATGTTTAAAGAAAATATTAAGAAAACTAGCACAAAACCAAAACATTTCTAACTGAAGCCACCCTGTATATACTTACATACTTACATGACTAATCATATCGATCTCTTGATTTTATTCATGGAAATTCTTGTCTTTAGTCTATTATTTTGTTTTTCTTTAAGAAAGGAGGGACTTAGCCAAGTGTGATGTTCCTGGTGCATATGATCCCAGTACTCTGGAAGCTGAGACAGCAGGATCAGAGTTAAAAGCCAGCCGGGACTGCACAATGAGAGTTTGTTTCACAAGAGTTGGGGAAGGAGAGGAGGGAGAAAGGGAAGCAAGGAAAGAAGGAAGGAAAAAAGAAAGGAAGAAGGAAAATAGTAGGCTGGAAAGCAGTACTAAATGTGATTTAGGAATAGGGAGTCGACTACAACTGACAGAATTGAGAAATACAAACTCTCCCAAATTCTTATATTCAGTCAGCCCTCCCCCATTTCAAGCAAAGCAACATGCCAAAAAAAAAAAAAAAATCAGGCAGGCAGACCCAACCTCTCCCACACAAATGCTAAACTTAGAACTTTAAAAGGAGAGGTTCTTTTGTGTCCTATGTCTTACCTCTGTATACAGTTATTACAAATCTTGTAATCAAATCTTGTAGTTCAACATAGCTTTCTGAAATCACAGCAACTATTTCTTCATTTTCATTTATGTATTTCTGCTCTAATTTGTTGTGTGGTTTCATGTTTCATACTTTACATGGCATCATGAGCTTCCCTCCCTACCCTCCTCCTCCCCCCAGGAAAAAAAAAAAGATGCAGTATTTATGTTTTGATTTTGAGTTCAAGTCCCAGGGCTTGAACTAGGGCTGGGCACTGTCCCTGAGTTTTTTTTGCTCAAGGCTAGTACTCTACCACTTGAGCCACAGCTCCACTTATGGCTTTAAATTTTTTGTTTTACTTTATTATTATAGAGGTGATGTACAGAGGGATTACAACTACATGAGTCAGGTAATGAGTACATGCCCTTTCATACAGTGTTTTCCCATCCCTCACTCTCTCCCAGACCCTCTCTTCTGTCTCTACCCACAAGTTGTATGCTTCACTTTCACCAGTATCCAGTGAGCTCCACTGGTGCTGCACTTCTTCACTCTTTTCCCTCTAGTTCTTTACTATTCCCACAACCCTCCTGAAGGCATAACACTTGAATATACCATATATAAGGAAAAGAAGAATCGCCTGAAAAATAAAAATATAAAAAAATTAAAAGAAAAAAATCAGAAAAGAGAAGTCACTTGTTTCCATCTTAGAGTTCATTTCAATATGTATATATTAATTATGTTCATAGGAAGAGGCACTTAGGCATTGCATCTTTGTGTTTCTCTCTTGAGAATATCCTCTTTTGGTCTCATTGTATGAGGATCTAGAATCCTGTATAATTTATCATATCCCAGTATATTTTAGATTTAATTTCCACATGTCAGAGCTTGCACTGCTTCTCTCTCTGAACATTATTTGTTCTAGTTCCATCCATTTCCCTGCGAATGACATTATTTCATTCTTTCTAATGGTTATGTAAAATTCTACTGTATATAGATACCACATTTTTTTTTTTTTTTGTTGGTCGTGGGGCCTGAACTCTGGGCCCAGTCGCTGTCCCTCAGCTCTTCAACTCAAAGCTAGCGTTCTACCACTTGAGCCACAGCACCACTTCTGGCTTTTTCTCCTTATGTAGGGCTGAGGAATCAAACCCAGGGCCTCATGCATGCAAGGCAAGTGCTCTACCACTGAGCCTCCTTCCCAGCCCAGGTACCACAGTTTTTTGATCCACTCATTTATTGTGGGCCATCTAGGCTCTTCACTTATGGCTTTTTTTCTTCTTTCTTTTTTTTTTTTTTTTGGGTCCAGTCGTGGGGCCTGAACTCTGGGTCTGGGCGCTGTCCCTCAGCTCTTCAGCTCAAGGCTAGCGCTCTACCACTTGAGCCACAGTG
>NW_012267218.1:31071639-31085730 GCF_000151885.1 Dipodomys ordii
CGGAAGTGGCGCTGTGGCTCAAGTGGTAGAGCGCTAGCCTTGAGCTGAAGAGCTGAGGGACAGCGCCCAGGCCCAGAGTTCAGGCCCCACAACCAGACCCAAAAAAATAAATAAATAAAAGACTCTCATGGACTTTCCTACCCAGGCTGGCTTTGAACCATATCCTCAGATCTCACCTTCCTGAGTAGCTAGGATTACAAGTGTCAGCCACCAGTGTCCAGCTCCGCAATTATTATTATTATTATTATTTTTTTTTTTGCCAGTCCCGGGACTCAGTACTGTCGCTGAGCCTCTTTGTGCTCAAGGCTAACATTCTACTGCTTGAGCCACAACACCACTTCCAGCTTTTTTTTTTGAGTAGTTTATTGGAAATAAAGTCTCATGGGGACTTTTCTGCCCTGGCTGGCTTTGAACTGTAATCCTCAGATCTCAGCCTCCTGAGTAGCTAGAATTACAGACATGAGTGATTGGTGTCCAGACCCAATTACTTTTTACAAGAGCCAAGTTGAAAAAAAGCATAAGTGAAAGTAACATACAGACAGTTTAACTTCTGAACATTGAGGAGGAAATTTTATTAGATAAAAGCAATAGATTTAAAATGTAACAAAGATACTTTATAATTCAAAAAGTCCATTTTATACTAATAGAAAACCACATTATACGTGCATTAATACCATTTATAATTAATGTAATTTATTACATTTATAGTTAGTATAGTCAAAACTTAAGCCACTTTTCTTTGGTAAATCTAATTCAATAGTTTAGTCAATCAAAATATTATTGAATTATTTCTATTTGGTGTACCTTTAATAATATTATATATTTCCTATTTATTTTACGAAGCCTACAATTCTATAAGTTCCCAAAACAGATTAACTCTAGTACTTCCTTAGACCCTAACACCTATGAATTTTCTTTTAAAGTATTTCATATGGTATTTGAAGTCTCCCTTCTCCCTCTTGCACCCACTATCTCATTGTAACTCCTTTGATTTTCAGTTAGTCTAGTTGTTAGAGTGAATATTCAAGTTACTATCCTAACTTACATTTAGAATTTTAAGTGACTCAACTTCTGTGTATTCACTATACCTTAAGATAGATCCCAGTGCAGCTCTCTAAAACATTTGAAGTAGGCATAAAAATAAAATAGGCATTTTAAAAAATATTAACATTTTGATACTACACAAAATAATACGAATAAGGAATTGAATAGTTAACAAAAATAAAAATATACAAGTTTATTCACAATAAGGAAATAATGTGGCCACAAGATGCATATGGTTAAGATGTATTTGTGTGTGTGTCTATAGCAAAGCATTTGTAGCAGGTTAAAATATTACTGTTTTTTTTTCTCCGAAAGGCTTTTAAGAACATGTTAACCATTCTTTCATGCAGTACTTAGTTGAATTTTATCTTGAAATTCAAAGCTGAAAGCATGACATCATATATTACTGTTGATAGTAAATGTTTAAAATTAATTCTACCTAATTAAGGTATATTGCTAAATTCAGAAAAAAATGTGTCTATGATTTGTGAAAATCTAGCAGTTGAAACAATGCTCTTCCTTTAAGTTAACAGCCTTAAAAAAGAGCTTCATTTCTATCAACAATCAAACATGTGACTGGAATATACAGCACAAAAGGAAGAGGGGCAAGTGTTATAGATGGATTATTTTATTAAAATATTGGCCTTAAAATCTGTTTCATTGTACAAATTTATTTTTACTTATATTCTAAGCTACACAGTTTGAGTATAATTTTAAGTTGCCTAACAATCATTGCATAATACATAAGCTATAATTCTGGTTATTTTAAGTTTGGAATTGTATGTGTTTACAGATATGTGATTATCTCTCTTTATAACATATTTACAGTAGCCTAGTCCTCTTATTTCTCAAGGGACTCTTGAATATAATTAGCATATAAAATTCATTTTAGTGTAGCTTTAACCACTGATATCATATGAATTTTACAGTTAACTTTTCTTTAGCAGATTTTCCACAAATACTAGGAGAGTCACTGTGAATCAGTTATGTTACAACCAAGTGATCCCAAAGTAATTTTTATTGAATTCTCTTGGATTTCTGCAAACTGGAACTTTTAGAGTTGATGAAGTTTGTCAGGAAGACAGAAAAGATGGTGCCACTTCAGACCTGATATGAAGATTGAGTCTTCCCCATGTCCTCTCCAAATTCAGATCTGTCACTTCTCCAGGGGGTTAGAAGGCCCTATTTCACCACTGCCACACAGAAAAAGACAAAACTCAAGAAAAATAATATTACAAAGTGACTGCTCTACAAAATAACAACATATTCTTAGGTCAGAATTTCTTAGTTTTTGGCACCAAGCTAGCACATTGTTAAAGAACAGGAACAAAGAATAGGTCCTAAAATTTAAATTTACTTACTTTTTAACCTTAACTCATTGTACCTTTCAAATATGTGCTTATTACTAATGTAATTCTTCAACCATAAGGCAACATTTTATTTTTGCATAGTCTAAGCTAGAATAGATAGGCACCTAAATATGTACCATACAAAAAGATGGTAGGTTAGACAAATAAAGGATAGGGAAAAAGCTAAGTGTTTTCTATCAAAAGTTTTATAATGTATTTAGTAGTGGCAAAATTCTGCTTCAAACATATAATAAAATGTAAAGCACATGTTCTTTTTAGTCTCAAGCCATCATACTAACACTGCTTTCTCCTAAAGTGCAGTATTGTATACTCGGCAAATGAAAGCAAATGAAAATCAAGTGCACACAGAAGTGGGTAAGGTATGAAGGGAGGACAAGTTTTCCTTCGAATCTGTAGGTTTATATCTCTCCAAAACTGCCCCATTGATTCCCGGAGGAAATATATTTTTGAAGCAATGTTTTGCACTAATAACAATGATTTTTTTAAAAAAATGACCTGTCTCTTAGGATGTTTTCCTCACATCAGGGAAGAATCATTTAGAAAACAAAGTGACTTTTCATAACTCAGGTGCTCTGGGACAAGGGCTTGGTATAGAGCCTGCCTTGGCAAACACAACACCCTGAGTTCAAACCACAATATTGCCAAAAAGCAAACAAAACAAAGCAAAACACACACACACACACACACACACACACACACACACACACACACACAAACCTGAGACCTGAGCTCTGCTGTTTCAACTGGTATATACTATTGGTTTAAGTACTGTGCCAGTCCTAGGGGTTCAATGCAGTGCTTGGGTGCTGTCCCTGGGCTTTTTTTCTTTTAACTCAAGGCTGACTATTTCTTGAGCCATAGCTCACTTCTGGATTTTTTGGTAGTTAACTGGAGATAAGAGTCTCACTGGGACTTTTCTGCTCAGGATGGCTTCAAACCACAATCCTCAGATCTCAGCCTTCTGAGTTACTAGGATTATAGGCATAAGCCACTGGCACCTGGCTCACACTTTTTTTTTGTCAGTTGTGGGACTTGAACTCAGGGCCTGGGCACTGTCCCTGAGCTCTTTTGCTCAAGGCTAGCACTCTACCACTTTGAGCCATAGCACCCTTTCCTTAAAAATTTCTTTTTAAACAAAGCCTAAGAACAAACTTTGTTGACTGTATAGTTAGATTCTTTTCTCAAGTCAGTAGTGTTAGGCTCATTTTCTTATATAACATCATTAACATTTCTAGCTCTGGAATGAAATTGTCTAACATTTCTGTTGTCCTTCAAGTTAGCCTTTCTTGTGACTTCTTAGTATAGTGGTGGCTGATACATTGATACATTTGATTCATGCTCAGTATTAAATTATAATATTCCTTTTTGCCATCAAATTCAATAGAAAAGTGAGAGAAGGGGAGAACAATTTTCACTGCTAACTCAAATTATTTGGTCTCCTGAACATAAAGAAATGAGTTAAAGTTAATGCTAAATTCAACTACCTGTATGCATATTATTTATTCAAAACCAGCATGATTTTACAAGCTGTTACTGTCATTTGCTTACTTTACATTTACCAATTGTCATTTACATTCCAAACTCTCACTTTTTTGCCTCTTGCTAGAGAATAAGTGTAAATTTCATCTGGTTTTTGTGAAATTATGTCCATGTTACCAAGTAAAATATCATTGTAGTTGATAGAAGTGGAAAGTGAGCCATGCAAATGATCCTTAGACATTGTTCACAGAAT
Organism: Dipodomys ordii; assembly: GCF_000151885.1. NCBI lineage: Eukaryota > Metazoa > Chordata > Mammalia > Rodentia > Heteromyidae > Dipodomys > Dipodomys ordii. The sequence goes on from NW_012267218.1 coordinate 31,075,786, forward strand.
CTTCTCCATTTCATCTATCTTGAAAAATAACATCTGACAGATGGTACCAAAAATCATTAAAGTAGTAGGTTTGGCACAGTAGCATATAACCTAGGCAGAAAAGTCATGTGAAACTCTTAGCTCCAATTAACTACCAAAAGCTGGAAATGAAGCTGTGGCTCAAGTGGTAGAGTGCTAGTCTTGAGCAAGAAAGCTGAGGGACAATGCCCAGCCCGAGTTCAAACCCTAGTACTGGCATACAACAATAAATAATTTTAAAAACACAAAGGAAAATAAAAGGGAAAAGTCACAGACATAGAAATATGGAAATTCCAAGTAATTTTTTTTTAATGAGTGCTGGTCCTGGGATTTGAACGTGGGGCTGGGTGTTGTCCTTTAGCTTTTTTTGCTCAACAATAGCACTCTGCCACTTCAGCCATAGCTCTACTTCCCACTTTTTTGCAGCTAATGTGAGATAAGAGTCTCATGTACTTTCCTACCCAGGTTGACTTTGAACCATGATCCTAGAATGTTCATTAGATACCCACAATTAACACCCACATTACCAGGCATGCCTCAGAAGCATAGCCTCATAGGACCTTTACCATGTGTCCCTATTCTGAAAAGGCCAATCTTTGTACTGGTAGGTGGGGCAGGTAGCTTAATGGCACAGAAATGTAGGCTAAGTAGAGTTATAGGTTCAAAATCCAGGCCTAATAAATATATAGTTTCTGAGTGATTTTAGAGAAAACATTACCTTTCAACATAGATCCACCATCTAGAAAGTTAGTATGACACTTACCTCAGATTGTGAGGAATTAAAATTATGCCTGTAAAGTTCTGAGTATGGAGTACTAAAAAAATGAGTGTAGGGCTTACTGAGAGTCCTAGTGTTAGCTTACAGGTTCCAAAGTTTGGAATATAAACCTCAAGTACTGCTGGGCACCAGTGGTTCACACCTGTAATTCTAGCTACTCAGGAGGCTGAGATCTGAGGACTGCAGTTTGAAGCTTGCCTGGGCAGGAAAGTCTGTGAGACTTTGCTAACCAGCAAAAAGCCAAAAATGGAGCCATGGCTCAAGTGGTGGTATGCTAGCCTTAAGCAAAAGTAGCTTTGGGACAATGCCCAGACCCTGAGTTCAAGCCAGAAAAAAAAAAAAAAAACAAACCTTCCCCGCCCCCAAACTTTCAAGTACTTAACACTAAGTGTACTCAGTTTCCTGACTGCATTACTAACCTCAAGTATCAGGTTACAAGGAGGATTCCATAAATGATATACAAAGAAGAGGATGGAAAAGTTGAACTCACCAAAATAGATTAATGGCCAAAATTTTTAATTCATAAAACTCATTCCTAATGCAACATGCCAAGGATATACCTAAATATATTCTAAAAAGTGGGAAAGGTTGGTGGTGGTTGGCAACTTTTTCACTGCTCAAGTAACTCATTCCACTGTATCACTAAGTAGCTTCCCTATTTAATAGATCTATAGAACTGCTCCTAAAAGAACGAGGAGCAATTGTGATATTAAGTATAAGACTTTCACCAGGCACCAGTGGCTCACACTTGAAATCCTATCTACTCAGAAGGCTGAGATGTGAGGATCATAAAAGTAGATATGCCAATTTCTTTATTCTCAACTATAGCTTGAACTCTGGGCCTGGCTGCTGTCACTGGGTTCATCAGCTCAAAGCTAGCAATCTACCACTTAAGCCACAGCACCACTTCTGGTTTTTCTGGTGGTTAATTGAAGAGTCTCATGGACTTTCCTGCCCAAGCTGGCTTTGAACTGTGATCCTCAGATCTCAGCCTCCTGAGTAGCTAGGATTACAGGAGTGAGCCACCAGTACCCAGCAGGAAAGGCACTCTTGGCTTTTTCACTTAAGCCACAGCCCTACTTCTTGCTTTTAGGTGGTTAATTTTAGATAAGAGGCTCAGTCTTTTCTGACCAGGTTGGTTTTGAAGCGTGACCTCAGATCTTAAGACTCCTGGGTAGGTAGGATTAAAAACATGAGCCACCAGTTCCAGACAGTTTTGTGTGGTTTGTTTTAGTTTTGCTACTCATTTAGCTTCTCACTAACAATAGCAAGTCTTTTTCTTTTTTCTTTTACTTTTGTCAGTCATGGAGCTTGAACTCAGGGCTTGGGAGCAGAGCCTTTTCTCTGGTTTTGCCCTCAACCACTTTGAGCTACAGTGCCACTTCGTTTTCTGGTGGTTAACTGGAGATGAGTCTCACAGACTTTACTGCCCGGGATGGCTTCAAACCATGATCCTCAGATCTTGACCTCCTGAGTAGCTAGGATTACAGGTGTGAGCCACTGGAGCCCAGTTACTTAATACAACAACTGCTACTAGTTTGTGTTTTTGTTTTTGCCAGTCCTGGGGTTTGAACTCAGGGCCTGGGCACTGTCCCTGAGCTTCTTTTGCTCAGGCTAGCACTTTAACACTTGAGCCACTGCACCACTTCTAGCTTTTTCTGTTTATGTGGTACTCAGGAATCAAACACAGGGCTTCATGCATGCTTAGCAAGCATTCTACCAACTAAGCCACATTCCCTGCTACTGATTCTTTAGAAGCAATTCTATAGATATGTAAGCTACTTAAAGTGGAAGATGATGTGAGCAGTGAGAAAATTGCCAACTACCACCAACTTTCCCCACTTTCTAGGTATATCGTTGGCATGTTTAAAACCATTATTGCATTAGGAATTCTATAATTAATTAGAATTATTTTAATAAAATTAGTTCCTCCTAATCTCACCTGTAATTTTCAAATGTTTTAGTTTAGCACATGTGTGTGTGTGTGTGTATACACACACATGCAGGTGACAGTACTAGGACTTGAGACTCAAGAGATTTGCACTCTTGCTCAGCTTTTTCATTCATGTTGGTGCTCTACCACTTGAGTCATACCTATACCTCAGACTTTTTTCCTGGCTAGAGAGATGTCTCTTAGCTTGTCTGCTCAGTCTTGCTTCAAACGTCCAACCTCAGATCTTAGACTCCTGAGTAGCAAGAATAGGTGTGAGCTACTAGCACCCAGCCTTCCCCGTTCCCCCCCCTCCACCCCCAGTTCTGGGGCTTGAACTCAGGGACTGGGTGTTATCCCTGAGCTGCTTTCTGCTCAAGGCTAGTGCTCTACCATTGAGTCACTTCTGGCTTTTTCTGAGTAGTTTATGAGAGATAATAATGTTGGACTTTCCTGCCCCAGCTGGCTTCAAACCAAAATCCTCAGATCTCAGCCTCCAGCCATTGACACCTGGCTTCAGCCATATTATACACACACACACACACACACACACATTTTTTTTTTTGAGGGGAGGTGGAGTTGGTCATGGGGTTTGACCTCAAAGCCTGGGCACTGTCCCTAAGCTCTTTTTGGTCAAGGCTAGAACTGTATCATTTTGAGCCACAGCTCCACTTAGTTTTCTGGTAGTTAAATGAGTCTCACCGACTTTCCTTCCTGAACTGGCTTTGAATCATGATCCTTAGATCTCAGCCTCCTGAGTAGCTAGGATTACATGCATGAGCCACCGGCACCTAGCAGCTTTAGCCATATTTTTAACTACAGTGTTCTTTCTACCTGATGTTCCTTTTAATTAAGTGTTCTGCCTGCCCTAGCAAAACTATGCTTATTTAAAATTTTTTTAAGGAGTCCCTCTAGAATACTTTGAATTTAATTTCTCTCCACAAATTGTTAATTACAGTTCATAAACATTTGCCACATACTATGCTACTCATATGGGTCATTTCTCTGAATCTGAATACAGGAGTCCAGGCATGATAGTGTAATGCCTCTCTGTAATCTCGGCACTTAGCACTCAGTGTAGCCTTGACTCCATAGTTAAGACTGCTTCAAGGGCTGGGAAGTTGGCTCAGTGGTAGAGTGCTTGCCTTGCATGCATGAGGCCCTGGGTTCGATTCCTCAGCACCACATAAGCAGGAAAAAAAAGCCGGAAGTGGTGCTGTGGCTCAAGTGGTAGAGTGCTAGCCTTGAGCTGAAGAGCTGAGGGACAGCACCCAGGCCCAGAGTTCAGGCCCCACGACCAGACCCCCCCCCCCAAAAAAAAAGACTGCTTCAAAAACAGAATATATGAGAAATTAAAACAAAACTTCTGAGTCCAAGCCTACAGCAGCCTTGGTTATACTTTCTGAAGTTCTTAGTTCTAGTTACTAAAGTTGCACTGTGGCAATTGTTAAGTCAACTGTATACCCTTAGGATTTCTGTTTGAAACAAAAGGAGGGCTGGGGATGGAACACTTGCCTGACATGTCAAGGTGCTCTGGTTTCTAGCACTAACACAAACAAAATTATTTTCAAAGCTAAAGATTTGGAGACTATATACTACAGGCTGGATGTTGATGACTCATGCTTGTAATCTTAGCTAGTTACAAGGCTGAGATCCAGAGGACCAAAGTTCAAAGCCAGATTAGGGAGAAAAATCAAAACTCCATCTCCAAAATAAATAAAAAGCTGGGAGGAGGTGTGATTCAAATGGTGGAACACTAGTCATGAGCAAAGCAGGAGGCCCTGAATTCAAACCTTAGTACCAGAAGAAAAGGAAAGAAAGAAAGAAGAAAGGAAGGAAGGGAGGGAGGGAGGGAGGGAACTAACTTTAAGTGAGGGAAGAATGAGTTGCCAGAAGCTCACTCCTGTAATCCTAGCTACTCAGGAGGCTGATATCTGGTGGGGCAGGAAAGTCTTGTGAGACTCTATCTCCCAATTAACCACACACACACACACCTGGAAGTGAAGCTGGGGCTCAAGTGATAGAATGGTAGAGTGCTAGCCTTGAAGTCTTATGAGATTCTTATCTCCCAATTTACACACACACACACACACACACACAGAGGAAGTGGAGCTGGGGCTCAGTGGTAGAGCGCTAGCCTTAAGAGAAAAAGCTAAGGGACAGCACATATGCCCTGCATTCAAGCCCTGGAAATGGCGCAAAAAAAAAAAGTGTGAAGGACTAGAATGGAAGGTGACATTCATCAAGATGCATTGTACTTATACCCTGACTTAAAGAGTTGGAACTTTGTACAACTACTTAACAATATATTTTTTTAATTGGTTGGAAAAAAAAAAGGTGGAAGCAGCAGAGAACTTCCAGTCTTGGTTCATTCTCTTCCCAGTCCAACAGCAAAAAAGTTAGAGCTAACTCCATCTCAGGAGAGAAAGGAAACTGGTTAGGAAGTGGTTAGATATTTTTTTCATTCCCCCTAATATTAAAGCCAGGTAACCTTTAAATGAACATGCCTCTATTAGAACACTTGTACCTTCCATTAACCCTGCGGTTAATTCTAAGATAAATGTGTATCTCTATATGTAATACAAAATCAGAGAAAACATTATGAAGTGTGGTTTTGTGAGACTTTATCATCTCAGGTAAATTTAGAGGTCATGTAAATTAAACCTTCTTCCTATTGGAATAAAAGAGTGGCAATATTTTTTAAGAAAAAAAAGCCATTGAAAATAGAAAAATTTTCGGTGAGGGTGGAATAAAATGATCCAAAGAAAATTATGTCCAAGGAGATACTATATTTTTTAAAAATCTGGCTTGCGTTTGTTTTCTCATACTGTACTGATGGTCTCTGGTTTTGTTAAGAACTTTTATCAGGTTTCTAGCAGTATACACACAGGTATCTTAGGTTTCAAGTTACATTTCGGACTTAACTATGTCTATCTGATAGATTACTGTATCCAAGACAAAGATGAATGACTTTTCCTGTTAGTCATGAGACTATCAACTGTGGGACTCTTTGCTCCCATTATTTTAATTTTACACTGGCTGTGCTTTTTCTGTCCTCACTGAACATTTTAACTCATCCCCAATAAATCTCTTTGCTCATTGTGCTGCAATATTTTCAACTAATCTATAATAGCCAATGTTTCTCAACTCTTTTGGCAACTTGTTCTTTTATGCGAATTATATAGAAAATGATTTGTGTATCTTAAAAAATGAATAAAAAAGTCTTATTAACTATCTATTCCTAATCACAAGATTGTGTTTTTAAATGAGTTAATTAAATCCCTTTCATGTGAGAAGGGTATTGTATTGCAAGTAATTCACATTAAAAGGCATTCTATTCAGTAGAGGTGTTTATTGGTGGGTCAGTAGTTTTGCCAGTGTTTTAAGTCACATGTACTCATTGTAGACCCTATGTCAAAAACTAGCAATACTACTATTTTATCTAAAAATTATAAACTGGTCCATTTATAAGCTGTGATTATCTTATAGTTCTCAAATTTAATAGCCTTTACAGAAAAAAATGAAGCATAGTGATAAACTGCATTTGTCACAACACATCTTCAAATCATAGATAGTATAAAACACAACACAATTTTTGTGCACTCTACTTTTTATAGAACAACCAGATTAATAATTGATTTCATTATTTTATTAGATTTATCAATATACATGGCAGCTTTCTCAAATCTCAAAGTTCCAAAAGTATGTAATTTAAAAGGTGAAAAATCATTTTTCTTTAGATGTCATATTCCTAGATTAAAATCTATTTATAAACAAAATAATTGACAAACTAACACACTTTAGAAATCAGAATATTTTAAATTAAAATACTTTTAATGAATACAAGATGTCTTTTTAATTAAAATTAACTATCATAGTTAAATTTAATATCACAAAGCAAAATGGCTTATCCCCACTTAAGTTTTCAAGTGAGGGAAAGTCATTGGGATTTACACTTAATATAAGTTTTAAATGTGATTATTAAATGATAAATATTTTATCAATTATAGGAAGCATTCATTTATAGGATTTCCTCAGGTCCATCAATCATCTTAGGCCAAGTAAGAGCCCATGTCAACCTTAAAGGTTAGATTTAGTACACCTAACTTGCCTAATAAGTGTGTCAATTTAAGACTACGAATTTCATTAATAAGGGAGAATGATGCAGTTAACCCACTGTCCAAAACTAAAAACTAAGCTAAAACTTGAAATAAGAATGGCCAGTGATGTTGGGCTTAAAATTTCATAGGACAATCTTAAAAAAAAAGAAAAGAAAGAGTGAAGTTATCACCTTACTGATAAAAAAAAAAACCAACTAAAGTTTAATAGTCAATGAAGGGGGTAACAGCCACTTACAGTCTACATTTAAATTTTATCACAGCTAAGAAAACTAGAAACAATGCTATTAAGAAACAACAAAAGTGATAAAACATTTAACACCTAAAATATGGATACTTAAGGTCCTAAACAAAAATATTGAAGGTAAAAGGGCCTTGAAAATTTTTTTGCAACAATTCATCTTATAAAATCAATTTCTAAATAGCTCATATCCTGTTGGCTTTGGTGTTTTCATCTGCTATCAACTAGACATTAGTACAGTAGAAAACCACTTAGGTTCTTTTCAAATGCTTGGCATTATAATGTGATCTCATATCTTTCCTCAAATTAAATTTTGCTCCACATATTCCACATGTATACAGATGAACATCCATGTGCTGCTCCAACTGTTCATTATTTGGGAATATCTGAAAGCAGACCTGGCATATAGTCTCACCAGCAGATAAATGAGAAATCATATGCCGTACATGGTCATGTTTTCGGAAGTTTCCTTGATCACAAATGGAACAGACATACCTGGCCATGCCTTTGTGCATATCATTGTGCAGACGCAACTGACGTTCTCTTAAAAACTGCTTTCCACATGTTTGACAAACAAACTGTTTTTCCTTAGTATGAACAGTGTAGTGTTCTCTTAAATGACACCGCTGGTAAAATCCTTTTCCACACAGATTACAAAAATGCTTTCGCCTGTGATCTCTTTCATTTTCTTCCATGATGGCACTCTTAAACATATCTTGGTCTAGGCAACTAGACATATGTTCAACCACTAGATTTTCAGTTTCGAAACGCTGGCCACAATTAGGACATCGAAAAGGACAGGTAGAATGTTTAAACAACTGCTTTTTTTGGATACTGCTTATCTGGTAGTGATTGTCCCTAAAGTCATCCAACATTTCAACAAACATATCTCTTATTTCAGATTGCTCATCAGGATTTTCTTCCATGTCCATTTTCTCCTCAGTATTTCCTAACCCATTCATTGTCAGATCTTGAGGCTCTCCACATCTTTGAGCATGTTCCTGAAGCTGTCTGCCCTTTACAAGGATTTGTCCACATTTACCACATGCGCAGATATTTTCAATGTGTTTGGCTAAGTAATGAGAGGACAAGTCCTCCTCCGTTATCGTGAGTCCACACAGCTCACAAGATGCATTTTCAGTATCCTCTTGTGCTGGACTGCTGTTGGTAGGAGGCCTCATATTTTCTAAACCACCTCTTTCCTCAACATTTATAGACATCCGAGGTTTTAGGGCTTTCCTACCACTTTTTTTAATGCTGACATCTTCTTCAACATAGTATCTATAAAATGGCTCCTCAGGTTCATCTTCTAATTCATCATTGTCAGTGGATTCATTACAGTCTTTATCATTAACTTTAATAATGTTATAGTCTTTCAGCTCATCAGTAGGAATATCTTCAGGTTCCATCTTGATAATGATTCTTTTCCTTTCAGCTGCTCTGCTTTTTTCTTCACTGACTACTTCAGACTCCACTGTGCTACTTTTTCTGGTGCCAGTGGTTGAAGCGGAATCATCAGGAGCCTGGCTTGTGTCTCCTCTATACTTGTCTGTCTGTGCAGAAAATGGTTTAGAAGAATCCTTGTCACCAAATTCAGCTTTGATGTTACTGTCTTTCCCCTCTCTAATGTCTACTATTCGGTGGTAGGATCTTGAGTTTTGGTATGAATGCCTGTTAGTACAGGTCAGCACGTGTTCATCTAGCAGTTTTTCACAGCTGAAGCCAAAGCCACAGCTATCACAGGTAAAACTCCGTCCAAAGCGTCGTGACACACGTTCTTTTGGAGTAGATAATTTGGACACAGAACTCTTTTTACACACATCAAATAGTGGTTCAGGAAAATTACCTAATGGTATAGATTCTTCCTCCGGCTCTCTAATATGTGGCGTATTTACTGTTGAACTTGGTTCTGTATACCACCGGTTCGTTTCACTGCCATTTCTAGCCACAGTGTCTTCATACATTCTTACCCCAAAAATCATTTTGTTGTTCTGCTTGCTGGAAGCAGAAGACGAACATTTTGAACTAGAACAATCTGCATCCTGTATGTCTTCTAAGCAGTCAGGAACATTGTACAGCTGTAGGTAGTTCATTGCCACTTTGAACTGCTCAAAACTAGATGGTGCTGTCATAATCTTTCCTAGGTACATAAACTGCAAAATGAGATCAAAACACTCAGCACTAATTTTCATGTTGCTGAGATTCAATTGTGCAGTACTATGCTGATGGTTCATGAAAAACATTCTAAAATAGGAGCTACAAGCAGCTAAAACTGCTTTGTGTGCTTGAAAGTAAATGTCATCAATTGCAATACAACAGTCACAGAGAAAACCCCATTCTCTTTGGTTGTTTAGCTGCTGAAGGACGTAGCTGCTGTGAGTAGGCTTTGCCATCTTCTATTAATTAGAGACCTATATAAAACAAAAATATTGATGTCAGACAAGATATCTAGAACACTTAAAAGAGAACAACTTTATTAGCAATTGTGACTCGTTTAACTTTACTATTATATAATTAGGTAGGATTTCCATCCTAATATAAACCCAATAATATGTACCTGAATTTTCTTTTTTTCATTTTGGTGGTAACTATTTCTATTACTGTACTGATAGTTATTGAAACTGGGAGGTAAGAATTCTATTTTTACATATACTCAAGAAAGTATATGTAAATAGCTCCATTTAGAAAAACTGCACCAAGGGGCTGGGAAGGTGGCTCAGTGATAGAGCGCTTGCCTTGCATGCATGAGGCCCTGAGTGCCAGTCCCCAGCACCACATAAGCAAAAAGAAAAAAGCTGGAAGTGGCTCTGTGGCTCAAGTGGTAGAGCGCTAGCCTTGAGCTGAAGAGCTGAGGGACAGC
>NW_012267218.1:31087685-31095952 GCF_000151885.1 Dipodomys ordii
CTCTTCAGCTCAAGGTGAGCGCTCTACCACTTGAGCTACAGCGCCACTTCCGGTTTTCTGGTGGTTTATTGGAGATGAGTCTCATGGTCTCTCCTGCCCGGGGTGGCTTTGAACCACAATCCTCAGATCTCAGCCTCCTGAGTAGCTAGGATTACAGGCATGAGCCACCAGTGCCCAGCTGAGGATCCAGGTTTGAAGCCAGACAGGCAGACAAATATGAGACTTTTATCTACAGTTAACCAGGAAAAAAGTCAGAAGTGGAGGTATGGGTCAAGTGATTAAGCACCAAGCCTTGATTGAGCTCAAGGTTCTTAGTTCAAGCTCCCCCCAGCAACCCTCTCCAAAAAAAGAAAGAAAAGAAAAAGGAAACGAAAAGACTTACTTTCTAGTTATGAGTTGTTCAAAGCTGAAACAAACTTGGAGGATTCTGAATGATCACACTAAAGCCAAGAAGGAAATGTTATTAAGAACAGTATAGTACACAGCCCAGTGCAAAGAGCACAGGCCTCATTTACACCCAACATACCTGGGTTCAAATCTAATTATGCAACTGGAGTATCCTCACTGACCCCAAGTTTCAAGGTGAGAATACGACCTCAAATAACATCAAACATAGTATTTCACAGATGAGTAAAATGTAATGCTTATCACATAACAGTTAAACAAAAATACATAGAATGCCAACTATATAGGCACATCTGAAGCTATATTCACTACTCAAATTAGTAAAAACAGAATACTAAACAAACATTTTTATTGGCTGTCCTGGGATTTGAACTTGGGGGATACACACTTGCTAAGCAGGTGGCATACCTAATTTTTGGCTTGAGTTATTTTTCCAGATAGGGTTTCTTGCTTATGGTGAACTTCCTATGATTACCTGTGCACATTTGAAGCCTTATTGGTTTGGGAATCTCATATTTTGCCTGGGTTGGCCTTGAACCATGATCCTTCTGTTCTCTACACAGAGAACAGAAGCTGGGATTACAACATGAGCCACAGCATCCAGCCTCAACAAATATTTATTATTAAGCACTGTTTAAACTACTGAGAATCAGCAGTAGCATGGGCATAATCTCCAGGATACCATGAATACTTTTTTCCAGACTAGTGATTTCATTCAACATGCACATAAGTGCCCACCCTACCAAAGACAGAATCATGCTGTAAAGAACACAGTCTATGTCCCATGGAGCTGGATATGAATCCTCCAGATGTCTACCAGTATTTCTGTCTTCCCACCATAGCATAGGAGAGCTAGACTTCATTTTAAAGGTTAACCTATAACTTCTAGACAATGTCATTATGCTACTGTATCGTTTCACCCAGGAGGCATGGAAAAATAAGCATCTAAATTCTTGAGAGATTTTAAAAGCTGATCTCTTGAAGAGAATTTTTATAATTCATTTACTTTTATTAAGTAATTTCAAACTTCAAGTTTGCTTTCTCAATTTCTTGACATCCTTAATAAAACTACAAAAAAAAAAACCTCTTAAAAACTTATTAAACACGTAATGGTGGCTCATGCCTATTATCCTAGCTACTCAAGAGGCTGAGTTCTGAGAATCATGGTTAGAAACTAGCCCCCTGGCAGAAAAGTCCCCATGAAACTCATCTCCACTTAACCACTCAAAAACCTGAAGTGGTGCTACTGCTCAAGTGGTAGAGAACTAGACTTGAACACAAAGAGGCTCAGGGACGGCATCCCAGCCCTGAGTTCAAGCCCTGCAACTGTGAAAAAAAAAAAAAAGTTGGAAAAACTTTTATCTGCTTATCTCAAAGTCAAAGCCAAGCACACCCAACAGATGAAGTAATTTATTAGTAATAAGACTTTTAGAGCTTAGATCTTAATCCAACATTCTTAATTTCATAAAAACAAAGACATAGGACAGTATAATCAATATATCAGAATGGTTAGATGTGGTAAAGTAGGTACTAGGACTACAGAAGAGACTTATGTCCACCTACATGGTACTAACAACCACTTCTCTCATAAGGTGAGGTGGGTGTTCTCAAAGAAAACTCAAGTACTAGGTGTGGGTTCTTAATTCAGTGGTCACTGGCCAGGTGCTGCTATCTATCCCAACTGAACACTACGGATGTGGTTTCATCCGTACATATCCATGTAAACTTACTGAATAGTCATGTTCCCAAAACATACTGAGTAAGCCATTTCAGAAAATTTCTACCCATAGTAAGATTTCAGAAATAATTTCCTCTATGGCTAAATCTCTTAAGTTGGAAATAACACTATCTGGGAAAAATGACAAGGTCTATAAGGATGTAACGTGAATAAGTAACAAAATTTTCACGAGACTCCAGAGAAATAAATAATCATTGCAAATTGTGTGAGACTTGCATTATATTTCAGGCTCAAGGTAATTTGTATAGTCTGGAGGAGAGCTAGCAGAGAACTCCCAATTTAGTACCCCCTTCTGCACCATTTATAGTTACCATCAGAACCTCAAAGAGGATTCAAGTGTAGGGTGAGCACAATAACATGAAAATCTGAACTACTCTAAAACCCTAAAGCACTATTTTTTTTAAAAAAAATTATGAGGAGCTGAGTAGCTGGGATTACAAACTGAGTATACTGAGAATTTGGACTGTCAAAAGGGAGATCTAGCCAGGAACTAGTGGCTCACATCTGTAATCCTAGCCACTTAGGAAGCTTATATCTGAGGATCACAGTTTGAAGCCAGTCCAGGCAGGAAAGTAAGACTCTTATCTCCCATTAAGAAAAAAAAATCCCAAACGTTTTTAATGCCAGCGTGTCATTTTAAAAGTTTAGAATTTTGAGCTGGGTGCCAGTGGCTCACACCTGTAATCTTATCTACTCAGGATGCTGAGATCTGAGAATTGCAGTTCAAAGTCAGTCTGGGCAAAAAAGTCTAAGAGGGGCTGGGAAGTTGGCTCAATGGTAGAGCGCTTGCCTTGCATGCCTGAAGTCCTGGGTTCAATTCCTCAGCACCACATAAGCAAAAAGAAAAAAGCCGGAAGTGGTGCTGTGGCTCAAGTGGTAGAGTGCTAGTCTTGAGCTGAAGAGCTGAGGGACAGCACCCAGGCCCAGAGTTCAGGCCCTACAACTGGACCCAAAAAAACAAAAGTCTGAGACTCTTTTTTTTTTAATTTAATTTTATTTTATTTGTGAACATACTGTACAGAGGGGTTACAATTACATGGGCAGGATAATGCGTACATTTCTTACCAAGCATTGCATCCTCCTCCTTTGTTTACCCTTCACATCCCTTCCCAGCCTCCCCCCTCCCCCCCAATCCCAATCCTAAGAGACTCTTAATCTCTAATTAAAAAGCTGGAAGCAGAGCTATGTCTCAAGTGGTAGAGCACTTATGCTAACTTATGTTGGATGAAGCTCAGTAAAAGTTTGGAAGAAAACAATGAATTATATACCAGAACAGAACAGGTTTGTGGTGAGATGTTGGTAAATAAATAGGGTTAGAGGGGCTGGGAAGGTGGCTCAGTGGTAGAGAGCTTGCCTTGCATGCATGAGGCCCTGGGTTCGATTCCTCAGCACCACATAAGCAAAAAAGGAAAAAACCGGAAGTGGCACTGTGGCTCAAGTGGTAGAGCGCTAGCCTTGAGTTGAAGAGTTGAGGAACAGCGCCCAGGCCCAGAGTTCAGGCCCCACGAATGGACCAATACATATGTACGTACGTACATACGTACATACATACATACATAAGGTTAGAGAACAGAAAGCAACGAGAAAGACATTTCAGGTATCTGTACAGATATGTAGGTAATAGGGGACTATGCAACAGGTTGGCTAGAAAATAATGGAAAGGGCTAACACTGATCAAGATGCACTGTACTCAGACTGATATTAAAGTGAAGCCCCTTTGTACAAACTAAAATAATAAAAATAGATAAAAGATTTTTAAAAGGAAAGAAAATGTAGATTTTGCTTTACTAGGATAAATAACAACTATAATACATTAGCTAGGACTTGTATATCATGCATTATTCTAGGGACAATATATATAAAATACATGTACAAGCCGGGTGCCAGTGGCTCATGTCTGAAATCCTAACTACTCAGAAGGCTGAGATCTGAGGATCGCAGTTCAAAGCCAGCCCAGGCAAAAAAGTCTGTGAGACTCTTATCTCCAATAAACCACTAGAAAAAACAGAAAATGGCACTGTGGCTCAAGTGGTAGAGAACTCGCCTTGAGCTGAAAAGTGCAAGCACAGCACCAAAGCCCCACGACCTACAAAATAAATAAATAAAATACATGTACATATACATCTGTAATTGTTCATATATGTATACATGTATCTCTACTTATCATGTTATCATTTAATCAACCCTTAAAATAAACTCTACAAAGTGTATACTATCCTAAGATCTTTTTTTTTTTTTTTTGCCAGTGCCAGAACTTGAACCTAAGGCTTCACTTTCTCAGCCTGCTTGCCTACCTATCACTCTACCTCTTGAACCACTGATTTTGCTGATTACTTTTGGAAATAGGAGTCTTGTGGATTTTTCTTCCCAATTAGATTTGAACCACAATACTCTGGATCTCAGCCTCCTGAGTAGTTGGGATTAGATGTACGCCACCACACCTGGCTATAAGACCCATTTTGCAGACTGAAAAGCAGAGTTTGGTTTAGATATGGTTTAAGTGCATTCTCTAAGTTTAATATGTCAGAAACTTCATCCTCAGCATGGCAATTTTAAGAGGTGTTGGAACATATCTGCCATAAGGTAACACAACCAGGGAAGCCCTCAGTAAGGCCAGAACCATGCTGCTTGGGCTTTCAACCACCAAAATTATGATATACATTGCTTTTCTTTGTAAGTTACTCATCCTTAGGTATCTTATTGTAGAAATGAAAAACTGACCAAAACAGAGGTATACAGTGTTAAATGTACGCCCCAAAGAGGAATTCTTGGGATCAGAATACAAGCAGCATTTCTCAAGCTTTCACCACCTATAAAGGTATCACATCAGCAAAATTTTTTTCCTTGAATACCATTTGTCAGAGTATACACCAATATCTAAAACTAAATTCTCCAGAGGTTTTTTCCTTGAAGTTTCTTTTTTTGGGGGGGTCCGGTCATGGGCCTGAACTCTGGGCTTAGGCGCTGTCCCTCAGGCTCTTCAGCTTAAGGCTAGTGCTCTACCACTTGAGCCACAGCACCACTTCCGGCTGTTTTCCTTTTTGCTTATTTGGTGCTGGGGAATCAAACCCAGGGCCTCATGCATACAAGGCAAGTCCTCTACCATTGAGCCACCTTCCCAGTCCTCTCCTTGAAATTTCTGAGAATGACCAGTTGTATAGACTCCTGAAGATAAAAGATATTATTGTACGCTACTTAAGTGACATTCAATAAAATGTAGAAAATTTTATTCACTACTTCAACCTAGCATTCAGGCTAGTTATTAGATTTCAGATTCAGTACTTAGTACAGGAAGTCCTGAAATTATAATTATGTTCCAAAGCTTATTTTTAAGTTATTTGGAACCTGAAACACATATTGCCATAGAAACAATCCTGTAAATGGTGGCTCAGTTTCATGCTCCTACCCTAAATCTGTTAAAACATACTATAGCTATGTGTTAATCCTGACAATGCTATATTATGACTTGTGTTGTTAGTACTGACAAGACTCCAAGGAGCAATAGTGTACAGTACTGCCTACTATACTGAGCCTTCAAGGACAGGGGGACAGGGATGAGGCTTAATAGCCTTAGTGTTCCTTGTGCCTAGCACATTCTTCCTACACAGTTGGCACTTAGTACAAGTTTGTTAAATGAAAGAATTAAAAGCCATTATAGGAAACACGCACTGCTAGATATAAATACCAGTTCTACCACTTATCAGCAAACTTTTTTCTTTAATCTTTTTTTGGGGGGAACCAGACCTGGGCTTGGATTCAGGGCCCGGGCACTGTCCCTGAGCTGCTTTTGCTCAAGGCTAGCACTCTACCACTTGAGCCACAGCACCACTCCTGGCTTTTTCTGTTTATGCAGTACTGAAGAATCAAACCCAGGGCTTCATGCATGCTAGGCAAGCTCTACCACTACACATTCCCAGCCCTACTTTTTTTTTGGGGGGGGGTCCGGTCATGGGGTCTGAACTCTGGGCCTGCGCGCTGTCCCTCAGCTCTTCAGCTCAAGGCTAGCACTCTACCACTTGAGCCACAGAGCCACTTCTGGCTTTTTCTGTTTATGTGGTGCTAAGGAATCGAACCCAGGGCTTCAGGCATGCAAGGCAAGCGCTCTACCACTGAGCCACCTTCCCAGTCCCCCAGCCCTACTTTTTTAGGCTGAGGGACAGCGCCCAGGCCCAGAGTTCAGGCCCCATGACCGGACCCCCCCCCCCCGAAAAAAAAGGATTCTTTCATAAATTAAGACTTTTTTTTGTCTTTTCAAGTACTATAATATTTTTAAAAATATTGTCCTTGTGACATGATTTATATAACTATATGAAATGACCAGGTTCAGTCCACTGTTGTTGTATGTGTATGCACGCACACTAGTAGTAGGGCTTGAACTAAGAGCCTGAGGCTGTCCCTTAGTGTTTTTGCTACAATTTGAACCACATCATCAGTTCTGGTGTTTTGTAAACCAGACAGCAAACTGAGGCTCTTGAATGTTCAGTGACATGCTTGAAGTCACATCTAATTTTAATGGCTGTCAAGTAAGACCTTGTCTTTTTTTTTGGTCAGTCGTGGGCCTGGGCTGTCCCGCCGCTCTTCAGTTCAAGGCTAGCACTCTACCACTTGAGCCACAGTGCCACTTCCGGCTTTTTCTGTTTATGTGGCGCTGAGGAATTGAACCCAGGGCCTCATGCATGTGAGACAAGCACTCTACCACTGAGCCACCTTCCCAGCCCCAAGTCTTTGTCTTTCTAATGCTGGCCTAGGGCTCTCCAGCTCCAGGGTAAATGCAGCTCCTCTGTATAGTACAATTTGTTTCTGTTCTCTGTATCAGGCTTTTTTGCTGGACATGCAGAAGCTGCTCCAACTTGCAAGAACTGTTTGCTACCACATGAAAGGTCCTCAAACTTGTCATGCTTTTGAGACTCTGGTTCATTGATATTTTTGTCTCTTTGTCAAGCTGACAAATTACTTCTAAAAGGTGTACTAATCTGCTGCTCACATTTCAATATGTTATGGACTGTGGAACCAGACAAAACTCATTGAAGGTAAATCTACATGTTTTAATTTTCTGTGAGGACTCAGGGGAGAACTCTATGAGGAAGACTTAAGATTTTAATTCCTGTACTTCATTAGCAGGAAATCAAATTGCCCTCTTTTGCTTCGTGTCAGGGCAATGGATAGCTAAAGTTGCCTAACAGATAACTTATGAATAAGTAAGATGGCTCTTTAGTTAGCCTGAATTATAATCTAGGAAGTGAATTTATCCACACAAAAAACAGAGGGAAGAATCTTGGAATAATCTTTCCCTCAAAATTAGTATTTTCAGCCATACATTCTAAAGAGAAGTAGAATAGTGTCTTCAACCACCAGAGGGCACTCTGTAAACAGCTTAGGCCTCTCAGCTAAAAGCGGGTTCACCAGGAAGTGACTTTTCGCACGTGGCATTTGTATTTTTAGGGTTCATTCTGTAGTACTATCTATTTCAAAGTATCCCTTTCTCATTTTGTGTACCCAGACTGGGGCCCACAGAAAACCACTTCGCTCTCTACATCCTGTCTCAGCAAATACCCAGGCTGGTTGGGACTTAACCTCATAACTATTAAGTCCTGACAATTTTCCCACTCAGTATTTCCCAAACTTGCTCTTTATTCTGTCCTCTCCTACCTATCCAACTCCCATAAAATCTCAAATCAGTCCTGTAACTCAGGACTGATACCAATCTACCACTCATTGTCTGGCGACTGATAAAGAACAAAAAAGTAGACCTGGCACCAGTGGCTCACATCAGTAGGCCGAGATCTGAGGATTATGTAAAGCCAGGCCCAGCAGTACAGTCCATGAGACTCTTATCTCCAATTCACTACCACCACCACCCTGCCCACACACACAAAAAAACTGCAAATGGAACTGTGGCTCAAGTAGTAGAGTGCTAGTCATGAGCAAAAAACTCAGAGACAGCCTAGTACCCAGGCCCTGAAAGTTGAAGACCTAAGACTGGCATGCACACACACAAACAAATTAGGCCAAGTCAGTTCCCCTGCTACAATTCCCTTTGCATATAACTCTTCAAGCTAAAGTATAAGCTCCTTAGTCTAGACATAGATAAGCAGTGCCCACCCATCTATTTTTTTTTTTTTTT
>NW_012267218.1:31097101-31098692 GCF_000151885.1 Dipodomys ordii
TATCTCTAAAAAGGATTACATACATCTCACATAGACAGCTACCAGAAAGATCTAGCTGATCTCATTCTTTTAGCGCACGTGCTTTTTTCTTACAGCATTGAGGATGGAACCTAGGACCTCCCACATGGTAGCCAAGTGCTCTACTATAGAACTATGCTTCAGCCTTCAGTACTTATTATGCCAGTCCTGGGACTTGACTCAGGTTCTGGGGGGTGTTCCTGAGCTTTTCTAAAGCTCAAGGGTAGTGCTCTACCACTTATTCCTCAACTCCACTTCATGCTTTTTGGGTGCTTACTTGGAGACTAAGAATTTCAGACTTTTCTGCACGGGCTTGGCTTTGAACCTAGATTCTCATATCTCAGCCTCCTGAACAGCTACAAATGTGAGCATTGGCATTAAGCTTCAAATTTTATTTGAAAACAACTTAAAGACAGAGTAGTGTATATACAACACCCACATCATCTTCACCTCAAATAATGTTATGGCTAAATGTTATGACTACTTGGGGGCTTTACTTCACTGTTCATTCTTCTTTTTTGTTTTTTTTTTTTTGGGGTCCGGTCGTGGGGCCTGAACTCTGGGCCTGGGTGCTGTCCCTCAGCTCTTCAGGTCAAGGCTAGCGCTCTACCACTTGAGCCACAGTGCCACTTCCGGCTTTTTTCTTTTTGCCTATGTGGTGCTGAGGAATCAAACCCAGGGCCTCATGCATGCAAGGCAAGCACTCTACCACTGAGCCACCTTCCCAGCGCCAAATTTGTGAAATTTATATAATCACTTAATCTCAATACAAAATTAAAAAAAAAATTTCCCTTGATCCCATATTACCTAACAATGAAAACTTTCCTTCTTCCTGTTTCCTTTCTTTAGAATGTTTTCCATATCTAACTCATTCTCTTTGGGAAATTCTTTCTGGTCCCAGAGAGGAGGCAGATGCCTTTCTTCTGTGTAGCCTATTATACATGCAACTATATGGTGACAAAGACTGCCTCATCCAAGCAGAGATGCTACATTAAAGACAGATACTGTAATTATTTGGCTCCTCCGTTTTACTGTAAGGTTTTGAGACCAAGGCACTGTCTTAGTCATTACTGTCACCTTTAAACCTCTAATAGTTGCTTAACCCTTAGTTGATAGGTTTTGAATGAATCAAGGCTTAAGTTTTATTTTACTAATCAATTTTTTGGCATTTTTTCAGTTACAACTTTCATACAGTAGTTGAAAAGTCAGAGTATTTTTCATACATTATTCAACTGACTCTCAGTTGATAGGCATTTTTTAAATTATATTCATTTTGTGAGTGAAGAAATAGGTCCACTAGTTAATTGCTCATTGAGTCCAAGTAGAGGATAGGAGTCAAAACTCTGTCTTTTGACTCAAAGTCCTAGGTTTTAGCTTTTTAAAGTGTATAACATTCACTCTTTTTGGTCATGATGATTAACTGAGCTATCTTTTAGCTGTATAGTCACCTTTTTCCACAAATCTTAACACTCATCTTTTTTTTTGGGGGGGGGGTCATGGGACTTGAACTCTGGGTTTGGGAGCTGTCCCTGAGCTCTTCAGCTCAAGGCAAGTGCTCTACCACTTGAGCCAC
>NW_012267218.1:31102692-31105785 GCF_000151885.1 Dipodomys ordii
CCCCCCGCAAAAAAAGAACATCAGCCTAGAAACATGTCAGTTCAAGAGTAGGCACAACGCAGCACAGCTATGTTCAAGTGGTGCTTCTCTCACTTTTAAAACAAGGAACTAACTGTTCAGTGATTAGCTCTGGGGAGTGGGAGTTAGAATGACTTTCATTTTTGTATGTGTGCCTGTGTGCACAGATCTGGGGCTTGAACTCACAGCTTTGTTGCTCAAGGCTAGTATTCTACCCCTTGAGCCACAGCTCCACTTACAGCTTTTTTTAAAAAATTGGAGATAGGAGTCTCACAGATGTTCCTGCCTAGGCTGGCTTTGAACTGCTTTCCTCAGAGCTCAGCCTCCTGAGTTGCTACCATGAACAGGCATGAGCAACTGACACCCAGCTAGTCCCAGAGCTTTTTTGCTCAAGGTTAGTACTCTACCACCTGTGCTCCTCTTCTGGCTTTTGGGGAGTTAATTGGAGAGAAGACTCTCACAGGCCTTCCTGCCCAAGCTGGCTTTGAACCACAATCCTCAGACCTCAACTTCCTGAATAACTAGGATTACTGGGGTGAGCCACTAGTGTCAGGCTTCATTTTTTGTATTTCATGTATTAGTGTAGGTTGAATTTTTACAATAAGCATGGATTTTATTATTTTTAAAGTGTTTCTACTTTGAGAATAGGCATAAGTAACTTAATTTGGTTCCAGTAGACTTTAAGAACAAAGAAGAAAGCTAATCTCATTACTTTATCACCAGAAATTCTAGCATTAAGAAATGTCAGCAAGAAACATTCTATAGAGACCAAAGTGAACTCTCAAGCAGAAATTTCACAAATATACATTGATACCAACAGGTTATAGCTTAAGAATATAAATGTATTGACTTTTTTGTGAATTTCTATCGCACATAGTATCCTTCCCTCTAGGCAGGTGAACAACAAAGGCTTCATGCCTCTCCAGACCAGAGGACAAGTGTGAAAGTAGGCACTTTAGACAGAGAAACAGGATTGCAAAGAACAGACACATTTTGAAAAAGATCCCTTTGATGCACCTTCTTAAGAGCTTGGCAAAAAAAAAGAAGAAGAAGAAAAAGAAGAAGCAGGAAGCAGTAAAAACTTAGAAGTTACAATGAAATCGAAATACAAGGTCAGAAGCTGAGTGTGGTGGCAGCAGACCTATAATCCCAGCCCTAGGAAGACAAGAGGCAGAAAGAGAAGCAAGTTCAAGGCCAATCAGAGCTACATAGTGAAGTTTAGTCCCTAAATAAATCAATAGGAAGAAAAAACACAAGGTCAAAAGCATGTGGTCGTTCACATTAGGTCTTGTTAAAACATGATTTCTCTTTTTTCTCTGACAACGATCTGCCATCTCCTTTCACTCCCCCCCACAAGCGGTGGTAAGTAGACTAGTTAGAGATGGAAAGAACAGAAAGTCTTTGGCAATGACTGTTCAATCTGAGTTAAGATCATGAAATTTTGGTCTCTTTTTGTTTGCTTGAGATACAGTCTCCAGTTCTGTAGCTCAGGCTTGACTAGGAACTTGCAATCCTACCTTGGCCTCCCAAGTACTGGGATTACACCTGGTTGAAATTTAGTCTTAATGAGAAACTCTGCTGTTAAACAGCTGATTATTAAAAGGCTTCGGAATAGCCTTTTACCTCAAACTATGCTTGTTTACTGTTTCTTTAAGAGGAGGATGTGACCTGTAGTTCCCAAAGCCATTCAGTTATTACTGAGACATTAAGTATCAGAAAGTGACTCAAAAATGAAGTTTGCGTGAATGCTCATCATGTCGTTTACACTGACAAAATTTTATAGAATCTAAATGTCTCCGTTCTCCAAAGAAGACTGTAGTTAAAGCTGTCATTCGATTTGCACTTTCCCCGAATCTGCTTCAAAGTGCCTCGAGGTCGCCCCCCAAAATTCTAAATGTATCACGTGTCATCAGGATACAAATCGGGGTGTCATGGTGCACGCCTGTAATCCTAGGAAGAGGGCTTGGAGAGAGGCGCTCAGGCAGGGAAGAGGATGACGAGTTCGAAGCCTGGGCTACACAGCAATGCGGGGGGGGGGGGGGACTCGGAACACTGAGCGGGTTCGAAAGTCGGAAGGAAAAGTTGTTCTTGTCTCGAGGCTTACCGTAGGGATGGCAACCCGTAGAGAGCCGCGCGCACCTTCCTGCCGCACTTAGGGAACACCCGCACACGTACACACGCCCTACCCCCAGCAGTCCCGGCCTGCCATTAACCTCTTCCTAACTTGCAATAAGGGGGCTGTCAAGGCCTCAGACCGCGTGCACACTCGGTGAGGTGGACAGAGGGCCGGGAAGGGGCTGCGCCCGACTCCGGCCCGCACACGGGAGCGCCACCGCCGCCGGATCCGCAGCCACCGCCGCGCTCCCCGACACACCAGCTCAACTCTAGTGAGCGCCACCGCTGGAGGAAGCCAGCGCACTTTCTTCCCACAGAGAGAAGCCCCCGAACTTGCCCAGACCTACGACTTTTTAACGGAACAAAACCCCAAGTGTGCCGGCCAGAAGAGGGGGGGAGGGGGAGGAAGAGGGTGGGAAAGCGCGTCGGCAGAATTCGCGCGGCTCGGACGCCTCCACCCTCGGAGCTCGCCCAAGTCTGCGGCCTCGGGCTCCGGGACGCTTCCCCTCCCACCCGCCGCAGCTGTAAGTTGAGAGAAGCGGGCTCCGGGCCCGTCAATCACCCGAGTCCTCCCGCCTCCCGGCTACACCTCCCCTCCCCCCCTCCAAAAAAATAAAATACCGGCGGTGGGAGCGGGGGTGGGGGAGGACAGTAACTAATTTGCCAAGTCGGCGGCACCCGGGCTTCGCCTCCGACCCGCGGGGACCGCGCGCTCAGGACCCGGACGCCGCGGTGGAGCAGGCGGCCCTCAGCCGGCCCGACGCCGGGTCCCCACCAGGCGTCCGCGCTCCGGCTCCCCGCACGGGTCCGGCGCCGCTCCGGCTCCGCACTCCTGTCAGGCCCGCGCGGCCCGTCGTCCTCTCGACCGGGCTAAAGTTGCGCAAATGAACACCACAGCGGGCAAATACTCACCGGCCGCAGCAGGAACCCGGGCTGTGGAGATTTTAGGGAGTTTAAGGC
>NW_012267218.1:31106537-31119567 GCF_000151885.1 Dipodomys ordii
CACCCCGGTCCCGCCGAACACGCGGGCGCATTCTCCCCGCCCCCGCCCGGACTGAAGGGGCGCCCGTGTTTTTGCACACCCCGGGGAAAGTCCCCGGGTCACGCGGCTGTGTGTGGGGAGCCCGTGACGCTCAGGCTCGTCCCCACGCTTCCGCCCAGAGTCACGACAGGGGACTTGTGGCGGCGGTACTCAGCGCGCGGGCCGACCCCCGCCCGGCCACTCCGGCGGGCTGGCGCGCACGTACGCACGCACGCACGCACGCACACCAGCTCCGGCGCCGCGGGTTCTTCGGCTACCAGGCGCACGGTCACGTGGTTCCACCGCACGGCGGCTGGCGCGGGAAGCCGCGCGAGAGCGGGCCCCGGGGTGCGTGAACGGCGCCTTTGCGTGCTGTGCGCCGCGCGGGAGCCCGCCCCTCCCGCACGGAGGAGCCGGCCCGCCGCCGCGGCGGAGTCTGGGTAAGCGTCCCGGCCCAGCCCCTGTGGGCTGCTCCGGGCTCAGTCCCTCCCGCCGCGAACCACCCGGGGCGGCGGCTGCTGCACGGGTCGCGGGGGCCGATGCAAGTAGCCGGGGTGAAGGGCGTTTCTGGTCCGTTTGAGATGTCAGGCTGGGCGCAGGAGGAAAATGGCAACCGCGGCAGAGCTCGGGGCGCAATGGATTCCCTGACCTACCTTCGCTGCGGGCCGCCGGGGCCTGACGCTGGCGGGGATGGCGCGCGGGGCCTTCGCAGAGGCATGGAGTCCTGTTGGCTGCGGGGCCTGCTGCCACCCCGCACGGGCGAGGCCCGAGGCTGCTTCCCCTGGGCGCCCGGGCCTGCGCGGATTTGCTGGCTGGGCTACGGGGACGGAGCGACCACTACCCTTCCTTCCCCTCCAGTGTGTGAGCTCCCAGATTCTAGGGGAGGAGGCCCGCCTACTCCGACTATTCTCTTCTTTCTTTCTTTTTTAAATGTTTAGCTCCCATGCAAACCCAGTGTTTCGTTTTGAAGCCTGAACCATCTTATCATCGCCGTCATTATTTGAAGAAATCAAGCTGTTATCAGTTGCTTGGGCAACGCCTAGCAAAGTATCTGGGAACTGACCGCAGCTAACAAACGTGTTTTATAAATTAACACCGGTGTTCTTCCTCCATTGCAAAGGGATCCAACTTGGCATTCTTTCCTTTGAAACTCAAGTGCTTTTGAAGGGGCTGTTGATTCTCTCATATATTCTGTCAACTTTAGAATCTCGCCAAGCTTTAGACCTCATATAAAATCCAGTTCATCCTTTTCCTTTTCAGACCTGATGAGCACTTCGTTGCTTAGTCTGGGTCTTACCTCTCAATAGCTGAACGTGACATCTGCAGTCACTTTTGTCGTGTCATTCCCTCTGTACCAAGAATGAAACTGCCAGTTTAACCTGCTCTGGGCAGTGTATTCACCAGCGGTGATTACAGTTGCCTTGAAAATTTCTCAAGTTCATTGAGAAATCGGGCTCGGCCAGGTGAAGTAGCTCAGTGTCTAGGAGAGACTGTAATGATTTTGGAGCCCATACCACACATCTCTTCATTTCTGGTGTCTGCGAGAATCATAGACAGTTGTCACAGACAGTTGGTTGTTCCTTTAGGTTAAGGCATCACATTCTCTTAGCAGTCTGGATGTGTTTGACTTAAGGGTAAAGGAAGACTCCTTTACCCATTATGGAGTGCTGCTGGTGTGCTAGACATAAATTCAGTTTGATGGCTAGAGATGCCATTAGGAAATCATAATACATAAGGGGATAGCAAGAAAACAGGAAGGGAGTCCACAAGACCCACCCTACCCTTTTTGCCCAGACCCACCCTAGATGTCGTTTTGGATATAGTAAAAATGATTTCTCAAGTTTGGTTCATATTTTTTAAGTACCATCAGTGGGACAACTTCCATTCCCACTGCTTTCATGGGTGAATTTTGAAGCCTTACTAAAAAGAGAAGGTCTTGTTGTCTCTGTGTTACAAATAATGTTAGGAGCCTGAGGAAATGAGGTCAGAGAGATTTACCTGACTGTGCTGATGTAATCATTTGCAGAGGAATTTAAGCCTAGATCACTTATCTTTCAAGTCTAGTCAGTGCCCTTATGCATTATATCGAGCTCCCACTTCAAACCAGGAAGGGAGTGAGAGAATCGCCTGTGGCTGATTTATTGGCGCCTGTGGTTGCCCAGAGAGGCCAACTAGGACTTTCAGCTGCCCTCTACGTTTAGAAAGTGGAGCTATGTGCTTCCACCCTATCTCCTGAGGGGAATGCTAAGGAGCCAGGCTGTCTAGCTGGGGAGGAGGGGCCCAAGGGCCTTGGCCATAAAATATCCTAGCCAGGGCAGTGCTGGGAAGTATTGCATAATGCCCTCCTACTACTGAACCAAAGTGATTTATTCGCTATAATCTGTAGGTAGTGTTTCACCAACTTGTCCATTTCAGTAGTAATGGCCAGAAAAGAGTTGGAAATTTCATATTATAGATTCCCCCTCCCCCCCTTTTTTTAAAGTTAAAGTGCAAGCCTGGCCCTGGTGGCTCATGCCTGTAATCCTAGCTACTAAGGAGTCTGAGATCTGAAGATGGTGCTTCAAAGCCAGCCTGGGCAGGAAAGTCCATGAGACTCTTATCTCCAATTAACCTCCAGAAAACTGGAAGTGGCGCTGTAGCTCAAGTGGTAGAGCACTAGCCTTCAGCTGAAGAGCTCAGGGACAGTGCCCAGGCCCAGAGTTAAACCTTCATAACCAAACAAAAAACAATGCAGGTGCTCTTACCTTGAAAATGTAAAATACTTTTACACCACTCATTTCTGTTTATTTAATCCACAGAACTTGCAAACTCCAGCCCTTTGAGAGGAAAAGGTGTTCTTAATTTGCTAGTTACCAGCACAAGCAATGGAGTTAGATGGGGTTTTTTGATCTCTGCTTCATGGCATTTTTAGTTGTGTGTCCTAAATATAAATTTCGTCCTTATCTGCAAAATACAAATAGTGAAAATAATACATTAGTACCATGGGGGTTGAAAGAAATTGTATGGGCTGGGAATATGGCTCACTGGTAGAGTGCTTGCCTGGCATGCATGAAGCCATTGGTTCAATTCCTTAGTGCCACATAAAGAGAAAAGTCTGTAAGTGGTGCTGTGGATCAAGTGGTAGAGTATTATCCTTAAGCAAAAGAAGCTCAGGATCAGTGTCTAGACCCTGAGTTCAAGGCCTAGGACTGGCAAAAAAAAAGATTGTATGTAAGGCATTTAGCACAAGGCTTTGGATATAGTATTACTCTTCATAACAGTAGATATTGACAATAGTACTATATTCCCCTACCATAGGAAAGATACTGCTACTTGAACTTTTGAAAAAGAGTGGAAGAAGTAAAGCAATCATAAATCTGAGGATTATTACTTGGTTTTATTTATACTTGTTTCTCCCATATACACTGCCCTCTGGTCTTGGGGCTTGAACTCAAGGCCTGGACCCTGTCCCTGAGCTTTTTTGCTCAAGGTTAGTGCTCTATAACTTTGAGCCATAGTGCTACTTCTGGTTTTCTGGTGGTTAATTGGAGATAAGAGTCTCACAGAAGCTGGGTGCTGGGTGGCTCACGCCTGTAATCCTAGCTACTCAGGAGGCTGAGATCTGAGGATCACAATTCAAAGCCAGCCTGGGTAGGAGAGTCTGTGAGACTCTTTATCTCCAATAAAAACCACTAGAAAACTGGAAGTGGCACTGTGGTTCAAGTGGTAGAGCACTCGCCTTGAGCTGAAGAGCACAGGGACAGCACCCAAGCTCAGAGTTCAAGCCCCACGACCGACCAAAAAAAAAGGGGGGGGGGTCTCACAGACCTTCCTGCCCAGGCTGGTTTTGAACTATGATTCTCAAATCTGAGTAGCCTCCTGAGTAGCTAGGATTATAGGTGTGAGCCACTGGCTCCTAGCTCTCCCCACCCCCCATTTTGAAAAATATTTTTTTCCAATTTGGAGGAAAAGTATTCATAGTGTTAAGTTTTTAAAATTTTTCTAATTCATTTCTTCCCTGTTTATAAATAAGTTATACACAGATGTTTCATTTCTTCTGAAAAAGGTAGGCCCTTTAAGCAAAGGGTTTCATTAGTCCAGGTGGGTAATACGTTCATGGAACTCTGTAATATGTTCATGTTCTCTGCCAAAAGAAGTGTTGGTTGACTTACCCCATAAATAATCATTGCTCTTGCTCACTGTGTTCTCCAGGTCTACTAGCGTGAGTACCTGATTTTTTTTTTCTGTCAGAAATACCTACATCCATCTATCTGTCTGTCTGACTGTCTATCTATCTATCTATCTGTCTACGGGCTAAGAAGAATCTTCCTCACGGGGTTCTGTATTTTTTGTTTTGTTTTGCTTTAAGTTCTTGCAGTTTATACTCTGTGTTACCTTTTGTTGACCTGGTGCTATGGCTTTATCAGGCTTTCCACAGCAGGGTTGGAGACAGAGAAGGCTGTTGGTGTCAACAGACAGGAGGCCCATACTAACATTTCCTTATTCAGTTAAAAGTTGCTAGAGCGTAACTGCTCTTCCTGTATCATCTACAGCTACTTCTCTAACATCTGTACATTTTCATAAATATATGTCTAGAATATAGGACCAATTCTACCTCAGGTCCTAGTTTCAGATATGGGGTTGCTATATCATTTTTAGATATTATGAAAGTAAGTATAAAGGAATATGGGCATAATTCTTTTTCTTAATTTTTTTCAGCCAGATGCCAGTTGCTCATGCCTATAATTTTTACTATGTAGGCGGCTGAGATATAAGGATTAAGGTTCAAAGCCAGCCCAGGCAGGAAAATCCATGAGACTCTTACTTCCAGTGAACTTCAAAAGAGTTGGAAGTGGAGCTGTGGCTCAAGTGGTAGAGTGCTAGCCTTGAAAAAAAAAGAAAAAAAGTTCAAAGACAACACTTAGGCCCTGAGTTCAAGCCCTAAAACCAGCACTCACAAAAAATATGTGTGTGTGTGTGTGTGTGTGTGTGTGTGTGTGAGTGTGTGTGTGTGTGTGTGTGTGTGTGTGTGTGTGTGTGTGTGTAGCTGGGTGTGGGTGGCTCACGCCTGTAATCCTAGCTAGTCAGGAGACTGAGATCTGAGGATCATGGTTCAAAGCCAGCCAAAGTAGAAAAGTCTGTGATACTCTTATCTGCAATTACCCACCAGAAAACCAGAAGCGGTGCTGTGGCTCAAAGTGGTAGAGCACTAACACTGAGCAAAAAAAGCTCAAGGGGGGAGGCTGGGAAGGGATGTGAAGGTAAACAAAAGGAGGAGGCTGCAATGCTTGGTAAGAAATGTACGCATTATCCTGCCCATGTAATTGTAACCCCTCTGTACAGTATCTTCACAAATAAAAAAAAAAAAAAAAAGCTCAGAGGCAGTGGCAAGGCCCCCAGTTCAAGCACCAGGACTGACTGGTCTTGGGCCTTTGAACTCTGGGCTTGGGTTCTGTCCCTGCACTTTTCAGCTCAAGGCGAGTGCTCTACCACTTGAGCCAGAGAACCACTTTCTGTTTTTTCTAGTGGTTTATTGGAGATAAGAGTCTCATGGACTTTTTTGCCTGGGCTGGCTTTGAACTGTGATCCTCAGATCTCAGCTTTCCTGAGTCGCTAGGATTACAGGTGTGAGCCACCAACGCCTGGCAAATTATGTCTTTTATAATATAGCACTTGGAATAGTTTTTATTTTATAGCCATAGTAAGTAGGTTAGAAATCATGAAATATGTCTCTGACAATTTTCTTATCTTAATTAAGCATCAAATCTCAGTGACACAGAGAATATAAGTTTTTCCTCAAAAAGAGCACTTTAATCCCTTTATTCTTTTTTGTTTATTTTTTACAAGGCTTCTTAACATCCTGACAGAATGAAGAGCAGTGTGATCCAGAATATCATTCTGGCTACTTAGATCTGAGAGTACAGTCCAATGCAGTGGATTTTTTTTAAACAAAACCAGTGATGTTGATTGTCAAGCAAATAACCAATTAAACATAAAGATTAGTATAAACTTGTTTCATCTTACTTAGTTTGAACTGATCAAGAGTTGCTACACTTTAGAAGGTAAATAAAGCCAGGTGCCAGTGGCTCAGGCCTATAATCCAAGTTACTCAGGAGGCTGAGATCTGAGGATCCCTGTTCAAAGCCAGCCCAGGCAGGGAAGTCAGTGAGACTCTTATCTCCAATAAACCACTCAGGAAATCAGAAATGGTGCTGTGGCTCAAGTTGTAGAGTTCTCTCTTTGAGGCGAAGAGCTCTGCAACAGCGCCCAGGCCCAGAGTTCAAGCCCCACGACCAAAAAAAAAAAAAAAGGTAAATAAGGTTTTTGTTGTCTTTTAAATACTAGTACTAAGCTTGTTGTTGTTAATGTTGCTTTGATGACAGATAAATTTTAAATTTTGTTTCTTTTAAGTTTTCCTGTAATCTCTCTCGCATCTTAGAATTTCTACCAAAATTTCTTAAATGTAATTTTTAAGATCTTTCTATATGTGTGGGAAATTTTGGCCATTCCACATGGCACAAAAACTAACATGAATGGTCAAATGATTAGCAAAGGTTATATAAAAATCCTAGATAGGGCTAGAAGGGTTTTTTTTGTTTTTTTGGGTCCGGTCATGGGGCCTGAGCTCTGGGCTTGGACACTGTCCCTCAGCTCTTCAGCTCAAGGCTAGTGCTCTACCACTTGAGCTACAGTGCCACTTCTGGCTTTTTTTTTCTTTTTGCTTATGTGGTGCTGAGGAATCGAACCCAAGGCCTCAGGCATGCAAGGCAAGCGCTCTACCACTGAGCCACCTTCCAACCCCTAGAAGTTTTTTCAGTAGTAGAGTACATGCACCATAAAGACTTGGGTTAATCCCCAGAAGAAAGAAAGGAGGGGAAGGAAAAGAGAGGAAGAAAAAGCTTAGCTAATAATTTGCAAAATAGGTTTATTAGAAAATATTCTAAGCTAGGCAGTAGTGGCACATGCCTATAATTCTAACTACCCAGAAGACTGAGACCTAGAAGGACCAGGTTCAAAGCACCTGTGGTTTTTACTCCAGCAGAGAAGTTGGAGAGATTTCATTCCAATTAACCAACAGAAAGCCAGGTTGGAAGCATAGCTCAAGTGGTAGAGTGCCATCTGAGTGAGCAAGCAAGCCAAATGAGAATATGAGGCTTCAAGTCCTGGTACAAAAAAAGAAAACAAAAGTCTAATAGCTTTGCAGTGGATCGAAACTGTAGGCTGAGACAAAATGATTATGTGTTAAAATGGCAAAAGGTTTTTTGTTTTTGTTGAGCCATTACTGGAGCTTGAACTTGGCCTGGGAGCTGTTTTTAACTTTTTCTCTAAGGCTGGTATGCTACCACTTGAGCCACACCACCATTTTTAGCTTGTTGGTTAATTGGAGATGAGTCTCATGGACTTTCCTGCCCAGGCTCACTTCTCAATCTTGATACCAGTGTCTTGAGTAGCTAGAATTACAGGTGTGAGCTGCTGGTGCCTGACTAGGATCTACCTTTTGTAAATCCAACTTCTCAATATGCTTAGCCTGTAATCCAGCTACTCAGATTTTCATAATCTTTTTTTAATAATGCTTAGTATCAAACCCAGGACCTTGCTCATATTAAGCAAGTACTCTACTACTGAGCTACCTCCCACCAACTAGGCAATACTTTTTATTACAATGTGAATGGAGCCTGAAACTAAAACTCTTTAGGACAGCTGATAAAGAATGATAGATGATTAATTCCTATTGAAGTAGTTCTACAGACTAAAACAATAAACTTGAAGAAAAGATTTTTTTAAAAAATGAGTACATGAGCTGGGTGCTAATGGCTCACGCCTGTAATCCTACCTACTCAGGAAGCTGAGATCTGAGGATCATGGTTCAAAGCTAGACCTGGCAGGAAAGTCTGTGAGACTCTCCAGTTAACCACCATAAAGCTGGAAGTGGAGCTGTGGCTCAAGTGGTAGAGTGCTAGCCATGTCCAAAAAAGTTCAGGCCCTGAGTTCAAATTCCAGGACTGGCTAGCCATAGATGTTTCCATTTCTATGGCTTCTAGTCTGAGGGAAAGTCCTTCAGTTGGTGGCATGAAATGGCTAAAATAGAGCTAACAGACTCTTGCTTGAAAAGGGACCAGAATTCAGAATACCATTTGGGAAGTGAAGGGGACATCCTATATGTATACTGTAGATCAGTGTCCACATAGCACATCTAAGGCTAAAAGAGCTAAACAGAGATGCTAGCTGCTGCCCACATGAAGGGCACATAACAGAGTATAAATCCAGCCTAAGGAATCTTACAAAGTCCACAGTCCATAATCCTACTTTTTAGGATTTAATCTAAAATGACTAGACATGACAAAAAAATATCACCTATTATAGAGGTTAATGCCACAGTGACCAAAAGTTTAACACAGAAGATTTAAAACAGTTATTATGGGCTGGGAAGGTGGCTCAGTGGTAGAGCGCTTGCCTTGCATGCATGAGGCCCTGGGTTTGATTCCTCAGCACCACATAAGCAAAAAAGAAAAAAAGCCGGAAGTGGCGCTGTAGCTCAAGTGGTAGAGTGCTAGCCTTGAACTGAAAAGCTGAGGGACAGTGCCCAGGCCCAGAGTTCCAGCCCCACAACTGGATCCAAAAAAACAAAAAACAGTTATTATGGCAATGCATAAGAAGAGAAAGCAAAATAAACATGAATAAATAGGAAATTGTAGCAGAGAAGTAAAATCTCAAAAAGGAAATGAAATGAAAATTTAGGCCTGAAATTAGAATATCTGACATCATAAAGTATTACTTTAGTTAGTTATTGGCTTTAGTCAGTTATAAATGACAAAGAGTATGAATTTGAGGGTAGACTATTAGAAATTTGAAATTTTTATGAACTCTAAAGATCAGTGCTTTATATGGGTGTCAAGTTTGTTATTCCAGGTTTCCTAAAGTCCTAGACTCTTCCTGTTACATGCTGTGCTCACCCTAGTCCTTTTCTTCTATAAGAAATAGATGTTTCTTTTCTCCACAGATAACTACTGCACTAGGTCTCCTCACTTGTGGCTCTTAGACTGCTTCCTCCAGCTCACAGGTCTTCCTTAGATCTGCAGCTCCTTCAACATCCCATCCTATCCATGCCCATCTGCTTTCTTTTTTTTTTTTTAATATTGTAAATAGCAATTTTTTATTGTGAAACTACAGTTCAGAGGGGTTACAATTACATGGGGAAGGTAATGAGTACATTTCTTATCAAGCATTGTTGCCTTCCCCTTCCGATCCCTTCCCAGCACCCCCCCCCATCTGCTTTCTAAAGTCCCTTGAGTCAAATAGTTTGTCTTTGCTGCTTTTCTGAGCTTGTCAGAGGCTACCAGTTAGCTCTGTGTCCCCACACTTAGAGGTGTTTTTAGTGGGCCTCACCCCCATTTTTCTTCAATATCTTGTTTCATTGCCACCTCCTGCCTCTGAAGTTCTTGCCTTTTCTCACCTTCCTTCCCTTCCCTCAATGATAGTGTTTTCTTATTTCTCCCTCTGTTTTATTGTATCTTTTCTATGCAAAGATTCCTACTTAGATTTAATTTTTTTTTCCCAACATGGAGCTTGAACTCAGGGCCTAGATGTTGTTCCTGAGCTTCTTTGTGCTCAAGGCTAGCGCTCTACCATTTGAGCCACAGTGCCTCTTCCAACTCTTTGGTGGTTAATTGGAGAGTCTCACAAACTTTCCTGACAGGGCTGGCTTTTGAACCGAGATCCTCAGATCTCAGTTTCTGAGCAGCTAGGATTATAGGCATGAGCTACCCCAGCACTGGGCTTCCATTTTTTCCCCCTCTTAATTTCATTGTGTGTTATTGTGGCATTGCGTCTAGTTTTTCTCACATGAGCTTTGTCCCACCTATTCCTTCTACTGATCATCAGGCATTTCTACTTCTATGTCCTGGAGTATACACTTTGAACTCACTGTATCCAAAATGAAACCTTTACTAAAGTCAGTTTCTGTGCCTTAGCTCTGGTGGGGCTTCGCCTTTATGTCAACAAAATGACAGCTACTCTGGAAATACATTCTGAAGAAATGGATGAATTCTCCCATTTACCCTGCCTTCAACTCAGTTTCTGGCTGACCTCATCTAGTCTGCTGTCAAGTATACCTCTTGTATTATGTATTCCTTCATTCCCAACTGCTTTCACTTGGCTATTGTAGTAGGCTCCTGATTATTCTTTTTTTTTTTTTTTTTTTGGCTTCAAGTTCCTCAGTTGGGCCTTTTTTGCTTATAGCTTGTGCTGTACACTAGAACTATACCTCTAGTCTGTGTCTTTGGCTGGTTAATTGGAGATAGAGAGTCTTCCAGATTCCCTCCCTCCCTTCACTGACTTTGAACTTTGATCCTCTATGTTTTGGCCTCCCCAGAAGCTAGAATAACAGGCAAGAACCACCAGCGGTGTGTGATGTGTGTGTGTGCGTGCGTGCCTGCGTGTATGTGTGTGTGTGTGTTTCAGACTTCACTGAAGACAGAAATTTGAGGAAAAGGCAAATGGGTTTACTTTGCTAATCTTTTATGTGTTGCCACTAGAGCAATATCAATTCATTGGCTTTTGGATGATAGCATACTGAATACTACTAATAAGGGCTTCACTGTTCCTAAGTTATTATATGCATCATCTGATTACACTCATCACACCTTAAGGTAGATACTGTCACTACCCATGTTTTGTAAGTGAAACAGGCTCAGACGGAATAGTGAATGTCCTGCCTGGATCACACAGCTAATGAGTTGCAGAGCTGGAAATTTTAAGCTGTCAGATTGCAAGGTCCAAGCTTTCACTACTGTGATTTTCACCTTTGTACAGAATAAGTAACTGATGCTGTTTTTATACAAACATCTGCTGTTCTCATTGCAAACAACTACATTTTAGTCTTAACTCAGTATCCCCTTGAGCTAAACCTATCTTTTGTTTACTGTTTTTTTGTGCCAAACTGAATTCTTCTGTTACCTAAATAATCACATTCCTTCCATTCATTTTATTAATTTTTGTCTGTTCAAGTAAGATTAGTTTGAATGTTTTATTCTCTTTCTGAGTTATCTTATCTCCCCTTCTTCACATGTTCTCTGAACTGCTCTGATGGGTGGCATAGAACACTTCTATTTCCTATTGACTATTGTTTTATATTCCTTAATAAGTTTTATCTCCATTATCTGTAATCCTCTTGACTTTAGCATCTGTGTCATTTTTTTCCTTGCTACAAGCCTTGTACAGTGTTATGCTTTCAATATTTTTGTTATATTTGTTTTCAGGAGTATTTGTTGAGTAAATTAAAAAGCAAAACAAAACAAAAACTTAGGCTGAAATCTGAGTATCTCGGTTCCAACCAGTCTGGGCAGAAAAGTCCATGACATTCTTATCTTCAGTTAACTACAAAAAAGCCAGAAGTGAAGGTGTGACTCAAGTAGTAGAGTGCCAGCCTTTAATGACAAAGCTAAGCCAGAGCTCAAGGCCCTGTGTTCAGTCTTTAGTACCAGCATACACACATATAGAGTAGCTGCACCAGGCACCAGTGGTTCATGCCTGTAATCCTTGCTACTCAGGTGGCTGAGATCTATGGATCGAGGTTTGAAACTATTCCAGGCAAGAAAATCTATGAGGCTTATCTTCAATTAACCAGGAAAAGCTGGAGTGTCACTCATGAGACACTGATCTCCAATTAACCACAAAAAAGTAGAGCTGTTGCTCAAGTGGAGCACTAAAGCACTTGAGCACAAAAGTTCAGGGTCAGCACCCAGTGCTGTCCAGAATTCAAGCCCCAGAACTGACCCAGAAAAAAAAAAAAAAAAAGTAACTGTTACTCAGACCATTAACTACAAGATTTTTTGTTTTGTGGCACTTTTTCCCATATCATTCAGTGGTTCATTATACCAACTCACAATTTAGACAGGAAGTACTGGTGAAAATGTTTATGATACATGGTTGGTTGTTTGATTGTAAAGCTGGGTTTGAGGGTTAGGGTTAGGGCTCAATGGTAGAATATCTAGCATGATATGAGGCCTTGAGTTCATTTCTCAGTACTACAGAAACATACTTCAGCTGGGTGCCGGTGGCTCATGCCTGTAATCCTAGCTACTCAGGAGGCTGGAATCTGAGGATCACGGTTCAAAGCCAGCCCAGGCAGGAAAGTCCGTGAAACTCTTATCTCCAATAAAAACCACCAGAAAACCAGAAGTGGTGCTGTAGCTCAAGTGGTAGAGTGCTGGCCTTGAGCTGAAGAGCTGAGGGACAGTGCTCAGGCCGACAGTTCAAGCCCCATGACCGACAAAAAAAAAAAAAAAGAAACTTACTTCAGTTTGAGCCATGTTATTAAAGAAATGCTTGCCTCAAGCTGGGAAGGTAGCACAGTGGTAGAGTGCTTGCCTTGCATGCATGAGGCCCTGGGTTTGATTCCTCAGCACCACATAGCAGAAAAAGCCAGAAGTAACACTTTGGCTCAAGTGGTAGAGTACTTGCTGTGAGCTGAAGAGCTGAGGGAGAGCATCCAGGCCTAGAGTTCAGGCCCCATGACCAACAAAAGAAAAAAATGCTTGCCTGGCGCCAGTGGCTTACACCTGAGATCTGAGGATCACAGTTCAAAGGCATCCCATGAGACTCTAATCTTCAATAAACTACTCAGAAAAAACCAGAAGTGGTGGTGTGGCTCAAGTGGGAGAGCACTAGCCTTAAGCACAGAGAGGTTCAGGCCCTGAGTTCAATCCCCAGGACTGGCAAAAACCAAAAACAAAAACTATTGCACCTTGTTGAGATATATATATATATATATATATATATATATATATATATCTCACACACACACACACACACAAATATATGTAACCAATAAGAGCATTTTGATATACTATATAAAAATCATAAACACCAAGTTTGGCACAGTGGCTACCTTTGAGGGTAACGCGTAGATCAGGGAATAAAATGAAGGAGAGACGCTAAAGAGTAACCACCAAGTTTGTGATGTTTGTTTTCTGTTCCAAGTAGTGGGGATTTGGGGATTTTTCATTGCTTTCAGTATCTACTTCTATTTTTT
>NW_012267218.1:31119617-31123904 GCF_000151885.1 Dipodomys ordii
CCCCCCCCCAAAAAAAAAAGAACAGGCCTTCCTTTCACTAGTGTTTCACTTATATTAAGCTACCTTCTTACTATGCTGAAACAGTCCGTAATTGACGGCTTAGCAGTTTGTATCAGTTGTCATAAGGGGGAAAATGTAATGTTAGCTAAGTTTGAGGTAAATTAACACTTTTAAAATTATTGAATAATTTCATTTAAATTTAGGTCTCCTTGGTTTATGGTACTTAGGTATTCTTGGTTTATAATGAATTTTATATAAAATTATATAGATACATCCAAACATATGTATGTTTATGTTGCTCTTTTTTTCAGAGTCACAATGGATAATACCAGCCATAGCCTTGTCCTTCTACAGCAGTTGAACATGCAGCGAGAATTTGGTTTTCTCTGTGATTGCACAGTTGCTATTGGAGATGTGTACTTCAAAGCCCACAGAGCCGTGCTTGCTGCTTTTTCTAACTATTTTAAGATGATATTTATTCACCAAACAAGGTAAGGGTATATTATTTTTGTAAATAAGAATTTTTTAAATCTTGTGATACGTATGTGTGCACATGTGCACATATATTTTTATACCTCTTGAACCACACTCCCAGCCCCCCTCCTTTTTTTTTTTTTTGGTCGGTCGTGGGGCTTGAACTCTTGGGCACTGTCCAGCTCTTCAGCTCAAGGCTAGCACTCACCACTTGAGCCACAGTGCCAATTCTGGCTTTTTTTTTTTCTGCTTATGTGGTGCTAAGGAATCGAACCCAGGGCCTCATGCATGCAAGGCAAGTGCTCTACCACTGAGCCACCTTCCCAGCCCCAACATGCTTATTTATAAATTATCCCACTGTTAAAATAAAATAATCAAAATATGGAACATGAATGTATTCAATGGAATTTTACTCATCTATCAGAAAAATAATATGTCATTTGCAGGACAATAGATGGACCTAGAAAACGTTAAATGAAGTAAGTCAAATTCTGAGAGACAAAACCACAGTTTCTCTCATATGTGGAATACAAACATACATGATGACATTTATGTCATCATATGTGTATATACACAACTTGACTAAAAAATGTTATACTTAAGGGAGGAATCCAATTATGTAACTGCTCTGTTCAAGTAACAAACTGTATCACAATGAATACCAGAAGTTGAAACATGTTCTGGGGCTAAGAGGAAGAACATGAATGGAGGGAGGAAGGGTGAACAAATGAAGTCATTTATTATATAAAAATTGAACTATGGGACAAGAAGAGATGGGGAGAACAAGGAAGGGCGTGACATTGATCAAATACATTATAGTCATCCTGACTTCTGAAATTGAAACTCCTTGGTACAGCTATTAAATAAGAATAGACAAAGCCGGGCGCCAATGGCTCATGCCTGTAATCCTAGCTACTCAGGAGGCTGAGATCTGAGGATCACAGTTCAAAGCCAGCCCAGGCAGAAAAGTCCATGAGAGCCAGGTGCTGGTGGCTCACACCTGTAATCATAGCTACTCAGGAGGCTGAGATCTGAGGATCACAGTTCAAAGCCAGCCCAGGCAGAAAAGTCCATGAGAGCCAGGCGCTGGTGGCTCACACCTGTAATCATAGCTACTCAGGAGGCTGAGATCTGAGGATCGAGGTTCAAAGCCAGGCAGGGCAGGAAAGACCATGAGACTCCTATCTCCAATAAACCACCAGAAAACCGGAAGTGGCACTGTAGCTCAAGTGGTAGAGTGCTGGCCTTGAGCTGAAGAGCTGAGGGACAGCACCCAGGCCCAGAGTTCAAGCCCCATAACTGACAAAAAAAAAAAAAGTCCGTGAGACTCTGATCTCCAATAAACCACCAGAAAACCAGAAGTGGCACTGTGGCTCAAGAGTTAGAGTGCTCGCCTTGAGCTGAAGAGCACAGGGTCAGCGCTCAGGCCCAGAGTTCAAGCCCCACAACCGACCAAAAAAAAAATAGACAAATGTAAAAATAACCAGCCTTTTGCTGATAGCTTGTGCCTATAATCCTAACTACTCAGGAAGCTGAGATCTGAGGATCTCAGTTTAGAGCCAACCCAAGCAGGAAAGTACATGAGTACATGAGATTCTCAACTCCAATTAACCACCAAAAAGCCAGAAATGGAGGTGTAGCTCAGGTGGCAGAGTGCTAGCATTGAGCAAAATAGCTAAAGAATAGCACTCAGGCCCAGAGTTCAAGCCCCAGTACCAGCACTAAGTAAATAAATCCTTCCTTCCTTCCTTCCTTCCTTCCTTCCTTCCTTTCTTTCTTTTTCTTTCTTTCTTTCTTTGCCAGTTTTGAGGCTTGACCTCAGGGCCTGGGCTCTGTCCCTGAGCTTCTTTTGCTCAAGGCTAGCACTCTACCCCTTGAGCTTCAGAGACACTTCCAGCTTTTTCTGTTTATGTGGTACGGAGGAATCAAACCCAGGGCTTCATGCATGCTAGGTGAGCACTTTACCAACTAAGCCACATTCCCAGCCCTCTGTCCTTTTATATACAGAGTATTCCCTATTCAATTTTATACTATGCTTTTTACTTGATAGTGTATCTTAGAGATATATCAATAAATATGTAGTTTTAATAGAAACATATTCTACTTTTTCTCAGTAAAATTATTGTCTTTACTAGTAATATTCTGGACTTGCTAGTAAGCATTCATAGCCAGGGGGTATTTTGTCGATAACCCTCTGCTCATTATACCACAACAAACCGGAAGTACTAATATGGAAGCATGTTTGGCCTCTGGAGCCTGGGTTTGAATTCTTTGCTTTCCCACTTTACCAGCAGAAAGCAAATTACTTCTAACTCTGTCCATTCAGCTCCTGTGAGAGGGCTATGAGAGACAGTTAGTATTCCCTTTCTTCTTGTTTGTAGAGTTAAATGAGTGGGACTGGGGGCATGGACCAAGTGGTGGAGTGTTTGCTTGGCAAATGGGGGTGGGAAGAAGCTGAGTTTAAAAAATAAGTGAAAAGTATCATTAAATATTAGCTACTTTTATTATACCATTGCCAATCTGTCTGCTGCACATGCTTCTGTCTCCAGACACTTAAACCTATCCTGCACCATGCTTAGACCTCGATCTGTCTGGCTAAATGAGAAACCTCATTCCCTTTTTTTTTTTTTTTTTACCTCATTCCCTTTTTAAAGCTTCACCCCTCCAAAGGTTCTTCTCCCAACTATCCAAAGCTCTCTGCCGACTAGGGTAGTAAAGGTAGTATAGTGTGGCCTCTCACCTGCCTGGAATGCCTGAATGCCCTTGCTGTTCACAATGGGCGTCGTGGCCAGAATCCTTCTGCGTTTTCTTCCGCATGCAAAATTCTTTCCTGCCCTCCCTTATTTGCCTCTTCTGCTTTCTCTTTCAGGAACCTATGTGCGTATCATAGTTGAGGTCAGGGTTTAGGTCTTCCTTTGTAAGATTCCTGGGCTTCATATATTAAGGGTTTCTGAACTTCATGTGATTAAGTTCCCACAAACTTTTTTTTTTTGGTCGGTCATGGGGCTTGAACTCTGGGCTTGCACGTTGTCTCCCTCAGCTCTTCAGCTCAAGGTTAGTACTCTACCACTTGAGCCACAGCACCACTTCCTGTTTTCTGGTGGCTAATTGGAGATAAGAGTCTCACAGACTCCTTGCTCAGGCTGGCTTTGAGTCTTGGTCCTCAGATCTCAATCTCCTAAGTAGCTAGGATTACAGAAGTGAGCCACGGGTGCCCGGCTCCCACAAACATTTTCTAATAGTTGGGAAGTCTGTCCTCCCAGCAACAGGATCCCTAAGAACAGTGACAGCTCTAGCTTGGAGAGGACTAGGATCTAGTCCTAGCTCTAGTTGGGACAGGATCCCTGTCATGTTACGCTCATTTATAGCTAACATTTCAGTCATAGTTTCCATTACAACATGATTTCCACCTGAGTTACCTCATTTGACTCTGAGGCAGGAATCATTACCTCATTTTCATTTTTTAAATTAGGAAACATTATTAAAAGCCTGGTCCTGAGCTGGGGGCTGTAGCTCAGTGGTAGTCTGTACAAAGCTCTGGGTTTGATCCCAACACTAAAAAAGGAGGAAGAAAAGGAGGAGGAAGGAAGGAAAAGAAAAAGAAACATTATTACATAGATGAAAAAGAACAGCCTTGCCGGACGCTGGTGGCTCACGCCTGTAATCCTAGCTACTCAGGAGGCTGAGATCTGAGGATCGAGGTTCAAAGCCAGCCCAGGCAGGAGAGACCGTGAGACTCCTATCTCCAATAAACCACCAGAAAACTGGAAGTGGCGCAGTAGCTCAAGTGGTAGAGCGCTCGCCTTGAGCTGA
>NW_012267218.1:31123954-31124694 GCF_000151885.1 Dipodomys ordii
TTTTGCTTATGTGGTGCTGAGGAATCGAACCCAGGGCCTCAGGCATGCAAGGCAAGCGCTCTACCACTGAGCCACCTTCCCAGCCCCCTACTTTGCTTTTTAATGGTTATACTTAGCTTAGCCAAAATCCCTTCGGGCTGGGAAGGTGGCTCAGTGTGTAAAGTGCTTGCCTTGTATGCATGAGGTCCTGGGTTCAGTTCCTCAGCACCAAATAAGCAGAAAAAGCCAGAAGTGGTGCTGTGGCTCAAGTAGTAGAGCGCTAACCTTGAGCTGAAGAGCTGAGGAATAGCACCCAGGCCCAGAGTTCAGGCCCCACAACCGACTAAATAAATAAATAAAATTCCAGAAAAAAAAATGGAAGGAATAAATGCCAGATTCTCTTATTCTCTGTACCTAAAAATAGCCACAAAATTCACCACAAAAAATAGATCTGAATTTTTTCTGAAGTATTGGAATTTCATTTACAGATAGTCAGGAATAACATAGGAGAGTTCTGGGAATGCTGCTTAGTGGTAGAGTGCTTGCCTAGCATTCATGAACCTCTGGGTTCAATTCCTTAGTACCACATACACAGAAAAAGCCAGAAGTGGGGCTGGGAAGGTGGCTCAGTGGTAGAGCGCTTGCCTTGAATGCTGAGGCCCTGGATTCAATTCCCCAGCACCACATAAGCAAAAAGAAAAAAAGCCGGAAGTGGCGCTGTGGCTCAAGTGGTAGAGCGCTAGCCTTGAGCTGAAGAGCTG
>NW_012267218.1:31126610-31127734 GCF_000151885.1 Dipodomys ordii
GATTACAGGTGTGAGCCACCAGCACCCGGCCCCCCTGCCTTTTTTTTGGGCATTGCTCCTGGGGCTTATACTCAGGACCTACATGCTGTCGTACTGTCTCTGAGCCTTTGTGCTCAAGGCTAACACTCTACCACTTGTGTCACAGCTCTATTTCTGGCTTTTGGGGGTAATTATTTGGAGATAAGTCTCGTGGACTTTCCTGGCCAGTCTGGCTCTGAACCTCAATTCTCATACCTCAGCCTTCTAAGTAGCTAGGATTATAGGCATAAGCCACCAGAACCCAGATCCTTCATCCTTTTTTGAATTGGGTCTCACGTGTATGCCCTGGCCTGTCTGGTCTGTAATTCGTCTATTTGTACTTCCCATGTAGCTAGGATGATAGGCACATGGTACTGCATCCAGCTACCAAGTGAGACAGGATCTCTTGTTTATGTCTAGGCTGGCCTGGAACCACAATCCTTCTCACCTCCACTTCCAAAGTAGCTAGGATTACAGCACCCCACTCACTTCAACCTTTTTTTTTTTTTTTTTGTGCCCATACTGGAGTTTGAACTCAAAGGCCTTGGATTTTTTGCTCAAGGCTGACAATCTACCATTTGAGCCATACCCATACCTCTACTCCAGGCTTTTTACTGGTTAATTAGAGATAAGAGTTTTACAGTCTTTTCTGTCCAGGCTAGCTTTGAACTGTGATCCTCAGATCTCAGCTACCTGATTTGCAAGCATGAGCCACCACCACCTGACTCAACCATTTTTAACAAAATTCAATGGCAGTAATTACATTCACAGTTTTTGTTGTTGTTTTTGTCCGTTGTAAGGCTTGAACTTTGGTCCTGGCCACTCTCCCTGAGCTCTTCAGCTCAAGGTGAGCACTCTACCACTTGAGTCACAGCACTACTTCTGGCTTTTTCTTGGAGATAAGAGTCTCACGGACTTTTCTGCTTTGAATCATAATCTTCAGATATCAGCCTCCTGAGAAGCTAGGATTACAGGCATGAGCCACTGGCACCCAACTACTATTCACAGTTTTGAGAAACTCTGTACCCATTAAGCAGTGCTCTCCCTGAATACCCTATAATCTAATTCCTGTCTCTTAGAATTTCTTTCTTTTTTTTGGGGGGGGG
>NW_012267218.1:31138749-31150425 GCF_000151885.1 Dipodomys ordii
ACCGGACCCAAAAACAGAAAACAAAAGAAAAAGCCAGAATGGTTCTGTGGCCCAAGTGGTAGAGTGCTAGCCTTGAGCAAAAAGAAGCTCAGGGACAGTGCCCAGGCCCTGAGTTCAAGCTCCAGGACTGGCAAAAGAGGAGGAGGAGGAGGAGGAAGCAGAAGAAAAGGAGGAGGAGGAGGAGGAGAAAACAGGAGAGGCTTCTACAATAGTCTTTTTTTCCTCTGTGCCACCCTATTCTAAGCCAGAACATTTAAGAATATCTCTCTCTGTCTCTGCTCTCTGTCTCTCTCTTTCTCTTTCTCTCTTTTTCTCTGCTTTCTTTCTTTTCAAAAAGGGTCTTACAGTATTACCCAGGCTAGCATCAAAATCTTGTCCTCAAACAATATTCCTGCCTCAGCCTACTGAATAACCAGCACTATCGGCATGTACACCGGATCTGGCCTCACAGATGTTTAAATACATCTAATGAATTTGATTTCTGACATTTAGCCACATGTACATCTTTGGGCTCCCTCCTTAACCATGCACACTTTTGAAAACATAACACAGTCAAGCTCAGAATGTAAAGTGTAATGCACTGAGTTCTAAAACAAAGATTTTCTCCTGGTAAACAATGATTTAGATATATACAAAATAGTAAGATTAATTTTTATCTTTTTTGTTTTTTTTCTTTAGCGGGGCTTGAAATTGGCCTGGGCATTGTCCCTGACCTTTCTTGTTCAAGGCTAGCACTTTACCACTTGATCCATTGCTCCACTTTTAGCTTTTGCTGGTTAATTGGAGATAAGAGTCTTATGGACTTCCCTGTTCAGGCTGATTTAGAACTTGGATCCTCAGATCTCAGCTTGTTGAGTAGTTAGGATTATAGTTGTGAGCTATCAGCTTTTTAGTTTTAATTTTATTTAGATTTTTAAGATGGTCTCACTATGTGGCCTTGAACTGGTGATCCTCTCTCTCCTCCCAAGTGCTGGGATTATATGCAGGAATAATACCATACTCAGCTTCTGTGTATTATTATTATTAAGATACAATTCCTAACTTTAAATCAAAATAAACCCCCGCTTTTTATGTAAGTAAAACCTTTACTTCTGACCATCTCATCTGGAAAATGGAGCTATAGTCTTAGCTAGAATCTTAACGATACACTGTGGCTCACAGATTGATTAGCAAGCTTGAAGCTGGGATTGCCATACGTATTTTTCTCAATGTATCAGCTCATAGGTTTTCCCTTCTGTCCAGTTTCTACATATACTTGATTGCTTGAGAAAACTAGAGGAAGTTTCAGGATTTGTTTATATTATCAGAACTCATTATGAAATAAGGACAATCTGTCTTAAAACAGAAATGTCTTGCTGTATCACTTTTGTGATTGTAATGTCTTGCTCTGCCTTCCTAACTGTAAAGTGAATGAGTAACACCTCCATCACAGAATGGTGTGAGGGTTTATATGAAAATACTGATAAAGCCAGTATTTTTTGTCAACATTAAAGACAAAAACTAACCATATATAGAATACTTATTAGCCATATGCTGGTGGCTCACATCTGTAATCCCTAGCTATTCAGGAGGCTGAGATCTGAGGGTTGTGGTTCAAAGTCAGCCTGGGCAGAAAAATCCATGAGACTCTTTATCTCCATCCAGTTAAGCCAGAAGTAGAGCTGTGACTCAAATGTTAGAGTAATCTAGGTCCTGAGTTCAAGCCCCACGACCAGCACAAAAAAACAAAAAGGAAAGCAAGAATAAAAGAGAGAAAACACTTATTCTGTAGCTAAACTATTGACTTCAGAATTCCATTTTGTAAATTTTAAAATATTAGGGACTGAGGTTGTGGCTTAAGTGGTAGAGTATCTGCTTAGCAAGTGCAAGGCCTAAGTTCAAACACGAGGACCAACAAAAACAAAGCAAAACATAAAACCATAAAAGTAAGCATGCAGCAGTATTTAACTAAATGACATTCAATAATTCCTTTTTACAAATCTTTCAGAAGTTGAATTCTTTCTTTCTTTCTTTCTTTTTTTGGTCGGTCATGGGGCTTGAACTCTGGGCTTGGGCGCTGTCCCTGCACTCTTCAGCTCAAGGCGAGCGCTCTGCAACTTGAGCCAAAGTGCCACTTCCGGTTTTCTAGTGGTTTATTGGAGATAAGAGTCT
Organism: Dipodomys ordii; assembly: GCF_000151885.1. Taxonomy (NCBI): domain Eukaryota; kingdom Metazoa; phylum Chordata; class Mammalia; order Rodentia; family Heteromyidae; genus Dipodomys; species Dipodomys ordii. The sequence continues at coordinate 31,140,901 of NW_012267218.1, forward strand.
TATGGACTTTCCTACCCAGGCTGGTTTTGAACCGTGATCCTCAGATCCTCAGCCTCCTGAGTAGCTAGGATTACAGGCGTGAGCCACCAGTGCTCAGCAAAAGTTGAATTATTTCTATTCTGCAATTTATCCTTATTTCTCTTAAGCCTTTATCAAGGATATATTAGGTTTTTGGCATTTTTGGAAATGAAACCTTGCCAGTTTCAGTGTTATTGAAAGTTTTCCCAAATTAATTGTTTTTATATAACAAAAGAAATAAAAAGCAGTTGAGAGCTGGGTGCTGGTAGCTCATGCCTGTAATCCTACTTAGGAGGCTACAATCTTAGGATCTCAATTCTAAGCCACCTCAGGTAGAAATATCGATGACTCTTTATTTCCAATGAACCAACAAAAATCTGGAAGTGGCACTGTGGCTCAAATAGTAAAGTACCAGCCTTGAGTGAAAAAGCTAAGGGACAGCACCTAAACCCTAAGTTCAAATCCTGTTACCAGCACCAAAAAAGAAAAGGCAATGAGGGGCTGGGAAGGTGGCTCAGTGGTAGAGCGCTTGCCTTGTATGCATGAGGCCCTGGGTTCGATTCCTCAGCACCACATAAGCAAAAAGAAAGCCAGAAGTGGTGCTGTGGCTCAAGTGGTAGAGTGCTAGCCTTGAGCTGAAGAGCAGAGGGACAGCGCCAAGGCCCAGAGTTCAGGCCCATGACCGGACCCCCCCCCCAAAAAAAAGAAAAGGCAATGAATCAATATCTTTTTATTTATTTGCTGAAGATAAATAGTAGGGACAGGAAATGGAGCAAGTATAATACATAATGTTTTTTCTTTCTTTCTTTTTTCTTTTTGCTAGAACTCAGGACCTGGGCATTGTCCCTGAGCTGCTTTTGCTCAAGGCTAGCACGCTACCAATTGATCCACAGCACCACTTCCAAATCTTTCTGTGTATGTGGTACTGAGGAATCAAACTCGGGGCTTCATGCATGTTTGGCAAACACTCTAACACTAAACCACATTCCCAGACCCACAATGTTCTTTTAAAATAGTATTAGATATGTTTTCACTGAAAGCTGAAGGAAATGCCTATGAGTCATGGTAAAAGATAATCTAGAAATAGCCAGGTGCTGGTGGCTCATGCCCATAATCCTAGCTACTCATGAGGCTGAGACGTGAGGATCGAGGTTCAAGGCCATCTTGGACAGAAAAGTCCCTGTGAGACTCTTTTTTTTTGGGGGGGGGGTCCTGTCGTGGGGCCTGAACTCTAGGCCTGGGCGCTGTCCCTCAGCTCTTTAGCTCAAGGCTAGCGCTCTACCACTTGAGTCATAGTGCCACTTCCACTTTTTGCCTATGTGGTGCTGAGGAATCGAACCCAGGGCCTCAGGCATGCAAGGCAAGCGCTCTACTACTGAGCCAACTTCCCAGCCCATAGTGAGACTCTTATCTCCAATTAATCACTCAAAAGCTGGAAGTGGATCTGTGGCTCAAAGTGGTAGAGCACTAACCTTGAGCAGAAGAGTGCAGGGACAGTGCCCAGACCCTGAGTTCAAGCCCCACAGCGGTTTAAAAAGATAAATTATATATATATATATATATATATATATATATTCAAGCCAAGTGCCAGTGGCTCACACTAGCTATTAAAGAGACTGAGAACTAGAGGATCTAAGAAGATGATAGTGAGGACAGAAAAGTCCATGAAGCTCTGTCTCCAAAAGAACCCTAGCAAATAGAACTGGAGTCCTGGCTCAAGTGCTAGAGCTCCATTCAAGAAAGCAAACCAAGCAAAATTGAGGCCCTGAGTTCAAACTTCAGTACCACCAAAATAAGTAATTGAAAAATATATAAAATATATGACTCCATTAAAATTTGTTTATATAGACATTCATTTTTATTGTTATTTTTTATGGTACTAGGATTTGAACTCAGGCCTCATGCTTGGTAGGCTGGAGTTTCTACTACTTGAGTGATGCCTCAGCTTGTATAGAAAAATCCTTAATGTTGAAACTTGGATCTTTGCTAATAAGTATCATTTTTATAGTAATTAAGATAAAAACAGGTCATTTAAAGTTTTCATAATGTAATTGGTGTCCTTGTGTGTTTTACACCAAATGTGTCTATGGTGTTTTATCATAATGTGTGAGAGTAATATTGCTGTAAATGACTATTCTCTGCTGAACTGTCCTTGTATAGTGGTCTTTTGAAAACTACGGTAAAGTTCCACAATCCCAAGCCTATATGTCTGAAATACAAGTAATCCCAAATTGTGATTGTTACTTTCCAGACTTGGAAAAAATCATTGTGTTTCAATATGTGTCTGTGCCACATTTAATTACTTAGTAGATATTGTTCCAGTGCAATTGACATCCAAGTCATCAATTCTTCTGTGCCAAATAAAGTCACTTAATGTCAGAATAGATCAAAGTATAAACTAAAAATGCTTTAAAAGAACTTGTATTACAAAATCTTGTATAATATAAATGACTAATGAAGCAATCTTTAAATTTCAAAATAATACATAACAAAAAGTAGAGACAGAAATCAATAATACTCTGTATGGTTGAGCTCTTCCACCAAATGTATGATACACTGCTTTGTGAATTTAGAAAGTTTGTATCCTCTAGTTGAAATGGAAACAGTGGAGTTCATGTATTTTATCAAGTCAAATAAAATGTGATTTAATCAAAACAAAATCTTTTTAGCAGCTCAACTTATAGATTGTGTTCTTATTTTACAACAGTGTCTGCCAAATATTGTCTTTCTCGTGTTACAGTAAGGAATCTATTGGATAATATTTTGGAGGTGTGATGCAAGAAAGCATCAATGAGGCGGCCCCAGTGGCTCCCGCCTGTAGTCCTAGCTGCTCAGAAGGCTGAGATCTGAGGATCACGGTTCAAAGCCAACCTGGGCAGGGAAAGTTCATGGACTCTTATCTCCAATTAAACACCAGAAAACAGGAAGTGGTGCTCTGGCTCAAGTGGTGGAGTGCCAGCCTTGAGCTGAAGAGCTCAAGGACTGTGCCCAAACCCAGAGTTCAAGCCCTACAACTGACCAAAAAAAAAAAAAAGGAGGAGGAGGAGGAGGAAGAGCATCAGTGATGAGCCTGGTGCTGGTGGCTCATGCCTGTAATCCTAGCACTAAGGAAGCTGACATCTGAGGATCATGGTTCAAAGCTAGCAGTCAGGAAAGTCTGTGAGACTCTTTTTCTTTTTTTTTTTTGGGTCCGGTCGTGGCACCTGAACTCTGGGCCTGGGCGCTGTCCCTCAGCTCTTCAGCTCAAGGCTAGCACTCTACGACTTGAGCCACAGCGCCACTTCCGGCTTTTTTCTTATGTGGTGCTGGGGAATCGAACCCAGGGCCTCGAGCATGTAAGGCAAGTGCTATACCACTGAGCCACCTTCCCAGCCCTCTGTGAGACTCTTAACTTCAATAAACCACCAGAAAACAGAAAGTAGAGCTGTGGCTCAAAGTGGTAGAGCACTAGCCTTGAGCAAAAAGAGCTCAGGGACAGCACTCAGGCCCTAAGTTCAAGCCCCACAACAACAACAACAAAAAAGCATCAGTGGGCAATTCTTGACAACCATAATCTGCAGTGATACAAGAGTAGTGTCATAGTAAATGTTTTCCTACCAACTTCTCTGGAAAGAAAAGTGATGTCATTTCCTAGAATTTTTTTGCTTTGTTCTTTTGTTTTACCTGTTTATACTCTACTGCATCTCCTGCCTCCAATAACAATCTATTGCAGTGGTCCCTAACCAGGGTATATTAGCCAGAGGTCTCCAGGAAAAAAGAACCAGCATCAGGAGACTGAGATCAGAGGATTGCAGTTTGAATCCAACTTGAACAAGTCAATGAGATTATTAACTCCCCTTAACCACTCAAACGTCAGAAGTGGCTGGGTCCTAGTGGCTCATACCTCTAATCCTAACAACTCAGAAGAGACTGAGATCTGAGGATTGCAGTTGGAAGCCAGCCCCGGCTGGTAAAATCTTCTCACAAATAAACTATCAAAAAAAACAAATGTGGAACTGTAGCTAAAGTGGTAAAGTGTTAGCCTTGACCACAGCGCTCAGGGACAGTGCCCACTCCCTCAGTTCAAGCCCCAGGTTGGGTACCCTCCCCCGCCACACACCACACAGAACCAGAAATGGAAGTGTGCTCAATGGTAGAGTGTCAGCCTTCTGCCATAAAGTCAAGCATGAGAGCATGAGCCCCTGAGTTCAAGTTGCAGTGCCAGACAAATAAAGGAACAGAGCTAGGCACTGGTGGCTCATCCCTATAATCCTAGTTACTCAGGAGGCTGAGATCTGAAGATCTCAACTGGGGCAGCAAAGTCTATGAGACATCGCCAATTAATCACCAAAAAACCAGAAGTGAAGCTGTGGCTGAAGCAGTAGAGTGCTAGCCATAAGCAAAAAAGCTCAGGACAGTGCCTAGGCCCTCCCTGAGTTCAAGTCCGAGGACCAGCGTGCACACACACACACACACACACACATCAACAATTATTTAAATTGGGTGAGCTGTTTTTGATTGTTGGATGAAGCACAAGGAGGTTGCTACTGGTATCTAGTGGATAGAGGTCAATGGTACTGTTAAACATCTTACAATGCAGAGGACAGTCCCACAATGAAGAATTGTTCAACCTAAAATACCAGTAGTGGCAGGTGTTGAACCTGATCTGAAAACTCAAATATACTTTATGGTGGTTGCCAGTAATTTGGGGATTTCTAGCTCATGATTTTGGAATTAATGTTGATACAATGGAATATGTGGTATCTTCTTTCCAAATTAAATTATCAAAGACTAGGATAAGAAGAGCAGCTTCTCTATCCTTATTCTTGTGAGTTAACCTAAAAGGAAGTGGTGAAAAAACAACTGCTTTTTCCTTTCTTTTTTCAGTTTACTTTCTATTTCAAATTTCTGAGTCTAGTGTCTTTAATCTTTGTGGGGCCTGAACTCTGGGCCTGGGCGCTGTCCCTCAGCTCTTCAGCTCAAGGCCAGTGCTCTACCACTTGAGCCACAGCGCCACTTCTGGCTTTTTTCTTTTTTGCTTATGTGGTGCTGGGGAATCGAACCCAGGGCCTCAGGCATACAAGGCAAGCGCTCTACCACTGAGCCAGCTTCCTAGCCCCATCCCTTAGAATTTCTGTACTCTAGATATTTTACATAAGTAGAATCTTTTGTTGTTGGTGGTGGTGGTCATGGGGCTTGAACTCCAGGCCTGGGTACTTTCCCTGAACTCTAGCTCAGGGCTAGTGCTCTACAACTTTGAGAAACAGAGCCACTTCTGTTTTTCTGGTGGTTGATTGGAGATAGGAGTCTTGTGGACTTTCCTTCCCAGGCTGGCTTGGAACCATGATCCTCAGATTTCAGCCTCCTGAGTAGCTAGAATTACAGGCCTGAGCCACCAGTGCCTGGCTATAAGTAGAATCTTAACAATATTTCTCCTTTTATGGCTGGCTGATTTTACATAATATAATGTTTCTAGGGGTTCATCCAATAAGGATGACATGTATCAGAACTTTATTCTGTGTCTGTGTGTGCACACATTTGTGTGCATGCACACATGCCCCATTTCTTGGGCTTGAATTCAGGGTCTAGTTCCCCTACTTGGCTTTTTTGCTCATGACTGGTGCTCTAACCACTTGATCCACACCTCCACTTCCTACTTTTTTCTAGTTAATTGGAGATAAGAGTCTCAGGACTTACCTTCTCCAACTAAGATCCTCTAAGATCTCAGCCTCCTGATTTGCTAGGATTATAGATGTGAGCTACCAACACCAGCAGAACTTCATTCTTTTTGATGGCTGAATAATATTCTATTGTATATATAAGCCACATCTTGTTTACCCATTCATCTTTTGATGGAATTTAGATTGTTTCCACCTGTTGGCTGTAGTAATAATGCTTCACTGAATGTTGTCATCTGTTGGGGTCCCTGTGGTCAGTTCTTTTAATTATGTACTTAATAGATTATATTCCTTAAGAGCAGGGTATCTATTTTTATCATAATTTTTCTACCCCATGTACTTAGTATAGAGCATATGGCTTAGGAATCTAAGTTTCTTTCTGTAGTCAGTGAATTGAATACATGAAGGCTTGTTGGTAGACCATAAAAGTGGCATAAAATGAAACAGTATGTTTCTGTTAACTGTATTTCAAGAAATTGCTTTAACTTAATATTCTGCTGCTAACTAAACAGCTAATAGGTTATGATTCATATTTTGTGGGTCTGTTTTTGTTTTAACAGTGAATGCATAAAAATACAACCAACTGACATCCAACCTGACATATTCAGCTATTTGTTGCATATTATGTACACGGGGAAAGGGCCAAAACAAATTGTGGATCATAGTCGTTTGGAAGAAGGGATTCGATTTCTCCACGCAGACTATCTTTCTCATATTGCAACTGAAATGAATCAAGTGTTCTCACCAGAGACGGTGCAGTCTTCAAATCTGTATGGCATTCAGATTTCAACAACCCATAAAACAGCTGTCAAACAAGGGCTGGAGGTCAAAGACACTCCTGCCAATAACAGTGGAAACAGAGGTTCTGTCCAGGGTGACCACCCCCAGCTGCAACTCTCTCTTGCTATTGGGCTGGATGATGGTACTGCAGACCAGCAGAGGACCCATCCATCCACTCAGGCTTTAGAGGAGTCCCAGAAGCCTCCAGTGTCCATCAAGCAGGAAAGATGTGATCCAGAGTCTCTGATCTCCCAGGGCCGCCCCTCCCCCTCACCAGAGGTAACAGGCCCTTCTTTTACAGAAAACAGTATCAAAGTCCACATATGTCATTACTGTGGGGAGCGTTTTGAGTCCCGTAATAACCTAAGACAACATCTCCATACCCACGTGTCTGGATCACTCCCATTTGGTGTTCCTGCTTCCATTTTGGAAAGTAATGACCTTGGTGAAGTCCATCCACTAAATGAAAACAGTGAGGCTCTTGAATGCCATAGGCTCAGCTCCTTCATTGTGAAGGAGAACGAACATCAGCCTGATCACTCAAATCGAGGTTCTGCAGAGCCTTTGCAGATCAGTCAGGTGTCTTTGATCTCCAAAGACACAGAGCCAGTAGAATTGAACTGTAATTTTTCATTTTCAAGGAAAAGAAAAATCAGCTGTACCATCTGTGGTCATAAATTTCCTCGAAAGAGTCAGTTACTAGAACACATGTATATACACAAAGGTAAATCTTACCGATACAACCGATGCCAAAGGTTGGGCAACGCATTGGCTCAGAGATTTCAGCCATATTGGGACAACTGGTCTGATGTCCCCCTGAAAAGTGCTCGCTTATCACAAGAACACTTAGATTTGCCTTGCGCCTTAGAGTCAGAACTCACACAAGAAAACGTGGACACAATCCTAGTTGAGTAGCAGCGTCTTCAGAATTTTTACACCAAGGCATTTTTTTATTCATAAATTATTTTCCTCAGATTCTATTGACTTTTAAGAACAATGTATCCATGGTTTTAAGTAGTAGTCTATGGCTAATTAAATTAACTTTCAGTTAGTCTAGTCTTATAAACTTCTTATCATTAAATCATATGTTAGAAATCAGAGGTTCAAGCTGATCCTAGTAACTGAAGCCTTTACTCCTAACAGCTTGGGAAATAGAGATTGGGGGATGGTGGTTCAAGGTCAGTATGGGCATATCAATTCTCATTCCAGTCAATAGCTGGTTGTAGTGACACTGCAGTGCATACCTGTCATCCAAGCATCAAAAGAAAGTACAAATAAGAAGATCGCAGGGGGCTGGGAAGGTGGCTCAGTGGTAGATCGCTTGCTTTGCATGCATGAGGCCCTGGGTTCAATTCCTCAGCACCACAAAAGCAAAAAGAAAAAAGCTGGAAGTGGCGCTGTGGCTCAAGTGGTAGAGCGCTAGCCTTGAGCTGAAGAGCTGAGGGACAGCACCCAGGCCCAGAGTTCAGGCCCCACGACCAGACCCAAAAAAAAAAAAAAAAAGATCGCAGTCCAAGCATAAAGGGATTCTGTCTTGAAAATACTACAAAAAGGGGCTGATGAAGTAACAAAAAAAAAAACAGAAAAAAACAGGAGTAGTAGAAATATGGAAACTTCAGAGTAATTAAATTTTCCAGGTTGCAGAATCAGTAAATTTGAATATGATGAAAATATGAAAAAAATTAGACAATATTCTAGAGACTGGGGATGTAGCTCAGTAGTAGTTTGGTAAGCATGTTTGGAGGCCTCAGTTCAATACCCAGTACTAAAAAAACAAACCTTTAATTAACCATACATAGATATTATTTTTTCTTTTGGCAGTACTGAGTTTTGTACTTGATACTTGGCACAATGCACTTGTTAGCCAACATTTCAACCACCCTCCCACATTTTTTTGCTTTAGTGTTTTTTAGGAATGATCTCAAATTTTGCATGCAGCCAAATTCAGACCATAGTCCTCCTGTCTCTGCCTCCTAAATACCTGGGGTTACAGGTATGTCCCACCATACTTAGTACTGAGAGGCTCTCACCTTTTTTTTTTTTTGCCTAGCCTCACGTAATTTTTACCTAGCTTCAAATTGTGATTCTCCGGTGTCCACTTCCCAAATAGGATGGGGGAAGGGAAATAAATAAATAAGTAAATAAATATATCTTAAAATATCACCATTGACATATTTTACATGAATTAAGTTCTTATGAGGATTATTTATAAATATGTTCTGTCAGAGGAGATTGGTAATTATTTTATTATGTGTGTGTTATACTTTTAAAAGTGAATTTTAGCAGGATGCCAGTGGCTCACACCTGTAATCCTAGCTAATCAGGAGGCTGAGATCTGAGGAACACAGTTCAAAGCCAACCTAGGTAGGAAAGACGATGCCACTTATCTCCAGCTAACTACCTGAAAACTGGAAGTGGGTCATGGCTCAAGTAGTAGAGTGCTTCCCTTGCACTGAAGAGCTCAGGGACAGCACCCAAGCCCAGAGTTCAAGCCCCATGACGAAAAAAAAAAGTGAATTTTAAGACATGGTTATGCTATACCAAAATCACAAGTAGTTTAAACTTTTTATTTACTAGCTCTGCAACATCTTACGTAGCTTTTATTTACTTAGCATTGAATATGTCTCCTTTTTAAGAAGAAAATTTAAGCCAGGTGGCAGGGCTTATGCGTACAATCCTAGCTACTTAGGAGGCAACAGCACCCAGGCCCTAAGTTCAAGTCCTCGGACCAGCAAAACAAAAACCACTTTTTAAGTTAAAAGAGAGTACTGCTGGGCTTGGAAGGTGGCTTAGTGGTAGAGTGCTTGCCTTGCATACATGAGGCCCTGTGTTCGATTCTTCAGCACCATGTAAACAGAAAAAGCTGGAAGTGGCACTGTGGCTCAAGTGGTAGAGCCTAGAGCTGAGGGACAGTGCCCAGGCCCAGAGTTCAGGCCCCATGACCGACCAAAAAAAAAAAAGACTGCTGGGTTCTAGTTGCTCACACTATAATTCTAGCTACTCAGAAGACTGAGACCTGAGGATCATGGTTTGAAGCCAGCCTAGGTAGAAAAGTCCATGAGACTCTTTT
>NW_012267218.1:31162585-31210700 GCF_000151885.1 Dipodomys ordii
TTTTTTCTTTTTGCTTATGTGGTGCTGAGGAATCGAACCCAGGGCCTCCAGCATGCAAGGCAAGCGCTCTACCACTGAGCCACCTTCCCAGCCCTAGTGCCTTTAATCTTTGTTAAAAATAATTTAATTTATCCTGAACAACTTTTGTCCCTTTTAATCTTGAAGGGGTTCAGAGGGTTGATGGTTCATTTTCTGTAGCTGTTTCTGAGCTGAAATTGAGTGCTGGGCCTACCTAGCAAAAATTTCAGGGGAATTTGGTTGGCAGGAAATTCAGTTGACAGGCTGCTGTGATTAGCCCCAGAAGACAATATTGTTCTTTTATTTGTGACACTTGAGCTCTGGCCCTGGTTCACCAATCTTCTTTTACCATATGAGGGAAAAAGGGTTTCCTCAGCTTCCCTGTTTCTATCCACAATCACAAGAACTTGAATCCACATCTGAAAAGCATTTCAAGATGTCTCATAAGAGTCTCAAAGCAGAGTGATGGTGATTATGCCTGTAATCCTAGCTACTTGGGAGACTGAGATCTGGGGATTACAGTTCAAAGCCTGGGCAGGAAAGTCCATGAGACTTTTTTTTTTAATTTTATTTTATTTGTGAACATACTGTACAGAGGGGTTACAATTACATGAGCAGGATAATGCGTACATTTCTTACCAAGCATTGCAGCCACCTCCTTTGTTTACCCTTCACCTCCCTTCCCAGCCTCCCCCCTCCCCCCCCACATGAGACTTTTTTTTATTGGTTGGTTGTGGGGCTTGAATTCAGGCCCTGAGCTGTGTCCCTGAGCTCTTTTGCTTAAGGCTAGTACTCTATCACTTTGAGTCACAGCTCTACTTCTGGTTTTCTGGTGGTTAATTGGAAGTAAGAGTCTCAAAGACTTTCCTGCCCCTACTAGCTTTGAACTGCAATCCTCAGATAGCTTCCTGAGTAGCTAGATTTACAGATGTAAGCAACCAGTGCCCAGCTCTCCATGAGACTCTTATCTCCAATTATTCACCTCCAAAAAGCCAGAAGAGGAGCTATGGCTCTCGTGATAGAGTGTTAACTTTATGTGAAAAGGCTCAGGGACAGCACCCAGGCCCCAAGCTCCAGGAATGTCATACATAAAAAAGCCACAGAATGTATAAGTTTTAGCATGGATTTTGTAAGGTCTGCACAGGAACACCTCCCTACCTCTTGGCTAAATTTCCACCCAGTATCTGTTACCTAGGTAACTGGCACACCTGGAAGCAGTCACCTTCCCCTCCTGCTAGGTCACATCCTGGGCCACCTCTGCTCACATGCCTCCCATTTGACTACATGAGAGTCCTAGGTCTTGAGGTCACATCTGGATCCAGTGTGGCCACACCTTTCCCTCACCTGGCCATACCTCTTCCTGTCCCTGGCCTAGATAAGTCCTGGCCTGGGGTGGGTCTCCCTTTTCAGCCATGCCTCTCCACCATGCAAGGTGTGATCAGCAGTTTGGTAAATAAATTTCTTTTCCTGCCTGAATATCACATGGTGTTCTCTTCATGGGCTAACTAATGAAACCTACCTACTTAATATACCTTACAGATTTATTTTACTATGACAGGATAAAAGCAGGAAGAAATGGGGAAAGGGACAAAGAAAGAAATACTTCATGTTCATGTTCTCCATTCATGAAATGAGAGTAAAGAAAGACTCATATATCAGCTTTTTAAAGTTTAAAAAAGCTGGGCACCAGTGGCTCACGCCTGTAATCCTAGTTGCTCAGGAGGCTGAGATCTGAGGGTCAAAGACAGCCCAAGCAGGAAAGTCCTGTGAGACTCTTATCTCCAATAAACCACCAGAAAACCGGAAGTGGCTCTTGCTCAAGTGGTAGAGTGCTTGCCTTCAGCTGAAGAGCACAGAGACATCGCCCAAGCCCGGAGTTCAAGCCCCACGACCAAAAAAAAAAAAGATTAAAAAGTGATCCAGGGACTGGTGGCTTATATCTGTAGTCCTAGCTACCCTGAAGACAGATCTGAGGATTGTGGTTCAAAGTCAGTCAGCAGGAAAGTACGTGAGACCTTGTAAGGTCCGCTCCTGGATGGTGAGCAGACTCCACCCTCCTCACAGCAAAGTCTCCACCCAGTACCTGCTTTACTTAGGCAGCTGGCACACCTGGAAGAGGTCACATCTGAATTTGATGTGGCCACACCTTTCTCCGCCCATACCCTAGATAAGGCCTAGCCCAGGCCCAGAAGCTTTTTCCCAGCTCTCTTTCCCAGTTCTCTTTCCCAGCTCTTTCCTAGGTCTGTCCTAGCCGCGTGGAGGACCAACATGGCCCCGTGCCAGCCAGAACGATGAATAAACCTATCCCTAACCTGAATATCACATGCGTGGTGCTGCTCTTACTTGGCTACCTCTTTTTAAAAACCTAACAACTGTTATCTCCAATAAACTACCAAGAAGCTGAAAGTGAAGCTGTGGCTCAGTGGTAGAGTGCTAACTTTGTGGGGGAGGGAGGAACGTGGGGGAGGGGGAGGAGGAAGCTTAGGGATGGTGCGAAAGCCTAAGTTCAAGTCCCAGAACCAGCACACACACGTATACACCCCCACACACACACACAAATTTTAATGTGATGGCTTAAAATCATTATTTTTCAAATTTAGAGTTCTATCCCTCCATTTGAAAGAATGACATTGCCCCATTTGTTAGGAAATGGAAAGACTTGGAAAAAATGATATTAAGTGAAATAAGCCAGGCCCAAAGAAACATAGGTCCCATGGTTTCCCTTATTTGCAATAACTAGTATATATCTGAGAAAAGCAGAAACGGTCAGATAAGTTGCTGTTAGGCGAAATGAACCCCAAGATAAGGATTCAAATGGTTTTTCTTTCTTGCTATTGTTTCTAATATATTTATAAGATATTTCTTTGTTGCTTTGTATGTCCCTCCCCCATGGTATAACCCCTGTTTTCACTGTACTTGATGTTGGTATAATTTGTGGAGGGGAACGGAAAAAACAATGAGATGTACAAGACGTTATGTTGAAAACGAACTTTACAACTTTGGTGGGGGGGTTGGGGAGGAGATGGGAAGGGCTGGTAAGGGGAAACAAAGGAGGAGGCAACAATGCTTGATAAGAAATGCACTCATTACCTTGCCCATGTAATTGTAACCCCTCTGTATGGTATTTTCACACACACACACACACACAAAATTAGAGTACTAGAATTTGAAATCAGGGCTTTGTGCTTGCTGACACTTTACCACTTGATCTATACCTCCAGCTCTGCTTTTTTTACTGGTTATTTTGGAAATAGAGCCTAGCTAACTTTTCTGTCCGGGCTAGCCTGGAACCTCCATCCTCCAGATTTCAGCCACCTTAGGAACTAGGATTCCAAATGTGTGCCCAACTGGTGCCTAGATAAAATGGAGATATAGTTTGTGTATATTTTAATCTGGCCAAAAGGTGGCACCAACGTACCTTTTAACGATGTACATTATATCCAAATTTAGTGTTACTCTTAACACACTAAATTTTAATGATTACCTAAATTTTAATGATTGCCTCTGATTTACATGTAAACATTTTAGATAACTTTTGAAGATATTTATTACATTTATAGCACTGAGGAGCATTTCGGAGGATTTTTGCAAGTCATTAATGTCATGAAGTTTTAATCCAATCCTACAAACTCTTAGAATCAAATACCAAATCTGCTGTTTCTTGCTTTTTCTTTTCTTTTCGCCACAGCCACCACTGTAAGAGTTCTCTTACCTGAAACTTTCTTGTCTTCCTGTTCTGAGTACTTAGTACCTACTTCCCAAGTACTTAGTACCTAATCATCAATTGCCTTTCATAGGTGTATTTTATAGCTGACAACCAATTTGGGAAATAGTCCATTTTCTAATGGTTATACAGTATTAAAACTCTTCCTATTGAAATAATTTAGTGTTATATCAAAATAGCAGTGATATGGTAGAGGATGTAAAGATGGAATATGATATTTGACTTGGATTGTATAAAATGGATAATGAATGATTTTTAAGATGTAAATGTAAGTGTGCTGTGGATAAGACTTCCCTGGTAACTCATTGCTTTAGCTAGTAACTTTAATTGTAACTCTGTAACTCTGCTTTTGCTGTTTTCTGAGCAATGGGAGCCCTAACCCAGCGGACCATCACCACCCTTTGTTCTATTCCCCTGCTTCCCACCAGCAAAACCTTGGCGCGAAATTTAAACTTAAGGTGTGTATTTCTTGTAACAATCATTGGCTAAAACCAACACCCAGCCTCCCCATTTCCCCACACTAGTCCAAATTGCTTAAAAGCTCATGTGGGCTGGCACTCGGGCTGTTTCCTGGGATCCCAACTCCAGATGCAGTCCTAGCACGTCAGCACTTTTCACTCAATAAAATCTTTACATCTTCACTGCGGACTGAGTGGTCTCACTGCCCCTCCCCACTACAGCAGAAATAAGTGTCCCTTGGGCTATAAGAACAGCTGGATCTGTCCTGTCAGTCTGAAGGAATGATAAGTGTTATGGGAGGATACTTTCCAACTGCACTGCCCTGGCTCTTCTGGGAAAGGAGAGGCCCAGCCAAGTCAAGTGGCTCATGCCTACAATCCTAGCTACTCTGGAATCAGAGGTGTGAAGATCAGGGTTCCAAGACAGCCTAGACAGAAAGTCTGTGAAACATTTATTTGCTTATTTATTTACTTATGTATTTGCCAGTCCTGAAGATTGAACTCAGGGCCTACGCACTGTCCCTGAACTGCTTTGTGCTCAAGGCTAGCGCACTACCACTTGAGCTACAGCGCTGCTTGCTATTTTGTTTTATTGTTTTTATAAAGGTGATGTACAAAGGAGTTACAGTTACTAAAGGCAGGTAATGCATACATTTCTTTTTGCATTGTGTCACCCCATGAGACTTTTTTTTGGGGTCCGATTGTGGGGCCTGAACTCTGGGCCTGGGCGCTGTCCCTCAGCTCTTCAGCTCAAGGCTAGTGCTCTACCACTTGAGCCACAGCGCCACTTCCAGCTTTTTTTTCTTTTTGCTTATGTGGTGCTGAGGAATCGAACCCAGGGCCTCATGCATGCAAGGCAAGCACTCTACCACTGAGCCACCTTCCCAGCCCACCTCTAAACTTTTTGAAGGAAAAAATGCAAAACTTGCAAAGGCAAAGGGAAAAGTTTTAAAATGTAGATGAAAGATTCCAGGGGGCTGAACCTCAAATTATTTTCTTACAGGGCCAGTTCTCATTTCCCAACACTGCTCATTTCTCACAAATGTGCAGAGTGTAGGGCTATTGTAAGGTGTGAACAGGGACACCTCTCTCCATCTTTGCTAAGTCTCCGCCCAGATCTGTTACCTAGGTAACTGGCAGACCTCGAAGCAGTCATCTTCCCCTCCTGCTAGGTCACATCCTGGGCCACCTCTGATCATGCGCCTTCCATCTGACCTTAGGAGGGTCCTAGACACTGAGGTCACATCCAGATCCAGTGTGGCCACACCTCTTTCTGTCCCTGGCCTAGATAAGTCCTGGGCCAGGAGTAGGTTGCCCCCCTAGCCCCCACCCCCTTACTTTTTCAGCCATGTTTCTCCATCATGCATGGTGAGGGCAGCTGTTCGGTAAATAAACTTCTTCTCCTGCCTGAATAGCGCATGGTGTCTCTTCATTGGCTACCTAATGAAACCTACCTATTTAATATACCTTACAGCCATGAGCTCCCAGATTCCTGTGCCCTTTTCTTGAGAGAGCATTTTGAAAGTGCAGGAGAAAAGGCATACAAAGAAAAGACTATATTCTGCATCTCTTTGCAAGTCTCTCAAGCTCTGGTGGCAACACTCAGTCCCCACAATGGTCATGCAGATTATTCCAGGCTAGGATCACAACTTGTGGAATGAATGATGCTGGAGTTAGGCTTTGCAGTTTGCACATTTATGTATGGCAGCCCTGCCCTTGCTTAAACGCAAAAGTTAAGACTTTATTTTTACCTTTTTTAAAATCTTTAATGTGTGTGTGCATAGGCACACATGCACCAACCATGAGACTTGAACTCAGGGGCAGGTGCATGAATTGTCCCTGAGATTCTTTTGCTCAAGGATTAGTGCTCTACCATTTGAGCCACAGCTCTACTTCCA
The DNA here is from genome assembly GCF_000151885.1 of Dipodomys ordii. Lineage (NCBI taxonomy): Eukaryota > Metazoa > Chordata > Mammalia > Rodentia > Heteromyidae > Dipodomys > Dipodomys ordii. Next base: position 31,168,684 of record NW_012267218.1, read on the forward strand.
GCTTTTTTGGTTTTTAATTGGCGATTGAGCTACTCGGGAGGCTGAGGTCTGAGGATTCTGGTTTGTCAGCCTTTGGCCTGATCTTTTCAAAAGTTTCTTTTTAACAGGATAAAGCCCTCACCTAGAACACCACCTGGGAACAAGTCAAGGCAAAACCAGAGGCTTCCCTGCCTTGCCCAGCACAGACCCAGACTCTAAAAGACCCCAGCTCCAGTGACTCCACAATGCACCCAAGCCAGCAGGAAGTAGCTAGGAGAGACCATAACACCCATTGGCTCTGGTACCTTTAAATGCTACCTCCTCCTCAGGTTCCTGTGATCCTAAGATACTTCTCCCTCCAGGATATAGTTCCATGCTGTCTCCAATCCAAGATGGAGAAGGCAATCTCAGGTCTTTGATAGTCCCTTCTGGAAATCAATCCCTCCCTAGCCTATTTCTCTCTTGGGCCCACTAGCATTATTATTATTATTATTGCCTTTTGCTGATCGTGTCTTGCATTTTAGATAACTATGAAAAGATGAAGTGAAAGGATCCTTCACAGCCATCCCAGGGGACCACGCAGAGGCAGGCAGGCACAGAAGAAAGATTATTACAAGGCTTATTAGAGGAGCCATAGTTCTCCCGGAGAGAGAGTGCATGTCTGCATCCACGATCTAGGTAGCAGCAGGTTCTGGGGGATAGGAAGTGAGGTAGACGGGAGTTCAGGTGGGTCAGGGCAGAGAGAGGGAGGGGCCAGCTATAAGGCAGGAACTCCAGGGCAGGGAGGGGCTCAGGTCTGGGTGGAGCTGAGGACTGAAGGTGGGCGTAATGCTTACTTGTAGACCTTTACCAACCAGTCAAGCAAAGACCTCTTGGATGGTATTAAACAACAGAGCGTGGGGCAGGGGAGGAATGATAGCATTCTCCCCACCTCATGTCCTCAGCGTCCCGAGGCAGCGTGGACCCCCCCATCCCCAAACTCCACCCAGACCTGAGCTCCTCCCTGCGCTACAGCCCCCACCAGGATTGCTGGCCACTCCCACTCTCGGTCCAGACGCATGCAGATTACTTCGCTCACTAGCCCCAAGGCTAGGAGCTACCACCTGGACAGGCAACGAACCCACACTAAGCCTCTTTACAATCCTCCTCCTCCACTTTGTGGCTGGGTTAGTCTCTTCCGCGTGGTCCCCTGGGATGGTTGGGACAGATTCTTTCAAGTGAGCCCAGTTCAAAGCACCTGGGTAGAAAAGTCTGTGAGACTTATTTTTTTTGGATCCCGTCATGGGGCCTGAACTCTGGGTCTGGGCGCTCTACCACTTGAACCACAGCGCCACTTCCGGCTTTTTTCTTATGTGGTGCTGAGGAATCGAACCCAGGGCCTCGGGCATGCAAGGCAAGCGCTCTACCACTGAGCCACCTTCCCAGCCCCCTGTGAGACTTATCTCCAATTAACCACCGGAAAACCAGAGGTGGTTCTGTGGCTCAAAGTGGTAGAGTGCTAGCCTTGAGCAAAAAGGATCTGAGTTCAAGCCCCATGACAAAAAAAATAAGATTTTACTGCCCAGGCTGGCTTCGAGCCTTGAGCCTCAGATCTCATCCTCCTGAGTAGCTAATAGTGAGAAAACATAGGCAGATGGCATATAATTCAATAAAATATAAATCAGTCATTAATTTTAAATCTTAAACGTAAGATTTAAATTTTAAATTATTTAATTTCAAATTATATGCTTAAAATTTAAAGTTCAAAGAGTCAAAATCTGTGGAATTATGCACTAAAAATTATAGCATGTAGGGCATAATTTAGAATACTAATATTCTGTTCCATGCAACACTGTAGATTTTACATGTAAATTACACTTCAATAAAAGTTACAAATACCACCCTGATAAATGAAAATCAGTCTTATAAATGAATTATAAATGAATTCAATTATAAATGAATTCAAACAATCCCTCAAGAGAAACACATCAACCAGATGTTGAGGGTATCCAAACCCAGAAAATTAGCAGGCTAATTCACTCTGCAATCGGGGAAATCACGGCTATTTGTGACACATTTGGATAACAAATCATAAAGTGAGTTGACTTTTTTTTCCCCTGACTTAAGTAGAAGCCAATTGTTTTGACCTTCTGCACTGGCCAGCCTTCCAGCATTGCATCCTGAATACGGGAGATGGGCATACCCTAATTTGTAATGACTTGTGCTAAGAGATGTGTCATTTGGATTGAAAACCTTATGCTATGGACAGGAAGTCCATCTGGAAACACTGTCCTGCAATTTCAGTGTGCCTGCAGCTGCCTTTGTGACAATGATTGATGATCAATGTGGCCCAGAGACCCAACCAGTGGCCAGACTCACCAGACCTTCACGACATATCAAAGTAGATTTGAAGTCAGGCAGCGGTGGCTCACACCTGTAAATCTAGCTACTCAGGAGGCTGAGATCTGAAGATTGTGGTTCAAAGCCAGCCTGGGCAGAAAAGTCTAGGTGAGATTCTTTTTTTTTTTTTTTTGTCTTGTGTGGGGCTTGAACTCTGGGCCTAAGCACTGGCCCTCAGCTCTTCAGCTCAAGGCAAGAGCTCTACCACTTCAACCACAGTGCCACTTGTTTTTTTGGTGGTTAGTTGGAGATAAGAGTCTCTACCTGGGCTGGCTTTGAACCGCAGTTCTTACATCTCAGCCTCCTGTGTAACTAGGATTACAGGCATAAGCCACCAGCGCCTGGCAAGACTCTTATCTCCAATTAACCACCAGAAAACCAGAAGTGGTACTGTGGCTCAAAGTGGTAGACTGCCAGCCCAGAAAAAGTCAAGTGAAAGCAGGTGACCCTGAGTTCAAGCCCCAGTACTTGCACAAATAGTAACAAAGCAAAAGAGAACATGGTAGTACACACCTGCAATCCTAGCATTCAGAAGAATAAGGCAGGACAAGTTCAAAGGTAGCCTGGGCCACACAGTAAGATCTTGTCTCAAAAAAGAAATGGGGCTTGAGGCAGAAAAGAGACAACTAGCGGGCTGGGAAGGTGGCTCAGTGGTAGAGCGCTTGCCTTGCATACATGGAGCCCTGGGTTCGATTCCTCAGCACCACATAAGCAAAAAGAAAAAAGCCAGAAGTGGTGCTGTGGCTCAAGTGGTAGAGCGTTAGCCTTGAGCTGAAGAGCTGAGGGACAGCGCCCAGGCCCAGAGTTCAAGCTCCATGACTGGACCCCCCCCAAAAAAAAGACAAGTAACATTGTAAATACTAGTAGAAAGAAGTCAGTGCCTTAAGAAGCAGAAATTCTGAAATATCCAATTCTAACAAGTACCACGGGGATAATTTTGTACATCATGATGGCATGTTTATTTGGGAAACCAAGAAGATTATTAACAGCTCATAGATTAAGACAATACAGAAGACAACTAATGAATTGGAAGTGCTAATGGAAACCGTGTGTTTCTCCTCATTTCCACTGAGCCCAAGCCCCTAAAACTGCTTTTGTCAAGTTCAGATGGAGTAATTTGGAACTGCTTTTAAGGTTGAATTAATTGAAGGACTTGAGATTTTGTATTTCTTGCTGGAGGTAGTGGCCAACCAGAGAAACTTTGCTTTTTCTTTTTTTTTTGGTCATGGGGCCTGAGCTTGTCTCTGAGCTTTGTACTCAAGGCTAGTGCTCTACCATTTTGAGCCACAGCTCCACTTCCAGCTTTTCTGGTAGTTAATTGGAGATAAGTGTCTGATGCACTTTGCTGCCCAGGCTGACTTCAAACCAGGATCCTTGGAGCTCAGCCTCCTGAGTAGCTAGGATCATATGCCTGAGCCACTAGTAACTGGCTAGAGTGAAACTTTTGATGGAGGAAGTTGTGTTACCAGTGTAAATTAACATAATTTACCATGCTCCTTCCAAAAGACACAAGTAAACATGAGTTAATATAACATTTATTCTGTATTAAGAATCAGTACATAAGTTAATTCAGCTTGAAAATGTTTCCTCTACAGAGTATTATTTAATATTAGCATCTAATCCACAGTAATACTGATTGTAATGAGAAATACAAAATAGGATGCTTACCTTCATAATCATCCATCCACTTAACAGTTTTACAAAGAACTACTATGAATATGTAAATTTTGCAGGCCCTTTTCTGTACCTAGTCACAAATCAGAATGAATCCACTATTTAGAATGCTTTCAAACTGGTGCTGTGTTCAGACCCCCACCTACCCCACCCTAGACAAAATTAATTGCTCTCTCAATTACCCTCCACTGACACTTGTGCTTCTACATCTGTCCCAGCTTCTCTGTCAACCCCATTCCCTGGATGGAGAGGAGGGTGGAGGATGAGGATCATCAACATGTCTGGAGGTTGAAACAAACTGAATTAAATCTGGGAACCCAATTGTCATGTAAACTCACTCTAATAAAATAACTTTTTGCTAACTAAATAAAGAGCATTACAAAAACAAAAACAAAATAAAAAACCTTTCCAGCTGGGCACTGGTGGCTCACACCTGTAATCCTCCCTACTCAGGAGGCTGAGATCTGAGGATCTCGGTTAGAAGCCAACCTGGGCAGGAAAGTCCATGAAACTCATCTCCAATAAACTACTCAAAAAACTACTCAAAAAAGGCTGGAAGTAGTGTCTCAAGTGGTAAAGCTCTAGCCTTGAACACAAAGAGGCTCAGCGCCCAGGCAGTGAATTCAAGCCCTAGGACCAGAAAGAAAAAACAACAACAAACTGCAAAAAAAGTGGACTATAAAATTTACTATAGATCAAGATTGTGAACTCTGAACTGTAATGAACTTTATGTCATATAAGAAAACTTCGTAAGAATTTGAACCTAAAGAATTCTAAAACTAGCTGGGCACCAGTGGCTCACACGTGCAATCTTAGCTACTCAGGAGACTTAGAGATCACAGTGAAAAGCCAGCCCAGGCATACAAATCAGAAGAACTCTTATCTACAATTAACCAGCAAAATGCTGGAACTGGGGCTGTGGCTCAAGTAGTAGAGCACCAGCCTTGAGCTAAAAAGTTAAAATAAGCAAGAGCCTGAAGCCCTGAGGTCAAGCCCCATTATTGGCACATACATGAACACACACACACACACACACACACACACACAAAACCAGCCCTCTAAAACTTAAAATGATATTTTTAAAAATACAGAAATGTCAGGCAGAGTAGTCAAACCCTGGTATATTTAATACGAGATGAAACTAGAAAGAAGACTTGAATTATTTTGGAAAAATTGTTATTAAAAACATTTTCAAATAACATAGTTCTAAAGTCTAACAATTATTTTTAAAATTCTGCTTAACCCCTAAAAAAATCTTAACTATAAAAAAATAAGGCAACTTGAAGTTAGAAACTTATGGGTGTATTACCTCTGGACTACATGCTGAAGCTAGATTTGACTGGCATCCTGCCCTAAACCCTATCTCTCACATTCTGTAGCAAGAAGCCCATTCAATATACTGGTGAAGTAATATAATCTCTCAGAAGTAAATGGGAAAGGTTCTAAGATTCTACTAAATAGTAGACCAAGTAAGATCATCACAATCTTCATGCTGTCAAATACATTACCTTGAAAGAAAATTATGCAGACAGCTTTTCTGAAGAATTCATTTGTGCCACATGCTTATTATTCTTTGAGGTGGAGGAGTTGGTAGGGCATATAATTTCTGTTTCAAAGTTCTTTTGTTTTTCTGCTACCTTTACTTAAATGTTACCAGGAGGTACTATTTTTATATCCTATGAAGTGCTTTGAAAAAATGTTAAGTGAATAGTGCTACATAAAAATCAAAAAGAATATTCATTTTCTCTGTATTGTAAAGAAGCAAAGCAAATGTTTTTTGACTCTTAAAAGGGGAAAGAGAATATGCTGAGAAAAATCAAATAAGATTATGAGTCTACCAGCTTATAAAACAGCTCAATGAGAAAACAAATAATAGCTAATAAATATTCATTAAAAGCAGCATTTATATCACAACAGGTTAAAATTGATATTAAATTTAAGCCTTTTAAGTCATCATTTTAATGTCAACTGTATGGAAGCTGAATCAGATAATGTTTTGCACATAATGTCAAATTGCTTAAAATAAGTGCTACTATGATAAAAATATTTTATGGAGGATTTCTGTTTATTTCTATAACAATGAAACAATTTTAATTACCTTAAAATCTACTATAACAGGATTTGGCCACGTAGCAGATATATCAGATTAAGGCCAATTAATCTTTATATTCTGTTTTCAAACCAAAGTTCTACTCATTTAATTTACCAGAGAAGACTGAGAAGAAATCACTTAACAGTGAATGCTAGCTAAATACACATCTTATCATGAAAACAATCATTATGTATTCTAACAAAAAATATATTTATAAACCACAGTGGACAGGAAAAAAACAACAACCTAGAACTACTTACGTAAAATACTATTTTAACCAGAAAATTCATTGCACATATTTACCTTGTATCTGGTTTTTAAAATCCCAAATAAATATTCCCAAACCTTCCAAAATGTTTTCAGTACTGCTAAGTACTGTTCTTTTTGCTCATTCATACGAGATTATTAAAAATTTACAAAGCATGTATATTGAGCCATTCTTGTAATGGGTACAGAATTGTTCAAAATACTTAATTCAACCTTAATCATGTTGTTTGTTTGTTTTTTTTGCCAGTCCTGGTACTTGAACTCAGGGCCAATTAACCTCAGTTCCAATTCTAGCTTTTTGGTGATTAATTAGAAATGATTCTCACAGACTTTACTGCTGAACTGGCTTTGAAATGCAGCCTTAAGATCTCAGCCTCCTGAGTAGCTAGGATTATAGGTGCAAGCCACCCACACCTGGCTTTATCAGGTTTTTTCAGATTGTTCATTTTAAAACAATGTTTGCTGGTAGCTTTCCATGTTTCCAAGCAGCACATAAAGTAAATTAAAAAGTTTTTTTTTGTTGTTATGTTTTGTTACATCCTGGGGCTTGAACTCATGGTCTGGGTGCTATTCCTGAGCTCTTCTGCTCAAGGCTACCACTTTACCAATTTGAACCACAGCTCCATTCCCTGTTTTCTGGTGGTTAATTGGAGATAAGTCTCATGGACTTTCTTGCCTGGGCTGTCTTTAAGAGTTTTTTCAAGGCCAGGCGCCAGTGGCTCACAGCTGTAATCCTAGCTACTCTGGAGGCTGAGATCTGAGGATCATGGTTCAAAGCCAGCCCAGACAGGAAAGTCCAGGAAACTCTTATCTCCAATAAACCACTAGAAAACCGGAAGTGGCGCTGTAGCACAAGTGGTACAGTGCTTACCTTGAGCTGAAGAGCTGAGGGACAGCACTCAAGCCCAGAGTTCAAGCCCCATGACCGACAAAAAAAAAGTTTTTCCAAGGATGATAAAAATGTTTTTGTGGGGCTGGGAAGGTGGCTCAGTGGTAGAGCGCTTGCCTTGCATGCCTGAGGCCCTGGGTTCGATTCCTCAGCACCATATAAGCAAAAAAAAAAAAAGAAGAAAAAAAATGTTTTTGTTTCTTTTTTAAATGTTTAAAAGTTATACAATTAAAAGCAATAGATTCAGGGGGTCATGTGTTTCAAAAGACTCAAAAAAATCTTGCCAGATTGAAGGGACCCCATTGTAAGCATGGAGATAGGAAAGCCTTGGGGGGGGGGGAGAATACTTTTGTACTTCAGCAAAGAATCTTGCTTATAATACCCATTGTTTGGCTCAATGCCAAAGTCAGATTCATTTCTTTTGTCAGAGATCATAATATTTACAGAAAAAAGAAACTATAGGAAAAATTAGCACATATTTCCTATATGCAACCCATAAGTAATATAAGAACTCAACCAGATAATTTTAAACCATCTAGCGTACATTCTTTCCTCAAAAATGAAACTTTTACTCTACCATTCATACTTCTTCTATTTCCAGGATTCCATCTGTTTCAAATAATAATACTGTCACTCAGTAGTGGACTTGCAATATGAACCACAAACTGAAGTAGGGAGGTGTGTTGTAATATCATGACCATTGGAATAGCGAAATAAAATGTTGAAAATGATTTTGAAAAACACATGGCAATCACTGATGTCATTAGCTGCTTCCCTTTAAATAGCTGAATAAAAATGCAAATGAACCCTTCTCAGTTTTGGGAGTATTAGCCAGATTAGAAATTACGATAAACGGGGGCTGGAAATGTGGCTTAATGGTAGATGCTTGCCTAGCATGCACAAAGCCTGGGGTTCAATTCTTCAGTACCTCATAAACAGAAAAAGCCAGAAGTGGCACTGGGGCTCAAGTGGTAGAGTTCTAGCCTTGAGCAAAAGAAGTCCAGGGACAGTGCCCAGGCCCTGAGTTCAAGCCCCAGTACTGGCAAAAAAAACCCCAAAAACCAAAACACAAAAAACACAAAACTATGATGAAAAAGTTAATTTTCAATAGTCATGTAATTTTTTTTCTCACACAATGAGTAAATACTGTCATTTAAATATTTAAATTCAATTAAAATAATTGAATGCACTAAATTTTCATTTTTTTTTTTTTTTTGGTGCTGGTCCTGGGAATCAAACGCAAAGCCTGGGTGCCATCCCTGAGCTTTTGTGCTCAGGGCTGGTGCTCTACCACTTGAGCCACAGCTCCACTTTCTGGCTTTCTGGTGGTTAATTGGAATAAGAATCTCATGGAGGGCTGGGAAGGTGGCTCAGCGGTAGAGTGCTTGCCTTGCATGCATGAGGCCCTGGGTTCGACTCCTCAGCACCACATAAGCAAAAAGAAAAAAAGCCAGAAGTGGCGCTGTGGCTCAAGTGGTAGAGTGCTAGCCTTGAGCTGAAGAGCTGAGGGACAGCGCCCAGGCCCAGAGTTCAGGCCCCATGACCGGACCCAAAAAAAAAAAAAAAAAAAGAATCTCATGGACTTTCTTCCCTGGGCTGCCTTTGAATCATGATCCTCAGATCTCAGCCCCCTGAGTATCTAGGATTAGAGGCATAAGTCACCAGCACCCAGCTATTTGTTTTTAATTTTTTTTTTTCTTTTGGTCGGTCATGGGCTTGAACTCTGGGCCTGGGCACTGTCTCTCAGCTCTTCAGCTAAAGGCTAGCACTCCACTGCTTAAGCCACAGCGCCACTTCAGGTTTTCTGGTGGTTTATTGGAGATGAGAGTCTCAAGGAGTTTTCTTGCCTAGGCTGGCTTTGAACCACGATCCTCAGATCTCAGCCTCTTGAGTACCTAGGATTACAGGTATGAACCACCGGTGCCCCGCTTCCAGCTATTTGTTTTTAACTTGAGCAGATTAGCCCACACAGAAGTAGGTCTATACAAGTCTACTAGGCAAAGGGAAACTGAGCTTTTGTACTTGGCAACTATTTGTCTGTTTGAAGGAACTCAGGAATAGCTTTTGTAAGTGACTTGAGCAAGGAAACAAAACCACTCATGTTTATGTCTGCTATGCTTCTTCTGCACTCTGCTAAAATGAGAAAAACAGAAGACCTTTTTTGGGGGTAAGACTACTGTTTAGGAGTTTAACAACTATAAATCACACATTCACAAAGAGTTCACCTTATTCACCACTTTACACAACATAAAAAATGCATTGCTAAAAAGAAAAGTTTTTGAAAACTGGGTGCAATGTTAACCTATCCAGAATTGAATTATCCAAAGGGAACCAGACTAGTGACATCAGGGAACAGTAAAGAGAGTTCAACATAAGAAAGTGCTCAATAAATACATCCTTCCCCAAAGTACTCCAATATCCAAAAGCTATTTTAGCAACTCCCTATGTGTCATTTTGCATGACAATCTGCACTGATTTCCTCCAGTCCAGAAGTGAATGTATTTCAGGGTAAAGAACGGTTTATAACTTTATTCTTGAGCACTTCCTGAGTTGTACTTTTAAATTCCACGGATAAGCCTTTTATTCCTTACGGAAAAAGAAGTGCCGCAAATGTGTAAAATGATTTGCTTTTAAGCTTTTTTTTTTTTAACCACCCAGGATATGGAACATTAAGTCACTGTAGAAGTGTGTTTATTTTATTATCTTCAGAGATCATTTCATTAACCAGCTGTTCAATAGACAATTGGATAGCATTCTTGACGAGCGAAGAGGCTGTTTCTATTAAGAGTATTTCATATTGTTCTGAAGTTCTAACCTCAAAATCACTATCATTAGCAAAAACCCCTACCTGCTCATTTTCCACTGAAATTAAGAACTGCTTAGGGACATTTTTAGATTTCTTAACATCAAATTCACTGATTTCAGTGTCGGTGATGATAATAGCAATTGGCTCCATTCTTTTGCTTTCTTCTGATTTGGGTTTTTCGGCACTGATCTCATTTTCTTTCAAATCTGATTCCTGGCTCAATTCAGTATCTTTTGGCTTGTTCTCCTCCACTGCACGCTCTCCACTTTCATTGTCTTTCCAGTTTGTTCCACTTTCTTGGATCCTGTCATTGGATTCTTCCACAATTTGTTGATCTGTTATTATAGGTTGGGGAAGAGCATCGGAAGCCACTGGGTGCTGACTGCCAGTTTCTAAACTTTCCAGCAGGCTTTTTTGCTGGGATTCAGTGCTTTGTTTGTCCTCAATCACTTCAACTTCCTTTTCAAGGATTACAGTTTCAGTTTGAATAGCTGAAGGCCTATTATCTAAGCCAAGTTCCACGGAAATCACATTCTCTCCAGCTGTTACACTGCTGTTCCCATTTGCTTCACAGACTACCTCATCTTTCTGTGAGACTCCTTCACTCAACTCTTGGGTTGACTTAGCTTTGATTACCTGGTCATCGGATTGAGCCTCAGTTTGTATCTCTAAACCTTCAGCCTCTCCTTGGATTTTGATGTTGCAGTCTGCATCTTCTATAATTTTGGAATGATTATTCCTTTGTGCCCCTCTGGAGTATTTTAGGCAGGGAATCTGAAGTCTGGATTTTGACTTTTTCTTTGAAAGAGCAGGATCCTTGGGCTTTCTTTCAAGTTGTACTTCGGCCTCAAATGACTTTTGCTGCTTTGAAGTATCTGACCTTTTCTTGCGTGTTACAAGACGCTGGATTGAGGCCCAGGCCCCAGCTCCTGGGCGCTGTGGCTGATCAGAACTTCCTGTTTCTGGGGGACACTTTCTAGCCACAGGGGCAGCCTCAGAGCTGGCTTTGGCTTTCCGTGCCTTGGCTGTTTTGCCTGCTTTCTTTCTTCTCTTGAAGCAAAGCATGGACGCTTTTTCCTCCTGTCTCTCATCTTGAGGGCAAACTTGTGCTGATCTCTTCTCATCCTTATTTTCTACTTGGATTTCAGAAACTGCAGTCTCCATTTTGACACTACACTCTTTCATTTTCCAGCACACTCTACTCTTCCTTCAGCAGCCTTTAATGACACAAAGGTGGGTCCTAAGTATAGTTTCTTCCAGACCAATTCATTCCTTTTGTCTACTCCACAGGGTTGTCCTAAGTGGTTTCTCCAGTATGCAAATGCCTAGATCTCCATTGCTTACAATGTCTCTCTTTAACTTCTTCATAAAAGCTCTTTACCAGATATATTCTCCCTTTATGTGAAGATCAGCCTGATGAGAGAGAAGAGAATGGGATTTTATTTCACCATGAGCCAATTATTGTTAACACAGGCTATTTCAATTAAGTGTGTAAGAGTCTACCAAAGCATGTTTTTCATATAAAAATAACTTCCTGAAATGACTGCAGAATATAAATTAGAGTTAACTTTTTCTCTAGAAAAAAAAGTTAATCCATTTCATTCTGTCATGTTTGTCAAAACTTCATTTTGTACTACTTGGCAAATCTGACATCAGTTCGTGTGTGTGTGTGTGTGTGTGTGTGTGTGTGTGTGTGTGTGCTGCTCCTGGGGCTCAAACTCAGGCTTGGGGACTGTCTCTGAGTTTTTGTGCTCAAGACTAGTGTTTTACTACTTGAACCACAGCTCCACTTCTGGTTTTTTGCTAGTTATTTGGAAATAAGAGTCTTACAGACTTTCTTTCTGGGCTTTGAACCATGCTCCTCAGATCAGCATCCTGAGTAGGATTATAAGCATGAGCCCTAGTGCCCAGGTTGTGCTGTCTCTATGGATTTCTTTCTTTCTTTTTTTTTTTTTGAGGGGGGGGTTGGGTCATGGGGCCTGAACTCTGGGCCTTGTTGCTGTCCCTCAGCTCTTTAGCTCTAGGCTAGTGCTCTACCACTTGTGCCACTTCCGGCTTTTTTCTTTTTTCTTTTGTGGTGCTGAGGAATTGAACTCAGGGCCTCATGCATGCAAGGCAAGTGCTCTACCACTGAGCCATCTTCCTAGCCCTCTTTATGAATTTCTGATAACTGAAAGTTGCAAGTTTAACAAGCAACTGTTAACAACACAGGTTGGTAAGTGACTTAGTGTAATTTTTATTACCTGCAGCAAATGATTTTACTAAAGACACCAAGTTCGGGGCTGGGAAAGTGGCTCAGTGGTAGAGCACTTGCCTTGCATTCCTGAGGCCCTGGGTTCAATTCCTCAGTACCACATAAGAAAAAAGAAAAAAGCCGGAAGTGGCACTGTGGCTCAAGTGGTAGAGCGCTAGCCTTGAGCTGAAGAGCTGAGGGACAGCGCCCAGGCCCACAGTTCAGGCGCCACGACCGGTCCCCAAAAAATAAATAAATAAAGACACCAAGCTCCTAAGTACATGGATTATTCAAGTCCATCCAAATGATAAAATCGAGTCCAGAGGGGGCAGCTAGCTTGTGGAAAGCTGTGTAGCTAGATAAAGTCATAGCCAGAGTTAGAAGTAGAGATTTTGACCCTCTAGTGTTTGTTTCATTGGACCATACGGTTCCTGTTCTAAAAATGTGTGTTCCATCAAAGCTGTGCTACTTTTCATACATACTCTTAGAAAAATTTAATGTTACTGCCATTTTCCACTCTTACATTGCTTGCATAGCTTTGACATTTCCACTTAAGTATCTGCTATTCATCCTTTTGCATCATACACTGCACACAGTTGGAGGTAAGAGTTAATAATGATGACAACAGCTGACATTTATTGAGCAACTCTTGTACATTAGGCAGTGCAGAGTACTTTTTACATCCATCTCTAACCTGCAGCACAGTATTGCAGTGAGTAGGTGGTAGTACGCCATCTGCAGATGGTTTCAAAGATAGTAGGTAACAGGGCTCACATTCAACACAGGACTGCTTGCTTCTGAGTTCTTTGAAAATGTCAAACTGCAATAGATCTGTTTATCAAAACAATGTTTAAAGTTGGTAAATGGTCATTAAATTAGCCATAATGTAACCTATCAACTCATAATTGAATCAAATGACTCTGAGCTTTTGGTATTATAAAACTATCATTTGCATTCCACTACTTAGGAGGCTGAGAAAGAATAGGGAGTTCAAGGACACAGCAAAATCAGCTCAAAACAAACAATAAGCATCCCTCCCCTCTACACACACACACACACACACACACACAGGAGACAGCAAAGAATAGAGGTATAAATGATCATTTAACAAAAATTCTATGGATTTAGCTAGTATGAATCTTAATTTAGACAAAGGACCCTTTTTATGTAAACCTCTGAAGCCTCATTTGGGTAGTCCTTAATTCCATGAGATGTAGAAGGAACCAGAATCCTGCAAAACCATTTTATGGGCTCCGAATGGGCACTGCATACTCCATGCCTCTCACAAAAAGATAAAGTCATTCCAGCACATCCATAGAAAACAGGAACAGCTGCACGAGGTTCTGAGTTCAAACCCCAGTTCTCCCTTCTACACACACACACACACACACACACACACACACACACACACACACGGAGATTTTACAGCATCTCTCTCCACACATACTTCAGTAAACACTAGAACCTCCGCTGATTAGCACTTCCCCCCTCATCTCTGCAGTTCTCCAGGGCTGAGGTTTTTGGGTTTGTTTTTAAATTAAGCAGAGAGTGTACTGCTAGTAGAAACACTGAAATTAGCTCACATTTAGAAATGGATCGTTGGAACCTAGCTTGACTGGCCCCGAGAGTTGCTTGCGAAGCTCAAGTGAATATAATAATATCACTCTGTAGAAATTAATACCCAAACAGAAGCCTCACTGGAATGGGGGGGGGTAGAGCCTGTAGACGATGAGAAACTTTGCAGCGAAGGGCGCGCCTTCCACCCGAGGGGAGCTGTAGCGCCTCCGGAGACCCTGCCAACCTCCGGCCCCGGCCCCTCGGGCAGCGAGGCGCAGCCGCCCCGGAGGAAGCCAGGACGAAGGCGGCGCTCCCGGCCCGGCGCCCGGGGCAGGCTGCTGTCGGGGGCGTGGAACCGAGCCCCACTTCCAAGCTGACAGCTTTCAAACGATCACAGCTCCCCCCCTTCCTCCCGCACCGTTGGGGGAAATGCTGCGGGCAAGCCGAGCTTGCGGAGGGGCTGAGATGCCGGCAGACCCCACGCGCGGCCCGAGGTGCGGGGGGGGGACCTCCCTCCACCCCCCACCGCTCCGATGCCCGCGCGCGGGGTCCGGCGGACCCGCACACTGCCCGCGAGCCTCCCCGTCCCACCTTGGCTTACCGAGAGCGCGCGCGGGGTCCCGGGTCAGCCCCGCTGCCAAGGTCGGCATGCACTCCGGCAGCGGGGGAGCCGCCGTGGTGCGGGAGCGAGGGCCCTGCGCCAAAGAACCGCAGCCGGCGGCGCCCCCCGGCGCCAATCCGCGCCGAGCAGGGGGCCGCGCCAGGGCCGGGGGCGGCGGGGCGGGGCGGCAAGCTAGGGACCCACGTGCGAGCGCTTTGCCCCGCCGCGTGGGAGCGATCTCCACGCCCCGGGTGCGGGGCGCGAAGCCCCGGTGCGGGACCACATCGGGGCAAAGACGCAGGGACCACTGAGCCACCCGGCCGGGCGATGCGGAGGAGACGAAGTAGCAAAATCCGGTCTCACGGTGCAGGTGCTCTCATGGTAACCTCCGCCCCCAGGAGCTAATGACAGGGCGGATATCAGATCTTTAAAAGCGGAATTCAGCGCTGCAGCGCAGGCTGAGATCTAGCTAGAGATCGGAGAGCCTGGCAGAAGAGCCTAGCGTCCTTCTAATCTCCAATTAACCAGCGAAATGCTGGGCTTGGACGGCCTTACCATTGGAGCCACACCTCCAGTTCTGGTGAGCCTGAAAGCCGGGCGAGAGCTGGAAGTCCTGAGTTCAACCGCCAGCACTGACAACAAACAAACAAACAAAACTTACAAAAGTTAGGTGTGTCCTGTATGATCACCTTTATAATAACAATAAAAAATAAGAAAAGAAAAAGTGTATCCTAGCTGGGCGCCTGTGGCTCAGCCTCTGATCCTAGCTAGCTACTCAGTAGGCTGAGATCTGAAGATCATGGTTTGAAGACAGCCTGGGCAGGAAAGTCAGTGAAACTCTCACCTCCAATAAAAATAGACAGAAAAACCCAGAAGTGGTGCTGTGGCTCAAATGGTAGAGCGCTAGCCATGAGCTGAAGCAGTTCAGGGACAGAGCCCAGGCCCTGGCCCTGAGTTCAAGCCCCAGAACTGGCCAAAAAAAAAAAAAAAGAAAAAAAGAAACAGAGAAAGAGAAAAGAAAAAAGAAAAAAAAAGACCAAAAAAACCCCACTGAGAACTGGGTATGGTGGCTATAACCCAGAACCAGGCCAGGATTTCTAATTGGAGACCAACCTGGGCTACATAGCAAAGCCTGTCACACACACACACACAAAAGTGTGCGGTGGGGGAGAAGCTGGAAGGTACTTTGAGGTCAGAGGTGGATGTATCTTGTATCTGAAGAATAAATGAAGAGAATTCCTCTGCGTTGTATTACAAGTAATTAGTCCCTGACCTTTATCACATTCAAGCAGTCACTGCAATATTCTATAAATAAATGCTACATGGTAGTTTTATGACTACAGCCTGGTGCAGATGTTCCTAAAATGTATCTAGCGTCTCAGCACGAAAGAAACCTGTCATCCTTAGTGCACAGTGACAGTTAAGCCTGGAAGCAGTGCCCCACATCCCGGCTTACTCTTCCCTTAGCAGCTTTGCATTGCCTAGCAGCAAAAAGTGGCCTATAAATGTCTCTCCAAACTGAATGGAAGTGATCCTATTTGCAGCTGAGCTTGTTAACATCACCAGATACAGTGTGCCAACAAAAGAGCTTACATATTTATCTGAACACCATTTCTTCCAGTCTGGCCCCTATCCACCCACAGTCCAAGCCTGTAGCTACCCGAAATGTTTAATTCCTCGTTACAAATTCTCACCTTGCAGAAACCCCCTTGCCCTGGTACTCCATTAGATGGGCCTAGTGGCTTGGTCTATTGTGGGCACCATGAGGGTCATAGGAAGCTGACACAGATCCAAGTCATTCTGCTGCAATCTGCTGTACTTGGCAGCACGCAATGCCGCCATCTTTGCTGAATTAAGGGTATGTAGACATCCTCAAGGCACAGCAGCAGCCTCTGAGGTGCAGATAAGGGACGGAACAATCTGTTTATCAGTAACGTTATAATATGTGCAAGGAAGGCCTTAACAGACCAGAGAAGGCTAAGAATGGGTCAGGGGAACACACTGGCTGAATCAGGGCCTTCCAGCCCCAAGGTAAAGGTACTGGGCCATCTCTGGAGTCCCACTAATCTGCACCCCAAGTACTAATGCTTCTGCAGATCCTGAAGACAAGTTCCCACTTGACCTGTGACACTTCTTCATTAGCAGAGATCAAGTATCAATTGCACAAAATCCCTGTCAAGTGGGAGATTCAGGAGCATCCCTGACCTCTTTATTTTTTCCCCTCTGCATCTAGCACCTTTGTTATCCCTCATTTCTGGAGAGATACAAAATGGACACAGCTTTCTACCTCTGACAGCCTGGCAGGAGGAAGAGCTCAGAGGGGCAGCCAGAAGCAGAGTCTCCAGAATCAGATGACAAGTTCATTGGGCAGTGCAACTCCAAGTCTGCCTTTTGGTAAAATGAGGCTATAAACTGAATAGAAAGATCTGTTGTGCTATAATTTACTACACACATTGCCAATCCAAGACTGGCTTCTGTTTTGAAGCCCACTGCTCAGAATTTATCTAATAGATGCTTTTGCACCAGTTGTAAAAATACATGTGAATTCTTTTTTCTACCAGCATCTATTCATTACCACATTATTTGTTTTCTTTTTTGTGTGTGCAGGAGAATCAAACCCAGGGCTTTAGGCTAGCCAAACATTCTACCACTGGGCTATAGTTTCAGCCCCACTGCTATTTTGTGTGTGTGTGTGTGCACTGCGCATGCCAACTACCAGGCCTGGCTCTGCAACATTATTTTCAGTAGCAGACTTTATGAAACAATGCAAGTCATAGTACAAAAAATTAAAATAATAATTAAAATAGGAATTATAAGTACCCACAGTAGAGAACAGAAGACAGTTGACATAATATACAGCCATAAGAAAAAAGATGGACTCAACAGTTAATGGAGTAAGAGCTACTTCTCAGTGGAAAAAACGTTTCACCGCTACTTACGTAAAGTACAGCTGGGCCCTGGTGACTCAAAATGGTAATCTTAGTTAATCAGAAGGCTGAAATCTGAGGGTCACAGTTTGAAGCTGGCCCAGGCAGAGAAGTCCATCCATGAGATTTTTATATATATATATATATATTTATATTTTGGTGAGAGGGCTTGAACTCTGGGCCTGGGCACTGTCCCTGAGCTCTTCAGCTCAAGATAAGTGCTCTACCACTTGAGCCACAATGCTACTTCTGGTTCCTGGTGGTTAATTGGAGATAAGAGTCTCACAGACTTTCCTGCTGGGCTGGCTTTGAGCCGTGATCCTCAGATGTCAGCCTCCAGAGTAGCTAGGATTACTGGTGGCAGAAGCCACCAGCGCCCAGCCATCCATGAGATTCTTATCTCCAATTAACCAGCAAAAAGCCAGAAGTGGAGTTGTGGCTAAGTGGCAGAGCACCAGCCTTGAGTGGAAAAATATAAGGGAGTGCATGAGGCTTTTAGTTTAATCCCCAATACCAACACACACACACACACACACACACAATATTTGAGGAAGGTGGGGATTAACAATATAGAAAGATGTAAAGCAAGAGGCAAGTCTTGCTCCATACTCTACCTCCTCCAGCCTTCTTCTGAATTACCTATCCCCAGAGCTGCCCAAGCATGCCCTCAGTTTCTCCTTTAAACACACTGCCCAACAAATGGGCTCATACAAGATGATAGCATACTGCACCACAGACCATGGATACCATGATTTATATTTCAACACGAGGATAGCAAAATCATTCCTTTTATTTGATAGACCTTCACTACATTCAAGACATGAACATGATTTATATTAATTTATACATGAGGATGAAAATTAAGGCAGTAATCGAAAGGCTTCTGAGGAAATCCCCCAGAAGATTTATTTTAGTTTTCAGGGCAGGAGTTGACTTCTCTAACTTCTCCAAACTTCCTTACTCACAGCAGGCCTGAACAGACATTGGCCAAACTTGCAAAGCAGCTTCTTGAAGAAGAGATGATCTGGAAAGAAAGGCAAAGAAGTATTTTGTTTAATCACCAAAACATTTGCTCTTGTCTTCCTCACAGCATGATTACCCACTAGCATTGCCGCAGCTGTTGAGATTTCCATCCGTTCCCACCACGAGGATTTCTGCTGTCTGTTCAGAAGAGGCAGTACACAACAGCTATGTGGACACTGTTTAAGACCACAGCAGCAAGGCAGGACTGTATGTCCACACCACCTATATATTTTCTTTTCGTTTTTGTCAGTCATGGGGCTTGAACTCTGGGCCTGGGTGTTGTCCCTCAGCTCTTCAGCTCAAGGCTAGTGCTCTACCACTTGAACCACAGCACCACTTCCAGTTTTCTGAGCAGTTTATTGGAGATAAGAGTTTTACGGCCTGGGGCTGGGAACATAGCTCAGCGGTAGAGTGCATGCCTTGCAAGCATGAGGCCCTGGGTTCGATTCCTCAGCACCACATAAACAGAAAAAGCCGGACGTGGCGCTGTGGCTCCAATGGTAGAACGCTAGCCTTGAGCTGAACAGCTGAGGGACAGTGCCCAGACCCAGAGTTCAGGCCCCATGACTGGCAAAAAAAAAAGAGTCTTACAGCCTTTCCTGCCTGGGCTGGCTTTGAACCAGGATCCTCAGATCTCAGCCTCCTGAGTAGCTAGGATTACAGGCGTGAGCCACCGGCACCTAACCACCTACTTTTTCTTTTCTTTTTTTGTCGGTCGTGGGGCTTGAACTCTGGGCCTGGGTGCTGTCCCTCAGCTCTTCAGCTCAGGGTGAGCGCTCTACCACTTGAGCTACAGTGCCACTTCCGGTTTCTGGTGGTTTATTGGCGATAGGAGTCTCATGGTCTCTCCTGCCTGGGCTGGCTTTGAACCGAGATCCTCAGATCTCAGCCTCCTGAGTAGCTAGGATTACAGGCATGAGCCACTAGCGCCCAGCTACCACCTACTTTTTCAAAGTTAGTATCCCAGCCCCAAGCTCAGAGTCTCTTCCCACCCTACCATAGCCAAAATGACCATTTTGCTTTCATCAGAACTTCACTTTTTCATGCAATGCAAGAACTTCTGCTTTGTTTTATATTGCTTAAAAAAATTTTTTTTTTGATGTTGGGACCAGATTTTTTTTTGGTCAGGCATGAGGCTTGAAATCAGGGCCTTGGTTCTGTCCCTGAGCTTTTTTACTCAAGTCTAGTACTCTATCACTTTGAGCCACAGCTCTATGTCCAGTTTTCAGGTAGTTAATTGAAGATAAAAGTCTCATGGAGAGCCAGGCGCTGGTGGCTCATGCCTGTAATCATAACTACTCAGGAGGGTGAGATTTGATTATAGTTCAAAGCCAGCCAGGGCAGTAAAGTTTGTGAGACTCTTATCTCCAATTAGCCACCAAAAAAACGGAAGTGACACTGTGGCTCAAGTTCTCACCTTGTGCTGAAGAGCTCAGGAACAGCAGCCAGGCCCAGAATTTAAGCCCCATGACTGACTTTTCTGTCTGGGTTGGCTTGAACTGTGATCCTCAGATCTCAGCCTCCTGAGCAGCTAGGATTACAGGCATGAGCCACCAGGGCCCAGCTTTGGTGTTAGATCTTCAACTCAGGGCCTTTCACACTCACTAGTTTTTTTCACTCAAGGCTGCTGCTCTACCTCTTGAATCGTAGCTCCACTTCCAGTCTTTTGCTGGTTAATTGGAGATAAGAGTCTATAATCTTTCTTGTCTAAGCTGGCTTTAAGCCACATCCTCAGATCCCAGTCTCCTGAGTAGCTAGGATTACAGGCATGAGCCACCAGTGCCTGGCCTGTATTGGCCTTTGATACTTGTGTTTCTTTCTTTTTTTTTTTGGGGGGGGGGTCCTGTTGTGGGGCCTGAACTCTGGGTCTGGGCGCTGTCCCTCAGCTCTTCAGCTCAAGGCTAGTGCTCTACCACTTGAGCCACAGCACCACTTCTGGCTTTTTTCTTTTTGCTTATGTGGTGCTGAGGAATCGAACCCAGGGCCTCATGCATGCAAGGCAAGCGCTCTACCACTGAGCCACCTTCCCAGCCCCAATACTTGTGTTTCTTTTTAGCTGTTTCTAATTTTTCTCAAAGTCCTCCTTTCCCTTGTTCTGCACTGGACTTAGAACAAATATGCATGGTGGTCAGTATTTCATTATGGCCCAAATCAGGATTCCATGTCTGAAATTAGTGTTTTCATCTTTTCTTGGTTTAATTTCATACTTTGCTGTAGTAAATTGCTAACTTCCTAGAATTGGGGGCAGCAAACCTCTGCACATTTGGTAACATCTACACAGATCTGTCCTGTATAAACATGGCTTGAACGTTACCATTCCTCTTACAAATGTGGAGGACATTCCTGCACTGTCTAAAAGGGCTTCTCATTGCTGATAAGACAAGTGTTCAGTTTACTTCTCATTTTTTCCACAGGTAAAACATTTTTTTCCACTAGGCAGTAGTAGCTCATGCCTGTATTCCTAGCAACACAGGAGACTAAGATGCAAGCATCCTAGTCAAAGCTAATCCAGGCAGAAGAGACTATGAGACTCTTATCTCCAACTAAACAGCAAACGGCAGAAGATAAGGAGCGCGCAAGATCCTGAGGTCAAGCCCCAGTACCAGTGCCAAAAAGACATCTTCCCTCAGGAGAAGGGTTAAGGATTTTCATTTCGGACGTTTTTGAGTTTCAGTTGGCTGTATCTAGGGACGGTTCATACACTGTGATGATTAAATTGCCTTTTCACATAGAACTCTTGTTTCTTTCTCTTTCTGGCTGAGACATTTACACAACTCTTGCCTTTGTGTGTATGTGTGTTGCTGGGGATTGAACCCACAGTGTCACATACTAAACTCTTGCTCTACCACTGAGCTTTATCCCTGGCCCAAAACTTGATTTCTGTTCAGATTATACGGACGTTAGGCTGTTCCTGCCTCTCAGGTGCCATCAATTTTGAAGCCCTGAGGCTCCTAGGGCTCTAGCGGAGGGAGCCCAACCTCCTGCAGGCCCTTCACAAGTGCTCTGCAGCACTCTCCTGTGCACTGTCCACCTGGGACGCGGCCTGCTCTTCTTCCCAAGATGTACCCACATGGAAGTAGTTAAGTCACTGGTTATTGCCAGTTCTCAGGACTAGCCCAAAACCCAGAGGGAAATGCTTTGAAAGTGTTAGAATTTAAATTTTTGTAGACTTACTTTAAGCCCTGTAATTTATAAAGAAGCAAATAAGGGGGGGAGGGGAGGGAAATCTTACTAATTAATAACTTACCTGTTTAGAACAGTCCATTCACCTGTTCAGTCTCAGGGTCCAAGTCAATATCATAAAAACAGGGCCGAGTAGGAAGGCCAGGCATTGTGCTCATCTAGGATATGAAATCATCTTTCTTAAAAACGAACTTAAGGGAGGGGGGAGGCTGGGAAGGGATGTGAAGGGTAAACCAAAGGAGGAGGCTGCAATGCTTGGTAAGATATGTATGCATTATCCTGCCCATGTAATTGTAACCCCTCTGTACAGTATGTTCACAAATAAAATAAAATTAAAAAAAAAACGAACTTAAAACGTGATCTTTTCTTCTACTTCTTCCTTTGTGTCTTGTGCCCAAGGCACAATGATAGAGGATCGTGTTATAGTTGTTCATAAAGTGGCTGTTGTTTTTTTTTTCTATATATATTCAAAATCCAGCCACTGGTCCTGCAACCAACTCAGAGAAAACCTCTTGTCCTGCAAACCAAAGGCTGAACCTCATCATTATCTTCCATGTGGACAGCTGTAAGCAGATGTTTCCACATCCAATCCTGCAGTGGCAGGTGCCAGGGAGGCTGAGGAGCCAGCTACCCACTTTCCTCAGCCTTGTGTTTCCCAAGACAAGAGGAACAGGGCTGATGTACTCGAATTTTCTTTCCATGAGACTGTAAATAGGCTCATGGTTTTTTGCTTCATCAACGTATTACAAATTTGTATCCTTTAACTTGGGCCAACAAGACATCTCTTCATATAATCTGATTTTATAATCACTACTCTCTCTCTCTTTCTGTTTTGCCAGTCCTGGGGCTTGAACTCAGGGCCTGAACACTGTCCCTGAGCTTCTTTTACTCAAGCCATAGCCACTTCCAAGCCTTTTCTGTGTATGTGGTGCTGAGGAATTGAACCCAGGGTTTCATGCATGCTAGGCAAGCAGTCTACTACTAAGCCACATTCCCAGCCTTCCTGATTTCTGTTGTAAGATTTAGTTTTGTAAAATGTCTGCTTAGATGAAAGTTCATATGGCTTGTAAGTGAAAACTTGGAGTATATCTTTTTGTCCGTTACAATGTCATACACGTATAATGAATATGTACACATTCCAGATTAGACCCGGATAAGACAGCTTAAGCTGAACTTCTAAAACTGAACTATAAATATATTTTAAAAAAAGATGAGTCATCTTCTGTAGCACAGAACATCTTTTTTATTATTTCTTTTGGGGGGATACGGCTTGAACTCAGGGTCTGGGTGCTGTCTCTGTGCTCTTTTGCTCAAGGCTAGCACTCAACCACTTTGAGCCAAAGTACTACTTCTGGTTTTCTGGTGGTTAATTGGAGATAAGAATCTCATGGACTTTTCCTGCCTGGGCTGGCTTTGGACCATGATCCTCAGATCTCTTGAGGATTACAGATGTGAGCCACCAGCGCCTGATTTACACAACACTGATACTTGAGAAAAACCCAATTTTGACATCTGCGTACCATTCAATAGTCTCTAAAACTGAATCTGATCTGTTTCTACCTCTGTACTCTAAGAAATAAATGTGAGGTGTGGGGACAAGCAGGGACAAGAATTGGTCATCATATCTAGCAGAAAAACCTAACAGATGACATAAAGACAAAGTCATGTGCCTATCAGTGTAGATAAAGCAGATGCATAATGGCAAAGATATTATAAATATTCCCAAACCAGTATCCTTGCTCTTTCTCAAAAGAGGTTCCCACTCTCACTACCAATCTGAGTCGTTCTCCCCCCCCTAATATTTTCAATCCATGGATGACTGAATCTGTGAATACACTCCCCATGGATTTGAAGGGCTACTATTGGCAGGAACCCAGCCTATCAAGTAGGCGTATCTTCCTATCCTGATTTAATCGAGGTCCAACTGTCCCTGAGAAATAAAATCTTTTATCCAAATAAGAAGTCACAGCATCACACTTGAATTGGTAACAGTATGGTCCATGGTAAGAGGATTAATCATAATAGGTTTGACTGCAACTTTCTCCTCGGCAATGAACTCTGCTAACTTGGCATTTGCTTGACAGCTTTAGCAATTCATTTCCGATGATAAGAAGCACAGATGAGCAAGCTCTGTTCCTGCCACCCTCACTTACCGTTCCCACTAAAGGGTACAGGAAACCAGCCCCGACACTGGCACGGATGTCCCGGATGGGCAGAACGAAGCCCGTAGGTACACCTTTTTGCTCTGGGTTGTGGGACAAGGACAAGTGTGTTTTGGCCATGCAGATGGGCAGATTACCAAAGCCCTGGGGAGAAAAGGCAACAGGGTGGGACAAACGAAAACCTGACAATGCAATAAAGAACATCTGTACATTGTGATCATGAAATTCTTTAATTTATCTGAAACAGTTGACTCTTTATAATCTACCTCCATTATACTATCCTCCAGCTTAGTTATTATAGAAGAAAAACAGAGATCTCTATTTTGTGAGGCACTAAGTACCTCCAACTATATTTCACAAGTGAATATTTAAGTTCCAGCTACACCAACCACAAAAACAAGTTGTGGTAGACATAAGAAGAAAACCAGAGAGGTTCTCAATATTTAGTAGGATATTCCCTATTTCCTTGTAGCTTTTCTGTCTTTTTTTTTGGGTCCGGTCGTGGCGCCTGAACTCTGGGCCTGGGCACTGTCCCTCAGCTCTTCAGCTCAAGGCTAGCGCTCTACCACTTGAGCCACAGCGCCACTTCCGGCTTTTTTCTTTTTGCTTATGTGGTGCTGGGGACTCGAACCCAGGGCCTCAGGCATGCAAGGCGAGCGCTCTACCGCTGAGCCACCTTCCCAGCCCCTCCTTGTAGCTTTTCTGCTTCCATCTGTGAGTAAATAATCTGGTACTGGATCACCTACTCGCTACCCAGTATTTTGGAAGAAAGAAGGTTGCCACCCAGAGAATTAAAATGGTGAGCCAGGTGCTGGTGGCTCTCACCTGTAATCTTAACTACTCAGGAGGCTGAGATCTGAGGAGCATGGTTCAAAGCCAGCCTGGTCAGAAAAGTCCCTATGAGACTCTTATATCTAATTAACCACTCAAAAACTGGAAGTGGCACTGTGGCTCAAAGTGGTAGAGCACTAGCCTTGAGCAAAATAGCTCAAGGAGAGTGCTGAGCCCCTGAATTAAAGCCATACAACTGCAAAAAAAAAAAAAAAAGGAATGGGGGGGGCTCACAGGGCTGGCAGGACTCCAAGATTCTGTCTGTAAGACCTGCTTTGTGAAGGGATAAAAGAATGGGCTCACCCAACACCTACCTGCTTTGTGTAGACTTCAACTTTGTGCTGAGCTTCAGGGAGCAACTCAATGTCATCTGCCCCATAGATCTTCTGTGCAATGATCCTGATTTTATCCTCAACTGGGAGCTAGTGCAGGAAAGAGAGGAAGACTGTGATTGGATATGTGTGAGGGGGCTTATCTCAGATATGGCCACATTCCAGGTCAGTGTCTCCAACAGGTTATTTTTCATATAATATATAGACATGCAAATAATCTGAAGTTCACTGGGTTACAAATATCTTAATGCCAAGAAATATTCACAAATCCTAGATTTGGTAAGTAGAAAATGTTGTACAGAGGTAATGTTACTACCCATATATTGAGAGATATACCTAGGTATCTATTTGTATATAACGTTAATATGCACATATTCATATATTAGCTATCTATTGAGAGATGTACACACACACAACACATATTTAAACACTGCACTAAAATTAGTCAATAGATCTGGTTGTATTTCCTAGCAACTGACACTAAAATAAGTTGTGCTTTTGGAAAGAAATAATAATCTATGTATAAATATAAAATTATGTTTTTAATTAGTGATAATTTATGAAGGACTTTGTATAATGGACATGTTTATGGAGAGCACTCAATGATGGTTTTAAAAAGACATAATGGATTACTTTCATATGAATCTTATAATTAGAGTTTATTAAATGACAATACTTAGAACTTATGAAACACAAGCACTTTGGTTGACGGTGATTTAAGACTAGCAGATACTGATTCAGACAAAGAGTGGTGTTTGTTCTGTCAGGACAGAGAAAAGCTTCAAATAGAAATGTGCTGGCGTCCTTGTTTCCCTACTTCTTGCAGGACTCCAGCTGGCCTTCAAGACCTGGGCTTCCTGATTTAGACACTCTGGACAAGTTTTGGACAGGATACCTACAGATAATTTGCATTTGTGTACAAATTTATATTCATGACATCTTCCAGGAAGATGATTTCCAAACCCATCTACAAAACCAAAGCCAAGCAGTAGAATGTCAATGTCAACAGCAGAGTGTCAACTCTTGGCAAAGGGAAAAGTGATAAAATTCTAGTAATAAAAGTGAAGCCAAAACTAGCCTAGAACATACAAGCAGAATTAAGTGTAATTTATATCCCATATTTCTTTTTTTTGGTCCGGTTGTGGGGCCTGAACTCTGGGACTGGGCGCTGTCCTTTAGCTCTTCAGCTCAAGGCTAGCGCTCTACCACTTGAGCCACAGCGCCACTTCCAGCTTTTTTTTTTCCTGCTTATGTGGTGCTGAGGAATCGAACCCAGGGCCTCATGCATGCGAGGCAAGCACTCTACCACTGAGCCAACTTCCCAGCTCTATATCCCATATTTCTAACCAAGTCTCAGTTGTTACAGACTACTTAATGTCTAATCATGTCTTAGAATACATGGGACAGCAAACTGAAAACAAAATATAATCCAACAATAACCAACTTTCTCTTAATTAACTTGTGTCATACAGTAAACATTGCTTCTGCTGGGACCAGATGCAGTCTACTTGATAATGGAAATAAGATGAAGCCTGCCAAGGTGCTTTGGCTTACATGAGGAAGCTCCTCTGAACCCCTACTGCCACTGTACCAGAAGTAAAGTTGAAAGCACATTTCTTTCCCCTACCACTGAGAAATGACACGGCCCTTTGCCAATTTTCTACAACACAGTGGTATCTCAGGCGAAAGGCTACACTGAATTATTGGTTTTGCGTGTAACTCTTCTTCTGGCAAAAAGACTTGTATGCGCCAACTTCCCCAAATGTTCTTGCATGGTCTCCATTCTTTGAGTAAACAGCAACCTGCAGTTTCTAGGACAGGTATCTAAAGCTGAGAGTCCAGACTGTGAACATGCATCTATTCATGTGGGATCAGACTGCAAGACAGAAGCTGCTGAACACAGCATCCTCACAGGGGGAGGTGTACAGAAAGCCCATCGTGTCTTTTTTGTTTTGTGCTGTTTGCATATAGAAAGCAACCCACCTGAAGGTCATAGAGGAGTTGGAAGTTGCTGGGCGCCTGAGCTGCTCTCTGGACAGCCTGAGCCAGGGCAACAGCCCCCTTTCCCCCTTCTGCCCAGTGAGTGCACTTGACTGCATCAAATGCCCCATGCTCTCTGGCGAGGCGGCTGATGAGGCCCAGCTCAGCCTCGGTATCAGTCCTGTGAAGCCAGTATTTCATGTTAGTGAATGGAAGATGGCTGGAGAGAACACACGGGTCTTCTTTATGACACTAAAACACATATGGATTACCCAGTGATAAATGGACACTAATCCATACTGGTTGGAATCTCACATCCACAGTTTACTGGCTCGGGTGACTTTTGGCTGCACATGGATTAAATAGAAAGAATCACTGCATTTATTTCATGGGGGATATTACGAGGTTTAGATGGCAAATATATGTAAAGTACTTGAACATTCCCAGCATACCACTGGAGATCAATAAATGCTAGCTTTGAAAAATTCTGTTTCCAGTCCCATTATGGCACAATGCAAAACAACCCACATGAGATCTTGCATGAACAACTTGCTCAATACATTCAACTCTATCAAGACAACATCCCACCAGGAACTCTAGGCTGTTAGCACAAAAGGCCTCTACATGACCAAAAAGAGCACTTAACTTGAAGCCTGTGTATTATCTACTTCACCCAGAGGAAGAGAGGCCCACAGGTGCTAAATTTGCTGCAATACACCTGGTGCTTGTCACGTCACAGGCTATACCATAAGCTATAACAACTGTCGGACAGAATGAGGGTAACACAGTGCCGCACAATTAGCTACAGGTGTTTTATGTCCATTTCCCACAGCTTCCCTTTTCTGTTACAGGGTACTTACTTGAATGCATTTATGGCCACTACCACAGGAACTCCAAACATTCTGGCATTTTCTATTTGTTTCCTCAAGTTACTGAAGCCTTTTTCAACCAGCTCCAGGTTCTGTAAAACAACCATGGAAGTTCTATGGGGTCAGGGAGAACATGCTTGAAATCAACCATACTTTCTCTTAAAAGGCAACCTCTGTCTTTGAGCCAGTAGACATTTGCTGTCTACTTAAGTAGGCAGGCAAGACAAGACGTAAGAAAAGGAACATAATGCATTTCTCATGCAGAGGGAGTGGACACTGTGGAGGACCCGTTCCTCTAGCCTACAGCACTGAGTGACATGTGTTGCATCCCCACCATCTTGAAACCACCATGGCTGGTATGTTTGACATCATCATACCACATCTTTGCTTCTTTACTGCGTGGAAGAGGTTAGATTCCCTACCTAAATTATATTCACATCTGTGTGTTTACAGATTTGATGTACTCATCACATGGACTCTTCAGTATAGCACAAACCATTCATTCATCAGAAAATCAAGCCTAGACCACAGGGTCTGACAGTAAAGAGGTATTCATTAATCAGCTGTCCATCAGCACTACTGAGAACATGAAGAAATCAGTGATTCTTTCAAAGGCTTTGATGAACTCAACTATGAGCCTACCCTAGGACTAACAGACGGACATATGATACCTTCAAAACCAAATATTCAGCCAGTGGCTTGTGCCTATATTCCATGTTATTCAAGAGAATGAGATCTGAGGATCAAAGTTTAAAGCCCAATGTGGGCAGACAAGTCCAAGAGACTTTTATCTCTCATTAACCTGTGAAAAGCCAGAAGTAGAGGTATGGTTCAAGTGGTAAAAAAGTGAACAAAGTTCATACATACTCCACGGCCCTCATGCATACTCACATAGACACACAGACACAGATATTCACACACACAGACACAAACAGAATCACATATTGCCCTGTAAGGTATCCCCAACCTGTGATCTCAGAAAGTTGAGATCCCAAAATTAAAAAAAAAAAAAAAGCAACAAAACACTAAATGATCAAACCGGAGATAGTGGAGCACATTTTTAGGAGACTGAGATTGAGACTGGAGGATCAGACTGTGCGCCCATTCTGGTCTAAGAGTAAGTTCCAGTCCCGCTTGAGCTATATAGTGTAAGACTGTGTCTCAAAGATAAACAAAAAACAAAATAAAAAAAAAAAAGGGACCAATATTAGCCCTACCTAGAATCCCAATTACTTGGGAGGCTGAGGTAGGAGAATCATTTCCTCTCTCCCCACCACAAAAAATCCAAATGATATAAAAGCTACAGGAAGTCACTAAGGAACTAAACCTTTGATTATGCTAACTACAGCACAGCTTGAAGAACTGGAAAAATACAGACACTAAATTCCTTCAATAGGAGACTTGGCCAAGGAAGAATGATATACACACTCAATAAATGTTCACTATGCAGATGTTATGAAAAGGGACATCCATCTGTGTTAACATGGAGCCTGTCCAAGATGAATGAAAGAAGCAAACTGGAGAGATTAATTCTACTTTTGGACAAACAAACAAAATGTGTATAGTTGAAAAAAAATTTAAGTGTTGGAAAATATGCAGCAAACTGTTAAAGGAATTTCAAGCACATGTGTTATACTCTTGTAGTGTTTATTTTTTTAAACAAAGGGTATGTCACTATTATAAGATTAAAAAATACATCAAGAGGGTTATGGGGGTGGTACTCAGAGAAAGAGCACTTGCCTACTATGCTGGAGACCCTGGGCTTGATTCTCAACACTAAAAAAACAAAACTCCCCTAAATCAAGTACTTTAAAAATAAAAAATGCGGGCTGGGAAGGTAGCTCTGTGGTAGAGCGCTTGCCTTGCATGACAGAGGCCCTGGGTTCGATTCCTCAGCACCACATAAGCAAAAAGGAAAAAGCCGGAAGTGGTGCTGTGGCTCAAGTGGTAGAGCGCTAGCCTTGAGCTGAAGAGCTGAGGGACAGCGTTCAGGCCCAGAGTTCAGGCCCCATGACCGGACCCAAAAAAAAAAAAATGCAAGCTGGGTGCCGGGTGGCTCATGCCTGTAATCCTAGCTACTCAGGAGGCTGAGATCTGAGGATCATGGTTTAAAGCCAGCCCAGGCAGGAAAGTTCATGAGACTCTTATCTCCAATAAACCTAGAAAACTGGAAGTGGTGCTGTGGCTCAAGCAGTAGAGTGCTTGCCTTGAGCTGAAGAGTGCAGGGACAGCGCCAAGGCCCAGAGTTCAAAGCCCCACCACTGACAATAAACAAACAAACAAACAAATAAAATAAAAATGCAGGCCAGGCACTAGTGGCTCATGTTTATAATTCCAGCTACTCAGGAGGTTGAGATCTAAGGATTGTGGTCCTAAGCTTAGGTGGGAAAGTCTGTGAAACTCTTTTTTTTTTTTTTTTGGGTCCGGTCATGGGGCCTGAACTCAGGGCCTGGCCCCTGTCCCTAAGCTCTTCAGCTCAAGGCTAGCGCTCTACCACTTGAGCCACAGCGCCACTTCCGGCTTTTTTCTTTTTGCTTATGTGGTGCTGAGGAATCGAACCCAGGGCCTCGAGCATGCAAGGCAAGCGCTCTACCACTGAGCCACCTTCCCAGCTCATCTGTGAAACTCTTAACCTCTAATTAATCACTAATAAAGAAAGGAAGGAAGGAAGGAAGGAAAGAAGGAAGAAAGAAAGGAAGGAAGCCACAAGTAGCGCTATGGCTCAGGTGGTAGACTTCTAGAATTGAGCACAAAAGCTCAGGAATAGTTTCAGCCCAGAGTTCAAGCTTCAGGACCAGCACCAAAAAAATAACAAACAAATAAATAAAACAATGATCTATAAAAAATACATATAATATATCCTAAGTAAAGCAGTATTTAGTGCTTGGATTCCCCCAAATAGCAATAGGTATTAGGTACAGGCAGAAAACAACTAGGATCTTGTGAAGGTGGTTTTTGCTTTTCCCCTTTGACCATCATAAAGCTAGATTAAGATTAGCTTGATACTCGAAGAAGCATCCTTAATTCTTTACCACTGGTCACACGAATCCCAGCAAATATCTAAGACTGACTGAGAACAGCTTAAGAAAGGAGAATTTCTTCAAAGAAGACACCAGCTGGGCCACTTCGGGGCAGTTGCTGTAATTAGATACAGGAAAGGCTGTGGGGTAGCAGGGGGCCAGAACTGTGAATTCCCCTCCCACGCGTGAATCAGACAGATGACCATAAAAGGCAAATCATAAGGAAGACAGGCAGACTCAAGGCACCAACAAATTCTTTTCTAGCTGATTTTGAAATACTTCATTTGGGGCCTCGGCAGCAACCCTGTATTGTTTGATAATGTAAAAGCCTCGAAAAAGGCAGGGAAATTGAATTAACAGTGACAGCAACTGACTCAAGGGCTTGTTTCTTATATAATCGTTCCGATGGGCGGCTCCGGGATGTTTGATGGAAAATGATACTGGTATCACAAGGTTGAGCTCACAACTGACTGTACGGCAGCCCTTGAATCCAGGCTTAGTGCTCATCATTTAATCCTCTTCAGCACACTGTGGGTTTTTAGCATCCTGCAGTCAAGGAACAACCCTGGGTCACAGCACCACCATCTTTATTTCCACCAGGGACCAGGTCTGAAATACTGACTTGGGGAAGGGGTGCTTTCTAGGACAAATGTTTAGAAAGAATAGCAGTTACCTCCTCTGTGTAAGCCTTGGGAAGAGGCAGTCCAGCAGTGACCTGGAAGGAAAGGAAACAAAGTTAGGTGCATTTCTATCTTCCAATTAGACTTTAGCTTCAAATAGTGTCAGATAAGAGGGGTGCATGCTTGGAGAGACACGGCAGTGCGATGTTGTTCTCTCCCTAAGGCATTAGTGAACAGAACAAGAAGGGCTACGCTAGCCTGGTGCTGGTGGTTCACGCCTGTAATCCTAGCTACTCAGGAGGCTGAGATCTAATGATCACAGTTCAAAGCCAGCCCAGGCAGGATCAAGACTGTGAGACTCTACCTCTAATTAACCACCAGAAAACTGGAAGTGGTGCTGTGGCTTAAGTGGTAGAGCACTTGTTTTGCACTGAAGAGCTGAGAGACAGCTCTGAGGCCCAGAGCTCAAGCCCCATGACTGACCAAAAAGAAAAAAAAAGAAGAGCTACTCTGAATATAGTGGGTGATCCTGGGACCTGGGAAGCCAGAAAGACAGATCTACAAACATGAGGGAAAAAAGGAAGGTGTTTCAGATAGGACAGAGACACAGTGAGTGAAGAACACAGCCGTGGGTAGACGTAAAGGTGAGTGTGGAGAAAGGGTAGGTGTCACCCTGCAATGTCTGCTTTCATGGGCTGGTGATCCATGCCTTGGGGGAGCTCAACTGTGGCACAGGAACAATGCAAACAAGAGGGAAAACAACAGGACTTTCTTCTTCCATGGTAGAATACACTCAGAGGTAATCAAATGCAGCAGCAGGCTCACTGTGCGCAGGCACCTGGTCCTGATCTAGTGACTGAGCTCTGCAGCATCCACAGGGATGAATAAGGGGGTAAGGCACTGACCCATAGATTTAACTGTAGCTTCCAATTCAGCCCCCTGCAGCTCCCCCCCCCACTCCTCAGGGATGATGGGGATGCTGTGGTGTTCAAATCCCAGGAGGGCCATGTAGAGGCTGGGCAGGAAGCAGGTCCTTTTACATGCAGCTTCCTTTCTGCAAGGTAACACAAGCAGCAGGTCTGGCTCCTTGGGAGAGCTCTATGTGCAAAGCCTCCTTGTGGCACTGGCCAAGGGAGGTGTCCATCATTGTTACTGTTCAGCCCATGAAGTGAGGGGAGGAAAGGAAATGCCAGGATATGAGGATGAGAGGGAGTGGAAGAAAGGATTGTTGACTGGAAGGGAGAAAAGGGAGTCTACCTTATAGGACTGGA
Organism: Dipodomys ordii; assembly: GCF_000151885.1. Classification (NCBI taxonomy): domain Eukaryota; kingdom Metazoa; phylum Chordata; class Mammalia; order Rodentia; family Heteromyidae; genus Dipodomys; species Dipodomys ordii. Next base: position 31,201,379 of record NW_012267218.1, read on the forward strand.
GGCAAGGGGAATTCTAGGTTGGGAGTGCTTTTGGATGTCTTAGGGGAAACCAAGACCTAGAACATGAAGAAGTGTGCTAGAGTGTTAGGACAGTGTGCTCAGAGGCGGCCTAGGGACCTAGGACTTCCAGAGGCCCACGAAACCAAAACTGTTTCCTGAATAAAGCTAAGATTCTATTGCCCTTTTACCCTGATTCCTTCATTTAAACAACATGTGATATCACACTTGATCACAGGCAGAAGATGACAACTCAATGGTCTTCAGTTAACCAGATATAGAAGATCTGAGAAATGGACAATACACAACATCCAGAAAACAGAGTAACTTAGTTTTCATTTCAACAATGCCTACATCCTGTTTCAGAAAATATAACTTAGCTAAGGGTCAATAGCTCATGCCTGTAATCCTAGCTACTTAGGAGGATAAGATCTAGCTACTAATCCTAGCTACTTACAAGGCTAAGACTGAGGTTCAAAATCAGTCAGAGTAGGAAAGTCCACAAGACTCGTATCTTCAATTAAACACCAAAAGCCAGAAGTGGAGCTGTGTGGCTCAAGTGACAGAATGCCAACTTTGAACAAATAAAGCTATGGGTCAGTACCCAGGCCTAGCACGCGCGCACGTGCGCGCACACACACACACACGTATACACACACACATACACACACGCACACACACACATGCATACACACACACACACACACACAGTTCCATTTCTGGCTTCCTGTGTAGCTAAGATTATAGGCATGAGCCACCAGTGCCCAGCTTAAGGATGTTTTGTATATTAATATATAATTCAGTTTTTTTTTTTTGGGGGGGGTCCGGTTGTGGGGCCTGAACTCTGGGCCTGGGCACTACCCCTCAGCTCTTCAAATCAAGGCTAGCACTCTACCACTTGAGCCACAGCACCACTTCTGGCTTTTTTCTTTTTGCTTATGTAGTGCTGAGGAATCGAACCCAGGGCCTCAGGCATGCAAGGCAAGCGCTCTACCACTGAGCCACCTTCCCAGCCCCTATAATTCAGTTTTTATTTCCAACTAGATGTCAACAAAAGCTTCAATAAACAAAAGCTCATGAAAGCCTTCAGTAATTAAGATTATGAAGAGATTTCTGAGGAGCTGGGGCTGCAGCTCAGTGGTAGAGCGCTTGCCAAGCACGTGTTGGGTAGGCCCTGGCTTGATCTCCAACACTGGAAAAACAAACAAAAAGTTTGAGGGTAAAACACTTGAGAACTTCTACATGAGGATAAATTTCATATTTCAATGATTCCCCAACACTACTATCATGTCTTTGTATGTTGATCTGATGAAAAAATGCTAAAATGCTAGAATATACGAAAGTACAATTTCTTTTTGGGGGGCAGTGCTGGGATTTGAACTTGGGGTCTCATACTTCTGCTCAGCTTCTCGCTCACGGCCAGTACTCCACCACTTAAGCCTCATCTACACTCCAGTATTTTGCTGGTTTATTTGAGCTGGAGTTTTGGGGACTTTTCTAGCTGGGCTGGCTTCAAATGGAGGTCCTTAGTCTCCCGAGATTGAAGATAGAAGCCACTGGAACATGGCAAAAAGAACAATTTCTATGCAGAAGGAAGTCAAAAATCTGGACATCAGGTTGAAGTTAGCCTTCCCTCTGCTTCTCTCTGCCACCCAGCAGTTCTGAACGGATCTGCCATTCTCCTTGACCTGCCCTCATGGTCATCCCTTTCCCACCTTCCCGTCCGTCCGTATCTGACTGGCTGGCTGTCAGAGGCTCAGTCTAGCGTAAACTACTCAGGGGCTTCAAAGTCTGGTTGGCTGGCTGGTAGCCACTGTTTAGGAAGAAAATGAGATTCAGATTTTAGGGCACAGGCTGCAGAAGGAGTTTTCTGAGCACAGTCTTGCACAAGTGCTTGGAGGGGTGTGGATATCAGATGTTTTCCTCAGAAAGAAAGACAGGAAGCTAATTTGGGCCTTCTTAAAATGCGGGGAGCTGCCATGTGGGGGGGCAGCATAAGATGGTATGCTGACCACCGCTTTCTTTTAGTACCCAATTCGTCACTGAGCTTAATGCAGCTGAGGGCATGTCTTTCAACTTCCTTCAGGCCTTTAGAACACTCCTGGTAATCAGATTTGACCCTCACCGTGGGGCCTCCGCCATGCATCTTAAGAGCCCTGACAGTGGCAACGAGCACCACAACGTGAGGGCGGAGTCCAGAGTAGCGGCATTTGATGTTAAAGAACTTTTCCATTCCAATGTCTGCTCCAAACCCTGCTTCAGTCACTGTAAGAAAGAAGGAGCAATTATAAAAATACCATTCCACTCTCTGTACAACACATTAATAGTAACAGTAAGATTGTTACTATTATTTTTTTAAATGCCATTCCAACTCCTCAGGTACTGAGAGGAAAAAAGGATCCACTCAATGATGTCAGAAAATCCTCACCTACAAAGCCTTCTGGGCCAACAAGTTTGAGTGCGATCCGGTCTGCAATGATTGAAGAATTGCCATGCGCGATGTTGGCAAAGGGTCCCGCATGAACGAACACTGGAGTGCCCTGTAGAAACCAGACCATGGGAAGCGAAACTGTCAAAATGGAGGTTGGGGGTGGGAAATCACAAAACCAATGGTAGAGAATTCAGTGGGAATTTCAAAGACAATTTCCCCCAGGGAAAACACAAAACCACTTCTTTTGGCAATGCTGTGATCAAACCCAGGCCCTTGTGCATGTGAGGCAAATGCTCTACCATTGAGCTATATTCCCAGTCCCAAAGCCACCTATTTGATAGCTCAGTGCTGTCCCAATTGTAACTATAAGAACAAATGAGAAGAGTCTGAGCAATAGAAAAACATTCTGTTTTATAACCCCTCTCTTCTGAATGTAGAGCAGCATTCTAGAACACAGGAATTACTCTTCTCACCTCTAATGTCTGCATGAGATTGGGCTTGATTGCATCCTTCATCAGCACGGTCAGTGCGCCGCTCACTCCCTACAAAACACACACATGAAGCATCTGCTCATACTAGCAGGAACCAACAGTCCATATTCTAGGTCTTCTCTCCATTCTGGACAGTTAGTATTTTTGCCGGAACTTAGACCATTAAGTTTTTTCCCCTTGGAAACACTGAGAAAATGCTGGCTATTTTAAGGAAGGAAAACAAGTAGAATAAAAATGGCATTCATATGCATTTTCTGAAAAGGCAATGTAACTGTGGAAACAAATGTCTCAATCAAGCTCTGTTGATGACTGATATGGGGAATCCACTTAAAAATGAGTATAGAGCACAGATGTGCTGGTTCCCAGAGTGCTGAGTTATTTGTAACTTTGGTATCTGGGCCGAGATGGGTACAAAGCAGATTCAATATGTGTTTCCCATAGCTGAAACTAAAATACCACCCAGAAGTTCAATTCCAACTCTTATATAGCAGGTATCTTTTAAGTCATCCAAACAAATTAGTGACAAAGTAAGATAAAGCAATGGTTCTTCATTGGATAATAGATAATTGGGCATAAAGCAATTTACATTCAATATTAATGAATTTCTACATTTAAGGCTTGGGTATTAAAATTTGAAACACATAAATTGCTATACCACTATCACTATCACAGGCCAAGTATCTAGTCTGTGTTGACATAGATAGGCTTTAAAAAAAAATTAAGGCCAGGAATAATGGTTTATGCCTGAAATCTCAGCTATACAGCAGGTGGAGATCAGAAGTTTCATGATTTGAGACCAGCTTAGGTAAAAAGTTATCTAAACTCGCTCTCAATCAGCAAGCAAAAGAATGGTGGTGGTCTCCTGTTATCCTAGCTCCAAGCAAAGGCAAGAATCTATCAGAAAAATGGCTAAAAGCAAAAAATGGCTGGGGATATGATTCAACCCTTGCCAAGCAAGCGAGAGACTGTGAGTTTAAACCCTAATACCATCACCAAAGAAAAAAAGTTCATCTCTAAGATTTCTCATCACAAAACTCAAATGAACATAGTTAGTTCAGAAATAATACACAGGTCAAGAAACAGCCTGGAAGGACCATCAGCAAACTGGCCATTGAGCTGTTCCAAATGGAGTTATCAGCAAGGAGGCATAGCCAACAAGCCTCAGGACAAAGGCCTCTGATCAGGGAGCTGAGAGTGGTGGGGAGGGGCCAGAAAAGTCAGCAACAGAAGGCTTTACTTTTATAGGATTGGAGGTGTTCTCTGCAAACTGCAGTCTTATGCTTGCTGGGGGGAGATACTTCCAGGATGAAGGCATTATTCAAATTACCTGGAACTTGTGGTTCATTACTGGAACACACTACTGACTGATTACTCACTATGAAGAATGTTTTACAAAGTTCATAATCATCTTGTAATAAACAAAATTGTAATGAACTGATGAGTTCTAACAATAGACCGTGTGTGTGTGTGTGTGTGTGCCATAATTGGCCTTGAACTCAGGGCCTCAAGCTCTTGCTCGACTCCCATCTCCCACCTCACGGCTGGCACTCTACCATTTGAGTCACACCTCCATTTCTGGCTTTTTGCTTATTAACCGGTGATAAGTATCTCTTGGATTTATCTGCCAGAGCTAGCTTAGAACCTCGATCCTCAGCACTCAGCCTCCTGAGTAGCTAGGAGTCCAGCATGAGCTACCAGCCCTGACTTCTAGCAACATCTTAAATATAGCAGAATTCTTGTTCTCAGTCATCACTAAGAAACCCTAAGACCATGGCCCTCAAGTGTCACCCTGCTGGCATGGCCAGGCACTCACCAGATCTTCAGTAGTGATGGGTTCCCCTTTCTTACTGGATGCCACAACCATTTTGCCCAGTCTCTCTCTCATGTCTTCCAGAGAGCTAGTGAGAGCCAGGACAGCCATAATTTCACTGGCCACAGAGATATCAAACTGGGCCTAGAGGTAGGGAAAAAGATGAGAGCAGAACTTTGGGATAGCCAAGAAGCATGAATTGCAATAGACATCCCTTTTGGCTTTTAAGGTTTTAAGGTTTAAACATAGCTTGAAAGGATGAACTAGCAACACACACAAGCACCTTAATGAAAAGAATTCTCCAATAGTAAAAACTGGCAATTATGGCTGGGAAGGTGGCTCAGTGGTAGAGCGCTTGCCTTGCATGCCTGAGGCCTTGGGTTCGATTCCTCAGCACCACATAAGCAAAAAGAAAAAAGCCAGAAGTGGCGCTGTGGCTCAAGTGGTAGAGTGCTAGCCTTGAGCTGAAGAGCTGAGGGACAGCGCCCAGGCCCAGAGTTCAGGCCCCATGACCAGACCACCCCCCCCCCGAAAAAAACAAAAAACTGGCAATTAATGAGTCCACAACCTTGAGTAGTCAATTTTCAACACAATGCTTCAGTTTGACCAATGACAATTATTTTCTCTCCAGGAAGGCAGCTTTGAATGGTGGTTATGGTTTCCTACACTGAAGAGAAATACTGCCAAATGGCCACAAAAAGAAGCAAATGCCATCAATTTGAATGCAAGGACATTCACTTGAGGCTCTCCACCTCCAGGAAAAAATGCTGGGGGAAAAACACACAGGTGACACATGGGATTTACTGCAAAAGCTGTCAGGAGTGCTTAGTACCACACCTACTCACTTCCATTTTAAAAGGGAGAAGGCAGAACAACACCTGGCAGTATCAGTCGTATGGGAGAGGATGGAGGAGGACAGAAGCAGCAAGCGCTAGTTCACATGAAGGAATTACTTGGGAAGGAACAAATAGTTACCGTCCGTGTGTATCCTTTCTCTGTTGGAGCCTGTCCAATGGTGATCTTCCTCAGGAATCTATCATTGGTATCCAACACTACCGAGGAAAGGGAAGATGCAGAACAATTTTTAAAAGCACTATTAAGTTGACCATGGTGGTACATACCTATAACACCAGCATTCTAGAAGACAAGGCAGGAGGATTGCTGCATGAGCTACACAGAAAAACCTTGTTGCAAACAACAACAAAAAACTGGACACTGGTGGCCAAGACTATAATCCTAGCTATTTAGAGATCTGAGGATCAAAGGCTAGGAAGGTGGTTCAGGGGTAGAGTGCTTGCCTTGCATGCATGAGGCCCTGGATTTGATTCCTCAGTACCACGATGAACAGAAAAAGCCGGAAGTGGTACTATGGCTCAAGTGGTAGATAGCCTTGAGCTGAAGAAGAGCTCAGGGACAGTGCTCAGGTACAGAGTTCAAGCCCCTTGATTGATTACCTCCCCCCCCCCAAAAAAAAGAGCTTGAAGCCAGTCCTGGCAATACAGTCTATTTGACTTTTAATTCCAAATAACCAGCAAAAAGCCAGAAGTGGAGCTATGGCTCAAGCAGTAGAGCCCTAGCTTTGGGCAAAAAAGCCAAGCAAGAGTATGAAGCCTTGAGTTTGAGCCTAAGTACCAGAACACACATACAAAAAAAAAAAAAGGAAAGAGAAAAAAGTAAAAGAAAGGAAGGAAAGAACCAAAAAGCTAAAGGAGTGATAGAGTTTTAAGGCAACAAGTCATTTAATGATGGACTGTTAAATTAAAATGGATGATCAAAGTCAAATATGAATAAAAAATAATATTTAACTGTTATTTATAGGATTAAATATTGCATATATTTTTCTATAAGCATATTCTAGATATCATCCATGTTATTCCATGTATCTCCATAAATATATAGAAATATCTATATTATATAGAGAAATATCTATATATTGTCAATATATAGATTTATACATTTTTCATTTTTCTTATGAATTTATTTATAATGTTGATACTTAGACAAGGTAATGGTAACTCTTGGGGAGAAACTATGGACCAATTTACAGTTTACCAATATACAATTTACCAATATACAGTTGCAAATATTTTAAGTTAATCTAACAGAGAGAATCATAGTATGTTAAAACATAATGGGCCATGAGCTGATGGATTTAGACCAGAAATATAATCATGCTTTAACATGGGGAAATAAAACCAGAAAAAATATGGAACGCTTCACGAATTTGAGTGTCATCCTTGCACAGGGGCCATGCTAATCTTCTCTGTATTGTTCCAATTTTAGTATATGTGTTGCCAAAACAAGCACTGATATATATTTTTTTTGGGGGGGGGGCTAGTCCTGGGGCTTGAACTCTGGGCCTGGCCACTGTCTCTGAGCTCATGTTTGCTCTAGGCTAGCATTCTACCACTTGAGCCACAGTGCCACTTCTAGCTTTTTCTGTGATTAATTGGAGATAGGAGTCTGGTGGACTTTCCTTCCCAGGCTGGCTTAGAACCACAATCCTCAGATCTCAGCCTCCTGAGTAGCTAGGAATAAATATATTATAGATATTTTCTATAGAGAAATATCTATATAGAAATGTTTTTTATGGGGCTGGGAAGGTGGCCCAGTGGTAGAGTGCTTGCCTTGCATGCATGAGGCCCTGGGTTTGATTCCTCAGTACCACATAAGCAGAAAAAGCCAGAAGTGGTGGTGTGGCTCAAGTAGTAGAGCACTAGCCTTGAGCTGAAGAGCTGAGGGACAGACAGCGCCCAGACCCAGAGTTCAAGCCCCCCAAAAAAAAGAAAAAAAAAAAGAAATGTTATTTATTTATTTTGTCAGTTGTAGGGCTTGAACTCAGGGCCTGGGTACTGTCCCTGAGCAATTTTTGCTCAAGGCTAACACCTTACTTCTTTGAGCCACAGCACCACTTCCAGTTTTTTGGGTGTTAATGGGATATGAGTCTCAAGGACTTTCCTGCCCTGGCTGGTTTTGAATCAGCCTCCTGCGTAGCTAAGATTATAGGTGTCAGCCACTGGTGCCTGGCTTAGAAATGGCTTTTAAAGCAAAGGAATATGACTAGCTGAGTTTTATTCCTTCTAGATAATTCCTTCTAGATAATTCAAACAATTAAGTCTGTAATATATTTGAAAGCACATTCTATAATAGCAGAAAAATAGAGCAGTTCACACTTTTTAAAGGCTTGTTCTATGGGTGACTCATGACCTCATACCCTGAGACACAAGAGCCATCAACTTAAGAGTGTGCAAATGCCATTGGCAACAAGCAAGTTAACAGGCTAGGTCTTTCCTGCAGCACATTCTAGTCTGATGACAGTACCTATCCAACAGGATAACCTTGGAAAAAATGGCAAATATCAGCCAACTAACAACTAACTAATCCTAACCCTGCCTCAAAGAACTGACCATGGCTAATATTTTAGTGTGTTCTTCCTTTTAACTTTTTTTTGATGTACAGTAGAATAGAAAAGGTATTTGATCTTGATGCAGGGTTCCTGGCAAAATTCCCTAGAATCCTTGGAATTTCAATAGTGAAAGAAGTGCCAGGTTACTCAACACAAACCCTTTTTAATCACACTGAGACTTATGTTAATGAGGTGATTTAGATCCTTGAAAGCCTTTGGAGGGTTTCCACTTCATTAGTCACCTGACAGACCAAGTGGTTAGAGGGTTTGGAACTTTCAGTCCTATCTCAAAGTCTGGAGAGAGGACTGCAGGGGCAAGATTCAGACATAGAATGGTTCTATGCACATCTTCCACCAGCTATTCCTGTAGTAAAGCAGAAGACATCTGGAAAGCCTTTCCCTGAGTATTGGAGCTACCAGATAGCTGGACCTGAGAAGGTTGTGAGTCTCCAATTTATAGCCAGAAGCACAGGGACTGGCTTGGAAGTCAGGACTGGTGTTGGAAGTGGGGTGAACTTGTGAGACTAAGTCCCTAAGGCAGCGTCAGAACGGACATAAAACTGTTGCAAACCTAGTGGGTCTTCCTGAGACATCTAGTATGAGGAGTGAAGAACTGAATAGAGAGGACACTGGACTTTCCACCTCACTATGACCAGATTCCAAACAACAACAAAATGGGTTCACACTCTAAATGGATCAAAGAGATTACAATTTTTTTGGTAATAAAAAAATGACTTTGGACTCTCAATTCTCTTGCCTCAAGCCTCCTGGGTGCTAAAATTACCACACTCGCTAAGACGCATTTCTTTTTTTTTTGTCAGCCATGGGGCTTGAACTCTGAGCCTGGGTGCTATCCCTGAGCTCTTCAGCTCAAGATGAGTGCTTTACCACTTGAGTTACAGTGCCATTTCCAGTTTTCTGGTGGTTAATTGGAGATAAGAGTCTCACAGACTTTGCTGCCTGGGCTGGCTTTGAACTGCGATCCTTAGATCTCAGCCTCCTGAGTAGCTAGGATTATAGGTGTGAGCTACTGGCACCTGGCAAGAAGCATTATTTTTCTCTCTCTCTCTCTCTTTTTTTTTTTTGTCAGTCGTGGGGCTTGAACTCTGGGCTTGGACGCTGTCCCTGTGCCCTTCAGCTCAAGGTGAGCGCTCTACCGCTTGAGCCACAGCACCACTTCCCTGTGC
>NW_012267218.1:31210950-31245380 GCF_000151885.1 Dipodomys ordii
CTTTCTTGCCCGGGCTGGCTTTGAACCTCGATCCTCAGATCTCAGCCTCCTGAGTAGCTAGGATTACAGGCGTGAGCCACTAGCACCCGGCAAGAAGCATTATTTTTAAGGCATGTGCTAATTTGCCAAGTTTCTTTCCATAAATTCTATAATTATTTAAGATCCATGAGCAGCGTCTTTGGCAGTGCTCTTAAGTGAAGCTTATTAGTTTCCCCAAACTATGATGTCTAGTTTCCTGTAACTCATTTTTCTATATAAAATAGTAGGTGCACTCTTTTGTTCATTTTTCATTTTCTTTTTGGTCTCTGCTACCTTAGAAAACATGAACATGCCCCCCCCCCCACACACACACAGATGGAAAAATAGCTGGGCATGCTTGGCACACATCTATTATCCTAGCACTTGGAAGTCTGAGGTAGAAGGATTAAGTGGTGGAGGACAGCCTGGACTAAATAGCAAGAACCTATCACAGAAAGAGAGAGAGAGAGAGAGATAATTTTTCAGATGGGTCTTTAGCTTATTCCTTATAAAATATTACTACTGAAACAAAGGAGAAATACAATTGTGGTTTGAGACATTAAGAGTGTCATATTTTTTCTGCTGGGGGTGTGGCTCAAGTGGCATAGCACCTGTCTAGGCCCTAAGTGCAAACTTCAGTAGAGAAAAAAAAGTGTCAGTTTTAAAAATGCCATTCCAGTTACCATGCCAATAAAAACTAGAAAAACATTCAGTAAACTGGCCTTTAGCTACATTTACATTACTAGATGAAGTTTCTTCTCTGCCGTGACATAAAATAGATGGATGTACTGTTGGTACAAAATAAATCTCAAAGCTATGCTAATTGTACAGATAGAAAAAGCAACATATGGTGGTGAAACCGGCGGCTCACTCACTAATTGCTAAGTACTTAAACCTTGCAGACTACCTAATTTGTTACAGGAGAATTTTCTTAAATAAGGTAAAAAATGTTTAGGCAAGCTGCAGAGCCATAAGAAAAATGAAATCATGGGTGCCAGGCAAATGTTCTGAGCAGCAAGGGCACATAATTCCAAGTGAATAATAGCTCCACTTCATGACAACTTGAACATTTTTTGATTTATGCATGAGCCTCCTTGAAACCACCTTCACCCTAATCAACACTGAACAGCCAGCAAAAAATGTTCAACCAAGAAAGACTGATAGGGGCTGATAAGGAGAGGCATTAACAGGCATGAGGAAAATGTGCCTTCATCATCTTGGCCATTTGTTAGCCATGAAACATTGACCCACATTTCAGCAATCTATCCGGAGGGTGTGGGGGTGTGATATAGCCAAGACACACGGGGTCCTGTCTGCTGCTCAGGTACCTCTTTGCCAAGTTATGGTTTCTGGGTCAATATCCAATCTTGCAAATTTGTTTATCTCTTCATCTGTCAACGTGGTAGGATCTGTCTTCTCAATGCCTAGTCTCTAAAGAAGAAGGAATTAAAACACAGTAAGACAAACAAGTAGAAATATCAAAACAAAACAAAACAAAACTGAATCTCTACACTGATTCCTTACCGGAATACTAACCACCTTTTATTGAGAAGGGCAATGGCAGTCCCTGGGCTAAGCGTGCAGGGCATCTCCTAGTCACATGTCACACGTGTACCAAGGCATTATGCACATTTGTCTTTGAAACTGAACACCAGAGACATTTCCTTACCCAGCCCTAAAAGACCACAGATTTCAACAAGTATTATTATAATGAACTTCCCAAGTCACCAAACCAAATATGTTGAAAGGCAATTACGCATAGCTTTTTAAATTGAGAAGGCTAATTTAAATGAAATTTTATGAAGGGCAGAAATGACTATTGATCAATAAAAATCAATGCAATCACTTTTACATGCTTTTTATGTGCTGTTGTACTCTTGCTGACTCCTTATTGTTTCAAAAGGCATAAAAAGGGTTTCCATTATCCTCATGGAATTTAGAAATCCTATTTACAGTCTGCAGGTCATGTCCCTAAAGGGAAAATGCCTGCAAAGTATGTTCCTCTTTTCTTGTAACTCCTGGTAGCTTTGACCAGCAAGATCTTCTCTGCCCACAGCTGGCATCCTGTGCTAGTCAGACTTGTCCTGAAACCTCACAGATGTATGCTTCCAGAGCTGGCTGCTCACGGCCTTTAGACAGCCTATGAACCTAGAGCAGACACTGCTCACGGAAACCATCAAAAATCACCTTGCCAAAAATCTGCCATTGGCAACCCACTTTCCACTGAGCACCCTGTATGCATCATGGTGAAATGATGCAATGGGAACGCCTGGGAGAGAGGGAGGGAAGGAGGCCTGGTTCGAACTCTATCTCTAGATAGAACTGAGGACTACAGGTAGTCTCTCTAGATGGTATTGTAGGGATACTGGAGACTTGGGCAAGGTATTTGGTTTAAAATTCTAGAGAGATATTCCCCTCTCCACAAAGACTGCTGTAATGAAGAGTAACTACTGATTTGCCTGACGTATAGGATTTGTGAGTGTGCATACAAACCTAGTATCAGCCAACGAAGATTAAATAGCTTCAAGACCAGTTGTGCTCAATAGTTCAAACACAAATATAGATAGAACTGTAACCAATTACAGCAATGTGCCCATCTGGGTAAGGGGAGCTCATGACACTACTCTTGTAGCATCAAACTATAAAGTTGCATGAGTGAAGGGCAGTTCAGTGGTAGAACAGTGTAGTCAGTGTGCATAAGACTCTGGGTTCAATCCCCAGCCCTCATGCACACACGCACACGTGCGCACACACACACACACACACACACACGTTATAAAGAATTAAACTATTATTGGCCCCAAGCAGTACATAGTATTTATTGCATGCTTACAAGTGTGATGCTGACCAAAAAAGACACATGCATCTTTCCTTCCTTCTATAGTGATATATATAAATGCATCTTTGAATTTTAATTACATCCTCTACCAACTCCCCTTGCCATCCGCTATGTGTCCTGAAGCACTGCAGTGCTGTGCTTCTGAGAATGTCTTGCAAATGGAAGTGTACACTACACAACTTCCGGAGACCGGCATCATCCGCTCAGGGTTGCCTCTCATACTGATCCAAGTTGCTTTGTCTATCAGTAACTCCTTACTTTATATTGGACGGATGTAGTATATTCCTCTATTAAAGGGCATTTAGATTACTCTCAGATTTTGGAAATTATTCACAGAGACACTAAAAATATTCCAGTAGAGATTTTTTATGTGAGCATAAAATTTCATTTTTCTTGGATAAAAGCCAAGGAGTGAAATTTCTGGGTCATGTGGTAAAGTGTACACGGAATGGCTTTGTGTTTGCTGTAGAAAGTCATAGTATAAAAGCAATCACTAACTCCTCACCAAAGTCCTTTGTCTTTGGTGGGAAAGGTTAAGTATTACTGGCTTCATTTTATACATGAGTAAACAGAGAGATAAGTCACATAACAAATCGGCTTAAGATCCTAATGTTGGGGAGTACAGAGGTTCAAACTAAGGGCTCTGTATTATCACAGTGGCATCCTGACTTACCCACATTATAATAAATCAGGCAGTGTGCAGTGGCTCACACCTATAATCCTAGCTATGCAGGAAGATCATGGCTCAAGGCCACCCTGAGGTGGGCGCTGCCCCTCAGCTCTTCAACTCAAGGTGAGCGCTCTACCACTTGAGCCACAGCACCACTTCCAGCTTTTCTGCTTATGTGGTACTAAGGAATCGAACCCAGGGCCTCATGCATGCCAAGGCAAGCACTCTACCACTGAGCCACCTTCCCAGCCCCAGCAAGACCTTATCTTAAAAAAATAAAGAAAAAAAAAAAAGGCTGAGAGTATAGATCGAATGGTAGAGCATCTGCCTTGGAAATGCAAATGTCTTGTAAATGTACTGAGTTCAAGTTCTAGCATCACCTAAACAGGTGTAATTCAGAAATAAATGAGAAAAGAAACAGCACCACTGATCTTTGTCACCTATGATTAGACTATGATCATTGGGTTTTGGTTTTGCTTTTGTGCCAGTCATGGGTCACAAAGCAAGGTAGGTCAGGGAATTAAATGAGGAGGAGATGTCATGGAGTAGTCACCAAGTTTGTAATGTTTTCTGCTCCAAGGCTCTCTGTGCCTACTTATCTGAAATAGTGAATAATTTGTGTGCGTGTGTGTGTGTGTGTGTGTGTGAGTGCTGGTACTGGAGCTGAACCCCAGAGTCTGGATGTTGTCCTTTAGTTTTTCTGCTCACGGCTGGCATTCTACACCTTGAGCCATGGCTCTACTTCTGGTGTTTTGTGTTCATTGGAGTTAAGAGTCTCACAAACTCTCAGGAAACTTCTTGGGCTGGCTTCGAATTGCAATCCTCAAATCTTACGGTTCTGAGTAGACTATGATTATCGTTACAACTGGATCCAAAAACTAAGGTGAGTTTTACCCATTTATCACTTGCCAAATTCACAGACTAGCAAAAATTACGAAGAAAAAAAAGCTTACCTGTAATCTTCGAATCTGGATATCAGAGAACTTTCTCACTCCATTTACTGATGGCACCAAACGATTAAAGAGAGCCTTCAAGAAAAGGAGAAAAATGGCCTTTTAAATGAGAGGAATCCCACTGTCTTGCTTCCTGTCATAGCACCCTAGGGAACAAGGCTTAATTCAGGAGCTTCTGCCTTTTCAAAATTCCTCTTGCAGGCTAGGTGTAATGGTGCACACTTGTAGTCTTGGCTACTAGAGGGGCTGAGCTAGTCTGATTGCAAGTTTGAGGATAACTTAGTGAAATCCTGTCTCAAAATGGAATAAAAAGGCTGGATATATAGCACATCATGTACAAGGTCCTGGGTTTCATCCCCAGTACTGAAAAACAAACAAACAGTCCTCTGCACTCTACCTTGTCTGTCTGAGTCAGTTCATGGAACATTCGAGCATCAATGGCTGCAGCAACGAGGTTGTTAGCGGCAGTGATGGCGTGGATGTCACCAGTGAGGTGGAGATTAAACTGCAAAAGAACAGAAGCCATGTCAGTCTTCAGCTGATGAGTCTTTTCAACTCCATTCTATGGAGACCAAATCAAAGACACCTGGCATCTGTCCACAAAGCAATATCTCTCAAACACACAACTGGCAGTTTCTCCAAAATGACATGTCCAGAGAGCACAAGTGCATGATGGGGATTAAGAGCCATGAGGATTATTTGTTTTTTTTGTTTTTTGTCGGTCGTGGGGCTTGAACTCTGGGCCTGGGCGCTGTCCCTCAGCTCTTCAGCTCAAGGCGAGCGCTCTACCACTTGAGCTACAGCGCCACTTCCGGTTTTCTGGTGGTTTATTGGAGATAGGAGTCTCACGGTCTCTCCTGCCCAGGCTGGCTTTGAACCTCGATCCTCAGATCTCAGCCTCCTGAGTAGCTAGGATTACAGGCGTGAGCCACCAGCGCCCAGCCCATGAGGATTATTGAGGATACACTCACATCCTTTAGGCAATGAGCAAGAGGAGGTGCACTGCAGCAGCTCCAGCTCCATGTTCATACATTGCCTGCATTTCTGTCATTAGGACTTTGAACTCACTGTGGGCCAGTGCTTCTCAATATCATGTTTCATTTGTTCACTGGCTTAAATGATTATTCCCACTGAAAGCCAGAATTTGAAACCAAGCGGTGTCATAATTCTATGAATTAAAATGTTTCCCCTTATGTTGCTTCTGTTCATAAGTTATTTTTCTATTAAAAATTTTCAAAACAAAAGTTTAATCTTGTTAGGCATGGTGGTACATGCCTATAATCCCAGCACTTGAAGGCTGAGGCAGGAAGATCTTGAGTTTGAGTCAGCCTGGCATAAATACTGACTAGAAGGCCAGCCTAGATAGACTACTTCGTGAGACTCAGTATCAAAAAAACAAAACTATGCCAGGCGCTGGTGGCTCACATCTATAATCCTAGCCATCAGGAGGCTGAGATCTGAGAGTCACAATTCAAAACCAGCCAGAGTCTGTGAGACTCTTATCTCCAATTAACCACCAGAAAACCAGAAGTGGAACCTTAAGCAAAAGAGCTCAGGGACAGCACCCAAGCCCTGTATTCAAGTTGCACAACCAAAATCAACAGCAACAAAAAAAGCTAAATTAAAACCAACCAGTAAAAAGACCCTCCTCCTGCCCCCCCCAAAAAAAACAAACCCACAAAACTTAATCTAATTCAGCCAAATCTGGACTACCTTACCTCTTCCATAGGAATGACCTGGGAATAGCCACCTCCTGCAGCGCCGCCTAGGGGAAAGATCAACCATAGGGACAGATGGTAAGTATTCTTCCATGACTTGGAATCCAAATAAAAACAAATTGATTTTTATAACTATTAGGCATGTCATTTGTTTACTTTTTACAACCATTTGGATAGATTTGATTAAGAGTTTTATAATTTCCTTTACCATGCTAAAATACTTGATCTTGTTCATGCTGAATAGTTTCTCAATTGAGATCCCAGTTTAAATGACAAAACCATGAACACATGCATACATACCTACTCATTATCTTTAGAAATAGGTTCCCTGTGATTCCTAACATGTTAAAAGATCCAGCTGACAGTTACATAAAGGCAAGGCTGTTCAATTCCTACTCTTACAAAGCTACGCTGGTTAAAAAAAAAAAAAGAGAGAGAGAGAGAGCAATATTTAAAGTACCCATGCCTCACACAAATTCCAATTCTTCTCAACTTAAGAGACATAGATTAGAAAACTAACTGCAAGGGCTGGGAAGGTGGCTCAGTGGTAGAGTGCTTGCCTTGCAAGCATGAGGCCCTGAATTCGATTCCTCAGCACCACATAAGCAGAAAAAACTGGAGGTGGCGCTGTGGCTCAAGTGGTAGAGCGGGACAGCGCCCATGCCCAGAGTTCAGGCCCCATGACTGACAAAAAACAAAAAAAGAAAGAAAACTAACTGCAACTGTTTCATTTGGATTATCAACAAAAGGCCCAGTAAAAATGTTCAATTCAAACCATATCATTGGTGAGACACATGTGAACTTGGAGCACAGATTTTATTTTTGTGAGGCAGAGGCCAGGCAGTGAGGGAATTTGCAAGAGGAAAAGGAGACCAATGGGTTCAGTAAGCAGCCCAGGGGCAGGGCTCCTTCAAGTTCAAAACCAGAATGAAGTCTGTACCTTCACAAAGTTGGCAGGAGAGCAGGTGGACCAGGTGTCAACCTTTGTAGTAATTACTGGAGTAAGTACAATGTGATACCCTGTCACTGAGCCAATAATAAAGCTAACTCCAAGAACCTTTGATGATTAATAAATACAGTTTTGATTACAAGGGCATGTTTGGAGCTAGGTGCATAGCTCAGGGGTAGTTGTCTTGTATGAATAAGGCCTTGGTGTTCAATACCAAATACCACAAAAATAAATAAATGTTCTGAAAAAATTTTTTTAAACAAACAAAAAAGGAGCAGTGAACTGCCAATGATTCACGTTTGTCATTCTAGTTACTCAGGAGGCTGAGATCTGAGGATCATGATTCAAAGCAGCTGGTAAGATCTGTGAGATTCTACGATATACTCCCCAAAGCCAGAAGTAGAGCTCTGACGCAAGCCAGAGCTCTAGCCTTGAATAAAAGAAGCTCAGGAATAGCACTCAGGACCTGAGTTCAAGCCCCAGGACCAGCATGCCTGTGCATATGTGTACATACAACGCTCGTACGTGTGTGCGCGTGTGGGAACACACACACACACACACACACACACACCTATTTACTTTCTAGATTAACAAGCTAGTGGCTCATGCCTGTTATCCTAGTAACTCAAGAGGCTGAGATCTCAGATCAGAATCTCAGTTGGAAGTAAGTCCAGACAAGAAATTCCCTGAGATTCTTATGTCCAATTAACCAGCAAAAAGCTAAAATGGAGTTGTGGCTCAAGTGTTAAGAGCACCAGCCATGAGAGAAAAAGTTAAGGCACAGCTCCCAGGCCCTCCGTTTAAGCCCTAATACCAGCATACAGACACACAAAAGGATAGTAACACTATCTCATATGGTAGAACAAAATGAAATACATATAAACTGGTTGGTATAGTATTTTGCACAAAGCAGTAAGAGTAGGCTTTTCTGTTTCCTATCAGAGAGGAGAGCCCTGCCTGTGTCTCAGCATCATCATGAACCAGTACTAGAACTATCTCTTTTTTTTTTGTTTTTGTTTTTTGGTCAGTCATGGGGCTTGAACTTGGGGCCAGGGCACTGTCCCTGGACTTCTTTTGCTCAAGGCTAGCACTCTACCCCTTGAGCCACAGTGCCACTTCCAGCCTTTTCTGTGTATGTGGTACTGAGGAATTGAACCCAGGGCTTCATGCATGCTAGGCAAGCACTCTACCACTAAGCCAAATTCCCAGCCCACCTATCTTCATTGTTAATGTGATAGTAAACTACTAGGGTCAAACAGAGGCACCTCCAGTTGCATATTCCCCACCCAGGACAATCGCTGTGCAATAGCAAAGTGACAGGAATAGGGGTGATGACATGAAATCACGTATCAACTGTGTCACTACTGTGTGCTGTAAGAGGACCTTCCAGGCCTCCAGGGGAAGCGAGGGCCCTAGAGTCCTCCCTGGGATGGGTCTGGGTGGACTGAGGGGAGGCAGGCACTCTACCCAGTCTAGCCCAGCAAATACCTTTTATTCCAAAGGTTGGGCCTTGAGAAGGCTGTCGCACACAGGCGAAGACATTCTGATAGAGGTGGGCCCCGAGGGCTTGCACCAGCCCGATGGTGGTCGTGCTTTTTCCTTCTCCCAGGGGTGTTGGAGTTATTCTTCAACAGGAAAGCAAAAGAAGAAAAGGTTTATAGAATTGAGTTTTCTGAATCATGAAGTCAGATGCAGCACACCCCAGAGAATGACCTGCCCCTGATCCCGTGGGGAGCATTTGGCATTTGCTCTCCATTAGCTTTTCACTGATGGCTGGCCCTCTACTACTTGAATCGAACCCCCAGTCCTGCTTTTTGGCTATTTAATTGGAAATGGGGTCTCCCAGACTTTCTGCCCAGCTGGCTTCAAATCACACCTTGGCTTTGAACCACAACCTCAAGCACTTGGCAGAAAATGGGTCTTAATCTATACAAAAAGAAAGAAGATCAGGGGCTGGGAATGTGGCTTAGTGGTAGAATGCTTGCCTAGCATGCATGAAGCCCTGAGTTCATTTCCTCAGTACCACATCAACAGAAAAAGCCGGAAGTGGTGCTGTGGCTCAGTTGGTGGAGTGCTAGCTTTGAGCTAAAGCAGGTCAGGGACAGTGCCCAGGCCCCAAGTTCAAGCCCCAGGCCTGGCAAAAAAAAAAAAAAAAAGCATCAGGGAAGGCATTGCTGTGGAAATAACTTCCTGATCTGCTCTTCTTAGCCATTAAAATGTTTCCACTCTTCTTTCCTTTTCTTTATGTCTCTTGGACTTTCCTGCACAGGCTGTCTTTGAACTACATTCCTCAGATCTCAACCTTCTAAGTAGCTAAGATTATAGGCACAAGCCACCTGTGCCCTGTTTCAACTCTTACTTCTTGGCTGTACTGGTTTTGGCTTTGAACTCACTAAGATTGGAACCTACTGCATTTAATTATAACATCTTTTTCCTTCAGGGAGGGCTTTGGGTACATCTATTTCCTCCCATTGACTCCTGTCTCCTGAGTTTTCTGTAGAGCAGCAAGCTCTGTGAACCTTAAATTCCAGTAACATAAATACCCCTGCCCCCTATCTTCAGGGAGGATTTGAATTTAGGGGCTCTTATGTTTCTCATGTTTGGCTGCTTTGTGAATTAAACTCTTTCCATGCTTTCTGAGTGGAAGCCAGTCAGAGATGAGCCTTGTATGGGAATGCTATACCTAAAAGATGAGTCAAGACTGGCCACTGTCTGCTATTAATATCAGAATTTATAAACTTGCCTCAAAAAAAAAGGGTAGAGCCGGGCGCTGGTGGCTCACGGCTGTAATCCTAGCTACTCAGGAGGCTGAGATCTGAGGATCGAGGTTCAAAGCCAGCCTGGGCAGGAGAGACCGTGAGACTCCTATCTCCAATAAACCACCAGAAAACTGGAAGTGGTGCTGTAGCTCAAGTGGTAGAGCGCTCGCCTTGAGCTGAAGAGCTGAAGGACAGTGCCCAGGCCCAGAGTTCAAGCCCCACGACCGACAAAAAAAAAAAAAAAAGGGTAGCTAGGAATTAACATTAATTATTCAGACTGGACTACAGTTCTTACAGTTTCCTACTGCTGGCTATTCTCACGCCTGGCCCCATGACCCCCATGTGTTGTTCTCTTCCTGTAAGTTCTTCCTCTGCCCAAAATCTATATATATATCTTTTCTATAACTCAGCTCCAATCTTACCTGTCAACATTCCTAATGTTGACACTTACTGTACCCTCCATAGAGCCTCTTAAACCACTTGGATCCATACACGGACTTTATCTAATGGGACAACCTTGTAGGGGAGGGAAATTATTTTCTTCTTTTACCTCCAGAGCTTTTAGCTGGGATCCCTATAGTGAAAGATAAACCAGCAAGAAAAGATGCACAAGTATAATCTCAGCAGTCAGGAGGCTGAGGCAGGAGGATTGAGAATTTCAGGCCAACCTTGACTATATGGTAAGTTCAAGGCCAGCTTGGAATATACAACAAAACTCTGTCTCTTAAAAAAGAAACAGGCCAGGCACCTAGTTACTGAGGAGGCTGAGATCTCAGGATTGTGCTTCAAAGCCGGCCTGTGAGTCTCTTATCTCCAATTAACAACCAGAAGTGGCGCTGTGGCTCAAGTGGTAGAGCACTTGCCTTGAGTTGAAGAGTTCAGGGATAGTGCCTAGGACCAGAGTTCAAGCCCCACAACCGACTAAAAAAAAGAGAAAGAAACAGAAAAAAGAAAAAGCCAAAAGTGCTATAAGACATCTTCTAAGAGTTTTAGTCATAATTAAAAAGAACAAAACAGGAATCTTTAACTCCCATGCATGAGGAAGAGGAAATGTTTTCTCCCTTTTTCTTTCTTTGTCAGTTATGGGGCTTGAACTCAGGGCCTTGGGACTGTACCTCGGCCTCTTTGTGCTGCAGGCTAATGCTCTACCAATTGAGTCACAGCAGCTCTTCCAGTTTTCTTTGTGGTTAATTGGAGATAAGAGGAAGATAAGAGTCTCACAGGGACTCTTTTGCCCAGGCCAGCTTGGAACTGTGATCCTTAGATCTCACCCTCTTGAGTAGCTAGGATTATAGACTTGTGTCACCAGTGCCTGGCTTGCTCCCTTTTTCTGTTTCTCCCTACCTGAACTCTGCTGCACTAAAATAAATCCTTGCTAAAGCTTAAAAAACAAAACAAAACAAAACTATTATACTTTAGGTTTTTTTGTTTTTACTGGTCATGGGACTTGAACTCTGGGCCTAGGCGCTGTCCCTCAGCTTTTCAGCTCAAGGCCAGCACTCTACCATTTGAGCTACAGAGCCACTTCTGGTTTTCTAGTGGTTTATTGGAGATAGGAGTCTCGCGGTCTTTCCTGCATGGGCTGGCTTTGAACCGTGATCCTCAGATCTCAGCCTCCTAAGTAGCTAGGATTATAGGCGTGAGCCCCCGGCGCCCAGCTCTATTATACTTTAGTTCTTACCGTACAAAGCAAATATATTCACTTTTCGCTTCCTTATTGAAAATATTATAATTTCAGTTTCTCAAAAACTATCTTTAGCTAGATATAGTGATGCTCATCTATAATTCAATCATTCAGAGGCTGAAAAGATCATCATGAGTTTTAGGCCAGCCTGGACTACATACATAGCAAGATCTTGTCTCAATAACAAGGCATAATGGACTGGGAAGGTGGCTTTGTGGTAGAGTGCTTGCCTAGCATGCATGAGGCCCTAGATTTGATTCTTCAGTACCACATAAACACAAAAAGCTGGAAATGGTGCTGTGACTCAAATACTAGAGTGCTAGCCTTAAGCAAAAGAAGCTCAGGGACAGCACCCAAACCCTGAGTTCAAGCCCCAGGATTGGCAAAAACAACAACAAAAACAAAAAACAAGGCAACAGCTGGGCGCTGGTGGTTCATGCCTGTAATCCTAGCTATTCAGGAGGCTGAGAT
The DNA here is from genome assembly GCF_000151885.1 of Dipodomys ordii. Classification (NCBI taxonomy): domain Eukaryota; kingdom Metazoa; phylum Chordata; class Mammalia; order Rodentia; family Heteromyidae; genus Dipodomys; species Dipodomys ordii. The sequence continues at coordinate 31,223,012 of NW_012267218.1, forward strand.
CTGAGGATCACAGTTCAAAGCCAGCCCAGGCAGGAAAATCTATAAGACTGATCTCTAATAAACCACCAGAAAACTGGAAGTGGTGCTGTGGCTCAAGTGGTAGAACGCTTGCCTTGAACTGAAGAACTCAGGGACAGGGCCCAGGCCCAGAGTTCAAGCCCTGTGACCAACAACAAAAAAAGTAAATAAAATAAAATAGCTGGGGGCTGGTGGCTCATGCCCATAATCCTACTCAGGAGGCTGAGATCTGAGGATCACAGTTCAAAGCCAGCCCAGGCAGGAAAGTCCGTGAGACCAACAAAATAAATAAATAAATGCATAAATTTTAAAAAATAACAAGGCAGGGAAGGATCGGGTAGGGGGCAGGGTATGGGAAGGGGAAACAAAGGAGGAGGCAACAATACTTGATAAGAAATGTACTCATTATCTTGACCATGTAATTGTAACCCCTCTGTACGGTACTTTCACAATATAAATAAATAAATAAATAACAAGGCAACAACAAGCTAATTTTTGGGATCAGGGGTGTAGCTCAGTAGTAGATCAATTGCTTAGTAAAGTAAAAAACAAAACAAAACAAAGCCAAAAACCCTACCTTTTATTTTTAACTTAGTGACGTATATCAGCAATAAAAATGACTGTTCAGAAGAGGCACTGATCAGGGCTGGGAAGGTGGCTCAGTGATAGAGTGCTTGCCTTGCATGCATGAGGCCCTGGGTTCGATTCCTCAGCACCACATAAACAAACAGAAAAAAGCTAGAAGTGGCGCTGTGGCTCAAGTGGTAGAGAGCTAGCCTTGAGCTGAAGAGCTGAGGGATAAGCCCAGTCCCAGAGTTCAGGCCTCATGACCGGACCCCCCCCCCAAAAAAAAAAAAAAAAAAGAAGAGGCACTGATCTTGTTTAACAGCCCAGGCAGCAAAGTCTGTGAAACTCTTATCTCCAATTAACAACCAGAAGTGGCGCTGTGGCTCAAGTGGTAGAGTGCTAGCCTTGAGCAAAAGAAGGTCCAGGGCAATGCCTAGGCCTTGATTTCAAGCCCCAGAACTGGTGAAAAAAAAAAAAAAGGTCCTATCTTAAAACTGAACTATTTTCCTATGTTACTTTGACCAATTTTCTCATCTGTGTCTTCTACTCTTATTTACCTCACAGGGTTTCTGTAAGGATCAATAAACTGCTAAAGCCAAATTAAGGGTACCTCTACCTATGCAGACTAAATGCAAATACAGCCACCAATGACAGCAATAAGATGAGTTAAACAAGAGCAGATGCATACCCCGTCACCACCACATATTTCCCATCGGGCTGGTGCTTCAGGCGCTCCAGTGCGGACAGCAGAACTTTGGCCTTCGTTTCACCATATAATTCTACCTCTTCTGAGAGCAGGCCAATTTCTCGAGCCAAGTTACCAATGGGCTTTGGTTTGCAAGAACGTGATATATCAATGTCACTTTTAAAAACACAGAAGACAGGTTATCAATCTTTATTCACTGACTTGAACCCCCCTCCCACCCACAGATGCACTTTCAGTAGGAGCAATACATATATATACACACGCTTTCTGTCAGCTAAAAACCAGTAAGTCACAGGGTTAAAGGCTTTTTTTTTTAATTGTACTGAAGTGTGAAGTCAGGGTCCTGTGCCTGCTAACTGGTGCTCTACCACTTGAATTACATCCAGCACAGCAATGAAGTTTTAAATCAAGAAAATTCATTTTTACCTTGGAACAGGTGTCTTCAGGTTAAGGCTGTTATACTGGATTGCCCATTTTCCGGGTTTAAATTTCTCCAGGAAACGCTGTGCACTCTCGACTGTGCTCTAAGCAAAATAACATAGAACTCAGAACAGGTGGGCTGGGAAGGTGGCTCAGTGGTAGAGCGCTTGCCTTGCATGCATGAGGCCCTGGGATCGATTCCTCAGCACCACATAAGCAAAAAGAAAAAAGCCGGAAGTGGCGCTGTGGCTCAAGTGGTAGAGCGCTAGCCTTGAGCTGAAGAGCTGAGGGACAGCGCCCAGGCCCAGAGTTCAGGCCCCACGACCGGACCAAAAAAAAAAAAAAGAACTCAGAACAGGTGACTCCAGTTTCAAAATCCAGCTCACTCCAGTTCAATCTCAAAATGAGCTGCTTCATTGTTATTTCCATCCAGTTCTAGGTTGAATCCACATGTACCTCCTACCACGCTCAGGGACGCTCGTCCCTTCCGGCACAAGCGAATATGTCACAGACCATGCATAGCAAAACAGACCTAGCCAAGGGAGCATGCTTCTGCTTTTCTGTTTTCAAAGTTACAGTATTCTGAAGGAAATAAGAATTGTGCCATTTCCTCAATGAATGTGATTGATACTATTTTTCTCTTTTCCTTCCACAAATTCACTTTTTCTCTCTCTAACTTCTGTTAATGGTGTGTCTCCTGGCAGCCAAGTAGGATTCCATTAGTCTTTAGAATAATCACAAGTACCTGCATCAGCATGGCCACCGTCATGGGCCCCACACCACCAGGGACAGGCGTGATGAAGCTTGCCCTCTCTTTGGCCTCCTCATACGCCACATCGCCCACAACTTTCTTTCCACTTGATTTTGTATTATCTGTACAAGAACAAAGATAAAAGTAGACCCTCAGACTTGAAATCCTGCTGTTCATCGCCAATTTAAGTCATCAGTTATTGTAGTTTGTCCCCAAAACTAAAGAGAATTTTAGAGTATGTTAGTTGTACTAGGCTCAAGTACCTTCTTTACTTAGAAGCTACAACTTGTAGCTCAGGGGTACAGCACCAGTTTAGTGTGTGCAAGGGTTTGGGCTCAATCTCTAACCCTGGTACCTGATCTAAAGTGTGTTCTATCTCCAATTGAGAAAATTGTATTACCCATAAAAATCCACAAAATATGTAAGTGGTTTTTCAGAATCTGGAGAATCCTTTTGTAGGTCCTCAGGTGGCAAATAAATACTGTTTTTTATTCTTAAAGCCAACTACCCAGTATATAATAAGTACCTTTTATAATGTTAATTTGCCAAGGCCTACAAAGGAATTTTTTTTTAGAGCACAAAGCTCCAACTATGTCACAGCTGCCAGATACCGTTTCTACAGCAACTGTCAGCAGCCTGTGAACTCCATGCATGAGCTGGAGGAACAATTCAACATCCAATTCCAAAGACGAGCAACTAGTTAAATGTATGCTAAAGGCAAAGAATATAATTACACTTCCCTTAAAAGGATACAAGAACAACTACAAATCTTAGCAGCAAAGAATAGCTATTCAAGAGAACAAAACCCAGTGATGCATCATGGCTCACTCACACAAAGAACATCCTACACTTGGCTCTGGTGCACTTCCGGGAGGGGCTGGGGGACAGGCCTCAGAGCAGTAAGGCTCTGAGTCAGGATCTGCTCACATCTTAGCCACAATCTTCTCTTTGAGAAGACCTCCACCTTGAGAGGAAGGTTCCAGGTGTAGCAAAAACCCAGAAGAGATCAAGACTCTGGGGTGAACTCTTTTACTGTCCTTAGCACTTGTGGGTTCCATATTTATCAACCAAAGATGCAAAGGGTTAACACTATGTAGCTCACCAGCTTGTGGTCAACCCAACAAGAAAGCAGGCAATTTGTTGAAACTGAAAAAAACGTTCACAAAACATAAGGGCTCTTCTTCCCATAATAGGTACCTAAAGCAATTTTTGGAGGGAGGTGGGCAGTGTCAGTCAGGGGCTTGAACTTTAGGGCCTAGGCGTTGTCCCTGAGCTTTTCTTACCCACCCCCCTCCACTCAAGGGCTAGTGCTCCATCATTTTGAATCACAGCAACGCTTCGGTGTTGTTTTATTTTCTGGTGGTTAATTGGAGATAAGTGTCTCATGGACTTTTCTGCCCACAAGGATGGCTTTGAAAGGCAATCCTCATATCTCAGTCTAAGTAGCTAGGATTATAGGCCACTGGCACCTGGCTTGCCAGTCCTGGGGCTTTAACTCAGGGCCTGAGCACTGTCCCTGACTTTCTTTTGCTCAAGGCTAGTACTCTACCACTTGAGCCACAGTGCCACTTCCAGCTTTTTTTGTTTATGTGGTACTGAAGAATTGAACCAGGGCTCCATACATTCTAGGCAAGCACTCTACTGCTAAGCCACAATCCCAGCTCCTAAGCTACTTTTTACATGCATAGAAGGAGTTGGTGACCTGGCAGGTGGCTCATGCCTGTAAACCTAGTTACTCCGAAGGCTGAGATTTGAGGATTATAGATCGAAGCCAGCACAGGCAGAAAAAACCCCAAGAGACTCTTATCTCCAATTAACCACTCAAAAACTGGAAATGGTGCTGTGGCCCAAGTGATAGAGCATTAGCCTTGAGCACAAAGAGGCTCAGGGACAGCGCCCAGGTCTTGAGTTCAAGCCCCACAACAACAACAAAAATGGAGGATCTGGTGAACATAACTCCTTGGGATGGCTTCAGGTTTCTAAAAGACTCTAAAACAGGAAAACTATATTAGAACATATACCCTCACAGCCTCAAGTCATTTAAAAATGTCAAGAAAATGCAGAATCTACATGAAGAATCAGTGTCAACAGAATAGTAACTTCTACATTTACATCAATGTATGAGACCTATTTGTAGGACTCCAGGTCTGTACCAGGTCTGTTTTTCTTCTCTCTCTCTCTCTTTTCCTTTGGTCAGAGAACAGGACTCACTCACTGGCTGGTGCTCTACCAAGTGAGCCATGCCTCCAACCATAGGGTTTTTTTCGCTATCTCTTATATCTAATGCTATGTATGGACAAGGCAGAAATATGATACAGAAAATGCAAGGATTTCAAGAGAATGAGCTTGAATGTCATATTCCAAATATTCAAAGTGAGGAGTTGTAGGAGAACAATTTCTTTATCACCCATTAGATAATTACACTACCAGAAAAATGAGTGATCAATTATGAGCTACTGTCTTAAAAGCTTGGTAGGGAGAGTGGGAGGGAGGTTAAAAACGGTGAGGACTTGACAGTGACTAACGCTTCTGGCAGCTCTGTCTACATTTCAAACTTGAGATGGGAAGGGAGAAAAAAGATTACTTTTGCTATAACTCCCTCAACAATTCAACAGATCTGAGTGCCAGCTGTCAGAGGGTGGGAAGCTGGACAGGGCAGCAGTGACCATGCCCATGAGGAGATGTCTAGCATGAAGGGCACAGGACATGAAACTTGAGACATATACAAGAAAAGAAATACCAAGTTCTTCAGGAAAAGAGGAAGGGACAAGGATTTTTCAGAAGATCACCACTGGCTGAAAAGAAATCAGACAAGGTTTGGAAAGAAGAACATACATTGTACATATAGAGAAGTTGGAGGAGGAAGAGCAGAAGGGTAACTTGGTGTAGCATGCACAAGGCCCAGGGTTTGATCTCTAGCACTGAGGGAGAAAGAAAGGGAAGGAAGGGAGGGAGGGAGGCTCACAGTTGAACTTTATTCAGTTGTGTAGCCCAAGGCATAGCACTGTGCTTGAGGCTCACAAGTAGGTGCTAAAATTTAAGAATGTTCCTTTCTTGAATTGATCAGGTATGTATACACTCATTGCTGTATTGGTCTTTGAATCTTATGTTTGAAAGAATGGTTGGCTCCTTAACTAGTGAGGTATGGGAGCTGCAAAGGTGAAGCCAGGTACATGGCAGGAGAGGAAAGTGATCCAGCTTACAACAGTTTAAACTAGGTGTCCATGAAGGACAAGCAAGATAAAAAAAAAGGTCACAGAAGTCGCTCAAGAGCCTATGAGGCAAAGGAATCTGGCAAGAGTCGTGGGAGGAGGCATAGGAGTCCGAGCCAGCAGGTGAGCCCAGCAAGGCAAAAGCAAGCCATGGGTTTGAGTAACGATCAGCAGCATGGAGGTAGACCAGGAAGAAACTGACAGTAGTCCATGAAGAGGAAAAGGTAATACTCAGAAGTTTCTCTGACAACAGAGAAGAGAGAAAAAGAATTTCTAAGTATTCCAAAATGGATACAATACAGAGAATGATTGGGAAGGAAATGAAAAAGCTTCAGCACTGCAAGGAGGAGGGATGACAATAGGAAAATGAGGAGTAATTTGGGATTGAGGATGCCACATACAGTTTTAGCCATGACTAAAAGGCTCAATTTATCTCCTCTGCCTAGAAAAAAGTCCTGGTCAAATCTGTTTTCTTCTTTTGGAAGTGGTGGGGATGGAACTTAGTGCATCACATGTGCAAGGCAGGTGCCCTACCACTGAGCTGCACCCTCAGCCCTTCTGGAGATGTCTTGTCAGGATGAGTCCCTCCTCTAGACTCCCGCAGCACTTGCAATGGAGGTCCACTCTTGCCTCTTACCTGTAGGGGTGGTACCTGAAACATGCATGGTACCAAACCATATGTAAACCAAACCATACGCATACACATATATATCTATGACAAAGTTTAATGTACTAAGCACACTTAGATTACCAATAACTAATCATGAAATGGAACCAACATAGCACTATGCTGTATTGAAAGTAATGTGAATGTGGTCTCTCTCAAAATATCTTCTACTTTCATCTTTTTTGCTTAAAGGAAGCACATTGACTGCTTCCCTCTGACATACCCAAACTGATGGTATTGTCATCCTTGCACTTTTGGGATGTGTTAAGTGAAACACTGCCGTGGTACACAGAGGGCTATTAAATGATTAACAGACAGGTTAAACTATTTAGTGTAGATTCAGTGGATGAAGGGATGATTCAATCCCAAGTAGGAACGAATCATTCATGTGCTTTAAACCACATGCCATTTCTTTAAAACCTGTGAGTTGTTTATTTTTGGAATTTTCAATTTCATATTAGACCATAATTGACTCTGGGTAACTGAAACCATGGGAAACCAAGTCCCTTTACTGTGAAAGGGGGGAACTCTACCACATTATGTAAATCCATCCATCTATCATCATTGTTAAGGTGAAGGAAGAGCCACACCGACACTAGGCCAGCCAGCCCGTAAGTGACAACTACTCTGATTACTAAGTGTGCACTCTTCAGGAAGTCGGTCTCTTGAAATCTCAGTTCTTCAAGCACAAATTAAGAGAAGAGGTTCTGTCTCAGGCTTCCTTTCCTTCCTGATGCTCTGCTAGAAACCATCATCCTCCCCCCAATAGCTACCTGGGACATAATTGATTCCACAGTCGATGACGATTGCTCCAGGTTTGATCCATTCCCCTTTTACCATTTCAGGCTGGCCAGTTGCCACCACCAGGATATCACCTTTGTTTACCTAGGGGAAGAGATTCAGACTTCAGAAATTAAATAACAAAAAGAATGATAAGCTGGGCACGATGGCTCTCACCTGTAATCCTAGCTACTCAGGAGGCTGAGAGCTGAGGATTGTGGGTCAAAGCCAGCCCAGGCAGCAAAGTCTGTGAAACTCTTATCTCAAATAAACCATTAGAAAACCAGAAGTGGCGCTGTGGCTCAAGTCGAAGAGCACTAGCCTTGAGCTGAAGTGCTGAGGGACAGAGCCCAGGCCCAGAGTTCAAGCACCACGACTGATCAAAAAAAAAAGCACAGAAAGGACATTTGTGAGCTGCTTAATGATCACCAGCTCTTAAAGCCTCAAATGAGAGCCACGTGCCAATCCTCCCAGGCTCACTCCTGCACACACATTTTAGGTAGTGAGGAGAGCAAGGAGACCTGCAGAGCAGTGGGGGCAGTGGCTTAGAGGGGGCTTGGCTTCTCTCTGCTTTCTCCCACACCCAAACGGTATTAACATAAGAGTGTGGACATGGGAGCATCGCTGGAACCTGACACAGGATCAAGAGCAGGTTTCTGCAGATGTCCACTGTTCACAGTCTCCTCTGAGGTACCGCCACCTCCAAGGCCACTACTGTCACACGTATGGGACATGTGGCAGGGAGGAAGAGTGCCTAGATTGTGGAGTCCCGTCTGCAATGAGACTGACCGGTATAGAAAGTATATGTGACAATGCATGCCTGTAATCTGAATAGCCGAACACCTGGGAAGTCGAGACAGGAGTGAGACTATTTGAAATAGTATAGGGGCTGGGAATGTGGCTTAGTGGTAGAGTGCTTGCCTCGCATGCATGAAGCCCTGAGTTCGATTCCTCAGTATCACATAAACAGAAAAAGCTGGAAGTGTTGCTGTAGCTCAAGTGGTAGAGTGCTAGCCTTGAGCAAAAGCAGCTCAGGGACAGTGCCCAGGCCCTGAGTTCAAGCCCCAGGCCTGACTGTAAGTAAATAAATAAAACAGGTAGTATACTGGCAGAATGAAGTCTGTATAAACTTGGACAAGTTTGTAACTGGAATGCTTCTTGTAAAAGGAAACAAACACAGCATAATTACAGGAGTTAAATGAGAGAATGAAGGTAAGATATCCTCCCACCCCCTTCTTACCTCTTCACCGAGATTGGCAGTCTTTGAGTGGCAGGTGGTCACCGTAGCATTATTCCACAGGAGCAAGTCATGCATGGGGGCACCAACTATTTTACTGCGCCCGACCACCACAGCATGCCTTCCAGCAATCTGCACCCCTGAAAGAAAAGCCAGCATGGATCAGATTGGAAAACATAGCTACCTCTCCTTCACATGCCACCTAAACAAAAAGTTAAGAGCAAGTGCATGAAAGCAGGTTCTTAGCATCAAACACAAACCCTCCTCAAAACACTCTGCTTTGCTAATATTTTCAGTTCTACGGGGCTTCTGCTAGATTGGGACTTGCACACTGTCCTTGTTTATGTGGGTTTTGGAGAGCAGCTTAGGCCAAGATCTATTCATTGACTCATAGAAGAGTGGGAAGAAATCCTACACTCAAAAAAAAAAGAAAGAAAGAAAGAAAAGAAACCCTTGCATACAGTTAAACAGCCATATGAAAGAAGTTATCAGATTAAATTACATGGGTAAAACAGTTATACCCACTAAGGTGTATGGAACAACACAGAAGTCAAGGCAATTAGATTGGTATCAGGTGTTTCTTCCAATGTTGGCAAATTTCTGCATGCAGTTCCTCATCCAAATTTCTCTTTTGATTTAGGACCTGAGCCATAGGATTACTTTCAGGGAAATATAATTGTAAGGGAAGGCTTCCTTTTTGGTGACTTAGCATCCATTATTCAGTTCTGACTTCAACTCTACTTCCCAGTAGTGACGAGGGTAAGCACCCATAGTGGACAAGTGTCTCTGTTCCATCTCTAGTCAATGAAAGCCATTCTATGTCTGTCAGGTACAGGACAGAATGAGGATGTCACTGCTTAGGGCCACCATGAAGACCCTGAGAATGAGCTGTCTACCAAGAAAAGGTCTTTAAGATGCTATCTAGACCCTCTACAGAGGACTGTGGACTCTTGCTTGAGGCAATTTGTTTCAATTATGTATCTTGTATAAAATCAATTTAATCAGAAAAAGACTAGCTTTTGCTTAATGTCCACATCATGATCATCTAGTAGTAATGACTTCAAAGTCTGAAGTATTTAAAAGGCATATTGGCCTGGGCTGGGGATGTGAGGACCTGGGCTTTATCACCAGCACTGGAAGGAGGGAAGGAAAAAGAAGAAGGGAGGGTGACAGGATGGGAGGGAGAAGGGAGGAAGGAAAGGCAGGAGGGAGTGAAGGAAGGAACATTCTATACTTTTTATGATTTTTTAGACTCAAAGCTGCCTGAGGGCAAAGGGTAACTTCACAGTGAAGAAGATAGAGTGGGAGCCGAGCATCGGTGGTTCACGCCTGTAATCGTAGTTACTCAGGAGGCTGAGATCTAAGGATCATAGTTCAAAGCCAGCCCAGGCAGAAAAGTCTATGAGACTCTTATCTCCAATAAACCACTAGAAAACTGGAAGCGGCACTGTGGCTCAAATAGAAGAGCGCTTGCCTTGAGCTGAAGAGTGCAGGGACAGAGCCCAAGATCAGAGTTCAAGCCCCACAACCGAAAAAAAAAAAAAAGAAGATAGAGTGGGAAGCCTACAGTATTGTCGTTCATAGGATTTGTTTTCATTAAGTGGTAACATTTGCTAAATATGCTGAAGAATATAAGTGACTGAACTGTCTGTCATAGCTGTCCCAAGGTTTCTGGTTTGACCTTTACTTGCTAACCACAGAAAAATTTCATTTAGGCTGTCAAAACTTTCTGCTTAAAACTTCTGACCTAGTTGTTCTTCCAAAAAAAAAAAAAATAACCTCTGTTAAAAGTATTTATAATGAGATGAAAATACCAAGGTACTAGCTATATAAGTGCAATACAGCCAACTGTGAAAGACATAACATGTCCTGCCATCTGTCTACTTTTGGAGCCACTCTGGAGATGCTAGATTCCTGGATGGGACTTTTCACTGTGTACACTTTTGTTGTTGTTCATGTGGCTCGAACTCACGGCCTGGGTGTGTCACTGAGCTTTTTTGTTCAAGGCTAGCCGCTACCACTTGAGCCACAACACCAGTTCTGGTTTTCTGAGTGGTTTATTGGAGATAAAAAGTCTCAAGGACTTTCATGCCCAGGCTGGCTTTGAACTGTGATCCTCAGATCTCAGCCGCCTGAGTAGCTAGGTATATAGGTGCAAGAGGTGCCCTGTACTGTGTACACTTTCATACATTTTGAATTAATATTACCATACACGATATATTTCCACAAAAATAAGGGCTTGATGGGGCTGGGAAGGTGGCTCAGTGGTAGAGTGCTTGCCTTGCATGCCTGAGGCCCTGGGTTTGATTCCTCAGCACCACATAAGCAAAAAGAAAAAAGCCGGAAACGGTGCTGTGGCTCAAGTGGTAGAGTGCTAGCCTTGAGCTGAAGAGCTGAGGGACAGTGCCCAGGCCCAGAGTTCAGGCCCCAGTACCGGAACTCAAAAACTGAGTTCAAATCTTGACTCTATTAGTCTCTCTTCATTTCTCTGAGCCTATTTCCCCTTCTTTCCCCTCTCTTCCTCTCTTCTTTTTAATGGTGATAGGGATCATATCCAGGGGCATATATATGCTGGTAGGCACTCTACTACTAAGCCATAGCCCCAGCCTTTGGTTTTTTAAAAGATCTTACCAGGCTGGCCTCAAACTCTCAACTTCCTTTCTCTTCCTCCTCAGTGCTAGGATTATAGGTTTGTGCCAATTCACCTACTCCCAAGCTTGTTATCTTATCTGTTAAATAACAATAGCACATACTTCATAGGTCTGTTGACAAAATTGAGAATTTAGGCAAAGCTCCTGAATAGGCTACCTTTCTAATCAAGCCCATTTACTCATGGTTCAGAGTATATTTCCCTCTATACCTCTACAAGTCAAGGTAGGCTCCAAGAAACAACTTTCCTGTTGTCTGAATGGTTGTTAATTTTACCTGTCTTCTTGATTAGTTCCAAGCATCCTTTAGGTGTACAAGGAATGAAACAGTCATTTAGATCACCTCTAGCAAGTTTGCCAGCACTGATACTTGTCAACCTGAAACCACAAAAGTAATCAAAAATAAAGGGAAATAAACATAATAGGTCTCTTTTCTTCTTTAGGAACAAATATGATGCATTCCCAAACTAGACATGTAGTCTAAATAAAACTGCACAGGACAATATAGAAAGAAAGCCACGCTCACCCGTCCACATCCTTTTCAGGTGCAACAGCATTGATGACCAATTCAGTGTTAATGGGATTCTCAGAATCTAAAGGCAGCTGCACTATGAATCCATGCACTGTGGAGTCTTCATTCAAGAATGTGATCTGCTTCAACACCTAAAAGTAATAGTAGCACATGCAATTTGTTACTGCATACAAGTCAAAAGAGGAAGAAACAACTTTCCAAGGAAAAGTCAAGCTGCCCTATTTTCCTTCAAGAGTTTCATTATTATAGTCCTGTCAGAATCTACGTTCCCCTTGAACCCTGAGGGAGATGCTGTCTTAACTAGAATATATCTGTTTGGATCCAAAATGTCCCCCTAATGATCCATGTGTTGTATTTTGGACCCCGGCCTGTGGCAGTCCTGACAAATGGGGGAGACCATAAGAAGGAAACTGAGCCCCTGGGAGAATGACTTTGAATAAGATACTGAGAGATGAACTCCCTCCCTCCCTCCTCTCAACTCCGACCCTTTCTCCCTCCCTTTCTCTGCTTCCTGGACACCATGAAGTTGAACAGGCTTCCTCTGCCATGTGCTCTGGCCACCATGGATTGTGCTGTCAGACCCAAAGTGACAGGCCAAATGACCATGGATTGGTAAGCCAAGCTCAGAGAGACAAATAGTACATGTTTTCTCTCATTTGTGGAAGCTAGATCTAATATACACGGGAACATGGTAAATTACACAGGATTCCAGGCATTCACACACAGTGAGAACAAAGGAGGGTACTCTTAGGGGAGGAACCCAAAAACATAATAAGGCTTCTACGCTTCAGATCATATAAAATAATATTTATTGAAACGAATTCCAGGAAATGGGAAAACAAAAACCATGGATTGAAACCTCTAAAACCCTGATCTGTAACAAATCTGAATTCCTCATAATGTAATTATTTTAGGAACAATAGGAACTGTCACAGCAATGAAAAACTGACTAACACAATCCTTCAGGTGTTTCGAAAACAATCTGCCAAGAAAGTCAACCTTAACAACTTATTACTGCAACAGCCCATGTCACAACCATGCAAATCATGGTAACAAGCAGTCCTTTTTGTCTCCACTTCCGTCATGGTGCCCATGACGAAGCTTGTGGTGAAAGAAAGAAACAAGTTCTGAATTCATCCATTTGAAGGTCAAACTCTGTAGCAGATACTATAGATGCTGCTAATGTCAAGCAGTTTTCTCAGACTGAATCAAAGTGAGTGGAAAAATCTAGGAATCCTGATGGAGAGGTCTCAACTATCAAAAGGATCAAAAGCAAGATCACCATAATTAGCCAGATGTGGTGGTATACACCTGTAATATCAGCACTCAGGAGGATTGCAGGCTCAAAGCCAACCTGAGGTACTCAGTAATCCCCTGTCTCAAGTAATAGATAGATAAATAAATAAATCAGTATGATTTACAAACTCTTTCAAAAATATTTGAGCCTTATTGCCAAAAAATATTTAAAGAATCATCTGAGTCATTAGTACATGGTTGCTAACTAGCAAGAATGTTAATTATAAATTATGTCACTTTGAAATTAATCCAGATGAAGATGAGGACTAAAACTCACTTCCCTAGAATACGAACAAGACTTGGAAGAACAACAAGAAAAGTGTCCAACAATGTTAAGTAATCCTTTAGGTAAAATGTTGTCCAATTTACATCTTACAATATGAAATGACAATACTGAATACTTGAAAAAAGGCTAGTTCTACCAAGTATTTCCTTTTAATTAAACGCAAAAGTGTGATAGGGTCCAGAGGTCCCCAGAGTAGCTAGCAAGGCATAAACATTTCCATGACTTCAGAAAGTTCTTTGCCTTCTGCTCTTCTTCAGTTAACCTCCCACCTACAGTTAACAGTTGTTCTGACTAATCACCACTGATTTGTTGTGCTTATTCTTTTTTGCAGTTTGTTTGCCTATGGTTGAACATCATATAAGTAGGATACATAAATGTTGTTTGTTTGTTTTGGTTTTTTTGCCAGTCCTGGGGCTTGAACTCAGGATCTGGGCACTGTCCCTGAACTTCTTTTTCTCAAACCTAGCATTCAACTACTTGAGCCACAGTGCCACTCCTGGCTTTTTCTGTTTATGTGATACTGAGGGATCAAACCCAGGACTTCATGTTCATGGCTAGCTCTCTACCACATGAGCCACAGCGCCACTTCTGGCTTACCCAGGTTTTCATACATGCTAGGCAAGCACTCTACCACTAAGCCACATTCCCAGCCTCCACAAGTGGTTTTTAAATTGAAGCCAATTACAGAACCAGTGGAGAAATTATAGAACGTTGGAGGAGCACCACAGATGATCTGGAAGCAAATGGTGCTGTGCTCTGACTTTGAGTATCAAATGTTGATGCCCAAGAACTTACCAGGCTCAAGAACCTTCTGGAGGTGGAGCTGGCAAAGAAAACATTACCTGCAAAATGTATCTTAGTCCCTAAAGTTCCAGTAAACCCACAAGCAGACAGGTCAGCGCTTCCGCTGCCCTCTTCACCCTCAGTTCATAAGGGCTCACCTCAGATTCTGTGGCCGTTCTTGGCAACTTAATGTGAGTGGCTTTGATCCCAACCTGTAAAAATGAATGTTTAAACAGGTAAGTAGAAGGAAAACTTTAGAGGTGAGTCCATTTCTTTTAAGAATGTGAATAAAACAACTGGTGTTAGGCATCACTTCACCCTAAGTGTTCAGAAGAATTCATTCCGCATTCAACCCACTCATCATTCACTGTCACTGGTCACTTGTGCACTTTACATTATTTCATGTCCACTATAACAGCTCTTTTGGAAGCAAGGACATCAATGAGAAAGCATCCAGGACAATCGAACACCACAAAACAGGTAAACTAATGTCTACTAGAAGCAGAAAAAGTGTTATGGGGAGGAGCCCAAAGGGTGAGGTATACATGTCAAAAATTGGGGTGCTGAGGAGAGTGACAGAAACACTGAGCAAGGCTTTACCTCTTCAGCAGCCTTCAACTTCGCATTTATATAAAGATTGGAATCATCTCTGTTGCCAACCTAGAATAACAAATACATGCAAATCAGACAATTAGGGAAAGGCAAAGTATATAGAAAAGCTTCTACAATTATAGTTTTGATAAAAGAAGCATCTGAGCTGTGTCACTCTAGGTACAGAGAATTTCTACAGGAGAAAAAGGAGGCTGTTGAGGCAGGCTTGGGGGATGAGTACAAGGGGCATTGTATCTGTACTCCTCAGAGTCCCACTGAAGCATGTGTCTGCAGGCATTGCTATCGGGGGGAGAACCACTGAAGCCCAGGAGCTAAAGGATCGCCTGGCCACAGGGTGAGACCCTACCTAAAAAAAATAAAGGAAGGAGGGGAGGGGCTAGGCCCTGTAGTACATGCTTGTCAACTCAGCCACCAGGGAGGCTGAGATTGAGAGAATTGCAATTCTAGGTCAGCCTGAGCACAAAAAGTTCAGGAGTCTCATCTCAACAGAAAAGGCTGTATGTGGTGTCACATGCCTGTCAGCTCAGGTATGGCAAGAAGCATGATAGGAAGATTATAGTTCAGGTCAACCCAGAGAACAATTGACACCTTGTCTCAAAACAACCAGAGCAAAATAGTGGGCTGGTTCAAAGTGCAGAGCACTTGTCTAGCAAGCTTGGTGCTGAAAGTTCATTTCCCAGCACCACCAAAAAATGAAAAAGAAAGCGATAGAGGATGTCTGTATCTGTACTAGAAACTAAGCAAGTCCTATAAGAAACATGGAATCAAGCCCGGAGCCCCTGGCTCACGCCTATAATCCTAGCTACTCGGGAGGCTGAGATCTGAGGATCACAGTTCAAAGCCAGCCTGGGCAGGAAAGTCTGCAAGACTCTTATCTCCAATAAACCACTCAGAAAACCGGAAGTAGCACTGTGGCTCAAGTGGTAGAGCACTAGCCTTGAGGTGAAGAACAGAGGGACAGCATCCAGCCCAGAGTTCAAGCCCCACGACCGATACAAAAAAAAAAAAAGGAAAAAAAAAGAAAAAAGAAAAAAAGATATGTGGAATCAGAAGGGCATGGGGGCTAATACCTGTAATCCTAGCTACTCAGGAGGCTTCAATTAGAGGTTTAAAGCCAGCCTGGGCAGATACATTTTCCAGACTCTTATTTCCAATTAACTAGCAAAAGCCACAAGTGGAGGTATAGTTTTAGTGGTAGAGAGCCAGACTTGAGTGAAAAAGCTAAGTGAGGGGCTGAGAAGGTAGCTCAGCAGTAGAGTGCATGCCTTGCAAGCATGAGGCCCTGGGTTCGATTCCTCAGCACCACATTAAACAGAAAAAGCCGGAAGTGGCGCTGTGGCTCCAGTGGTAGAGCACTAGCCTTGAGCTGAAGAGCTGAGGGCCAGCGCCCAGACCCAGAGTTCAGGCCCCATGACCAGCAAAAAAAAAAAGAAAAAGCTAAGTGAGCATGGCACTAGTGGCTACTTAGGAGGCTGAGAGCTGAAGATCACAATTCAAAGCCAGCCCAGACAGGGAAGTCCATGGGACTCTCATCTCCAATAAACTACTCAAAAAAGCCAGAAGTGGTGTTGTGGCTTAAGTGGTGGAGCACTAGCTTTGAGCACAAAGAGGCTCAGGGACAGTGCCTAGGCCCAGAGTTCAAGCCTAGGACTGGCCAGAAAAAACAAAAACAAAACAAAACAAAAAAAACACTGTGAAGATGAAAGGTCCTGAGTTTAAGCCCAAATACTGGCACAATGAATGAACGAATGAAGAATGGAGAGCCCGAGCGAGCGAGCAAGCAAGCAAAAAAGAGTGGAATTCTGCTGGCATACCAGGACAATAGATCATGGAGGGCTGAGAAATCATAGTCAGGAAAGCAAGACACCAAAGAGGCAGGAGCATTGAGAGGCATATTCCATGTCCTCACCAAGAACAATAGAAGCTCTGTTACCAGCTACAGAGAAGAAACAAGTTGGTGAGGACTTATACAGAGAAGACCCCCAGGAGAACCAGAAGGCAAATGGCCACCTCCACAGAAGAGTCAAATCCTTTGAACCTGTAATGTCACTATACTGTCTCACTTCCTTAATTATGAATATATTTGTGGCTTTTACATTACAACCACTCAGCTGTAAAATTTTATTTTACAAATATGTGCCCATGTCCCAAAGTCAAAAACCAATACAGTAAGTTAGGTTTTCCCCAAAATGTAGAGAGAGAGCTGACAAGTGGTTTTGTTAGAGGCATAAAAGCTTTTGCAGAGCCCAGGGAATAAGTAAAAAGCAGGGGAAAAGCTTGGCATCCCTGCCTCCATTTTCTACATGTCCTTGCTCCTAACCATTGTCTGTGAGGTCACTTTACAATCTTCTTGAAATCCTGGAAGGACCCAACTTATCACTGAACAAGAACATCTTCCAAGGAAAAACAGATTCCACAAGACAGACCATCCCCAAGGGGAAGATGACTGGAGAATCTAGAGCAGTGAAGACCAAGATAACAACTTTTCTGAAATGCCTCCCAACCAAGCACTGAAACAACATAATGATCAAGCAAGCCTTACTTTGACAGGGACTGTTTAGTCATTACATATAGCTCTCTCTGCCCAGTTCTTTTTCTAGAAAACCTAAAACTGTTGTGTATGCCCTCAAGAAAAGTGAAGGTATGCTGAAGTGCTGTCTTCCCATAGCTGTCACATAATAGTACATTATTTCTCTGGGCAAGTGGCTGGATCTGACCAGCAGAACTCCTAGTTTGGTTGGGCCTGGGGTCCAGAGATAACTGAGGCCTGGCTCCTTTGAACAGCACAGAGCAGAAGGAGGCCAGTCTTCCTAACAGTATTTCTAGACCTTGCCAGTGACCAATGTAACCAGATACTGCCCTCAGATTTCAGGATCAGGACCTGCACCCCAGCTTCAACTGTCTTACTTCTGTGAGCTATATGAATTGCAAGGGAAACTTCTAGAATTTCAACAGTTCTCTGAAAAGAACTTGACTCTTTTTGTTTTCCTTTTTTACTGGACTGAACCCAACGCCTCAGGCATACCAAGTGCTAGACCACTGAGCTACATTCCCAGCATTTTATAAGGAAAAGTGGTTATATAATAACTGATAGACTAGATGAATGTTTAAAGAACATTAGATTCTTGACTGGCAGTCAGGTGGTGGGTGGAAGATGTGTCTCAGAACAAACCTTAATCCCACTTCAGTTTATCAAGAATATCACTTAAGCATTTTATCAGGAATGCTAATCTCTTTCTTCAAAGTGGTTGTGCATTACTCCATTTTACAAAGCTCTATTCTAGAATGGGACTGCAGTTCTTTGTTAAATAGGAGTCTGCAAACTGTTTCAGGAAAAGATTAAAAGGGGCATATTCTATATTCTAGGCTCTGTGGGCCACAGGCCTGTCACAGTAGCCACTTTAACCCTGTATAATCTGGTAGCCCTTGAACTCAGGCCACAGTTTACCAGTGTTGTGTTGTATTTGTTTTGCCAGTAATGGGGCTTGAACTCAGAGCCTGGGCGCTGTCCCAGTTCTCTTAGCCCAAGGCAAGCACTCTACCACATGAGCCACAGAGTCACTTCGGTTTTTCTGTTAATTGGAGATAAGAGTCTCCAATTGGAGATAAGACTTCCCAGCCCATGCAGGCTTTGAACTTCGATCCTTAGATCCCAGCCACCTAAGTAGGTAGGATTACAGGTGTGAGCTACTGGTACCAGGCTCATTGCCAGTGTTTTATATCACGAAGTATCTTGGATATTTATCTCTCAGTAATTTTTCTTTCCATTTTAGAAACATTTTATAGCCATTCAGGACAATTTAGTTATTATTTTATTACTTCTGTCCATTTGTTTTGTAAGAACCAAGTAAGTCACTATACAAAGTACTCTCCATGGCTCCTGGTAGAAAGTAAACATTAGCCATTTTAATATTAATAACCAAAATATTTTAGAATAAGTGATAGAAGCAAGCCTAAGTTACGTCTTTTATGAAAAAGATAAAAATATTTCCTATAAATATTCAGGTACTTAGCGAGTGAGTGAGCAGTTATCTTGAGGGGTTGGTGGGAAGCTACTGTCCATTTTTTATTTTAATTTGATGGTACTGGGGTTTGAACTCTAGCCCTCTGGCACAACAGGTAGGCAGGTACTCTAACTGCTGAGCCCTACCTGTCCATTCTTAAAAAGAAAAAAATTTTTCAACTTTAGAATCATTTTGTAGTTGTTGTTTGTTCATTTTTGAGACAGAGTTTCACTATGTAGTCTAAGCTGGCTTTGAACTCATGATCCTTTCCCTTGGCCATCATCCCAGCTGCATGAATGTCTTGCTAAAATGCTAGGGAATGTGGAGACTAACATTTTCCGAAGAAGCAGCATCTGTATAAACATCCTATAGACTGCTAACTATGGCTAAATACAATGGCTTTATTACAGAAATGAAATATTTCAAATCAAGAGCTAAAGTTATCAAAGTTCAGTTTTAGACCCTTTAATAGCCATTTACCAAACACTTAGTATCCTATCTAGCATCTTCTGATGTTTAGATAAGGTTCTTGGACTATAAACTTGACACACCTAGCTAAGAATGAAATAATCACAAAGGGCTGAGGCTTATCTTATAGATTTCCTCCACCCTACCAGTAGCCCATCTACCCGTGAGCCCCACCATCAATGCAAAAAAGTTCTGGAAAGTTGTTAAGGTGAAATACGCCATTCAAAATAACTGAAGCAGAAGTGGCACTGTGGCTCAAGTGGTAGAGCGCTAGCCTTGAGCTGAAGAGCTGAGGGTCAGCACCCAGGCCCAGAGTTCAGACCCCACAACCGACCAAAAAAAAGTAAATCAAAATAACTGAAGCCCACATTTCTGGGTCAGTCACTCATATTGACTCAGAAGAAGCTATTTTCTTAAAGCAGTTGGTCTTTGCATGTTAACAGATGGGAAAAGTAAAGAGGAAAAACAAATGGGTTCTGGAGCCAGGACTGGATTGATTCAGGTCTCAGATTCAGTCCCTTCCTGAGACTTTGGGTAAGCTACTCGAGATCTTCTTTTGAGCATCAATTACCATATATGAGAAATCAGTTCTCAACTGGGAGTGGTAGTGAACTCCTCACCGTGTAAGTAGTGTCATCCATAAAGGTATAGTAGGTGTAACTGGATGGATGGTGATCACATTTGCATTTTAACAGGCACTTCCATTCAGGTCAAAAAGACAAGGAGCAGGAATCCATGGCAAAGGCCTAAAACCAGTGAGCAGAGGACTATACTAGCCCCAGGGGTGAGAGCAGCAGGAATCAAGAGAGTAAAGAGAACCCAAGAACCTACAAGAGGCATGCTGGGGAATGCAGGAAGATAGCAGTTCCCACTCCAAGTTACAAAAAAACTGGAGACAACACTTTATCTAAGTGGTGTGTCTGGGGCTAAAGTCCAGGACTGAGGCTAAAGTACAGGACAGGAATATTCTGCCACTGCTTTGTAGGCCAGGACATAGGAGACAGGCATGTGTACAAAAGTGCTTCTAATCAATACATGTGAAGTCAATTCTAGAAGTCAATTCACACAAAAAAAACCCAAACACTTTCCAAGATTACAAACCAAGAGGGTTGTCCTATGACAAAATTACATAAAACAGAACTAGTGTGACGCAGAAGTCCTTGATTAACGTCAGTTTGCTTGAGTCACCTGTTTTTGGAGAAAAGATTGAAACTCGCCACTTTCGGAAATTTGGCTGTAATTCTCAATCCTGATTCTCAGAAGGCCAAGCAAAGTGGTTAGTTTCAGCTTGGTGGCTTGAAACTTCAGCACAAGTGACTCCGTTTGATCATTTTTAACTCAGAGCCTCATGTTCTGCCTTGGATTGTTTCACTCTCAGGACTGCCAATTACACCAGGCCTACAGCCTAGCATTTTGCTTAATTGAAGAGGGAATTTCACAGAATTTTCCGCCCAGGATAGCTCTGGATTGTAATCCTCCAAGTCTCAGCCTCCTGAGTAGCTAGGATTGCAGGCATGAACCACAGGTGCTCAGCTTTTTTTCTTTTTCTTCTTTCCTTTGGAAATTAAGGGTTGAAATCCAGGGCCTCATATATGCTAGGCATGTACTCCACCACACCTATACCTCCAGCCTAAAAACAAATTTCTTGCCTAGGACAATATACTTTTCCTACAACCATTTAGAAAAATAAGCCAAGGAATAACCAGTTACCAAATGCATCAAGCAGACACTTACCATATACCTTTCACTGTGTATGTGTGTGTGGGGGGGGGCAGTCCCGGTGCTTGAACTCAGGGCCTCGGCACTGTCTCTGAGGAATCAAACCCAGGGCTTCATGCATGCTAGGCAAGCACTCTACCACAAAGCCACATTCCCAGCCCCACCTTTGACCCTTAATACCTTTGAAATAAAAGAAAACCCACCACCACTTAGAAGGCAGGTCAGGCCTCTGTGCCTCCCCCCTTCTCAGCTATGGGCTAAAGAGCAAAAGGGCAGAAGTGGTGGTATTTAAGTACCACTCACTCTGAAATTCTTGGTAAACAAGAAACAGAAACTTAACAAGGGATTAAATAATGTTTGTGGGGACCTCCTTAGAGAACATGAGGTGAGGAAGCCAGTATTTCTGAAGTTTCAAACAAAAAGCTAAGTTCCTTCCTGCCATCCAAAATATAGACATTCATTTGTACATTTGCCCATATAATACCTTTTTTAAATTTTGGTTGGTACTGGGGCTTGAACTCAGAGTCAGAGTGTCCTCCCTTAGCTTTTCTACTGAAGGCTGGTGTTCTACCATTTGGGTCACATCTCTACTTCTGGCTCGTTGCTGGTGAGTCAGAGATAAGTCTTTCTTTCAGATTTCTCTGCCTAAGCTGGCTTTTAGCCTCAATCCTCAAATCTCAGCCTCCTGAATAGCTAGGATTTACAGGTATGGGCCAACTGAACCCAGCCATCTGCAAAAACATCTATTGAATGATTTCCTACTACATAAAGCTGGAGTTCAGAAAAGAAGCTCGATATATAAATTTGAAAGGATTCTCTCATGAACTGTAGGACTGGGGAAAGAACCAGATGACTAAGAGCTCTGAAAGATGGGTCTAGGGAAGTAAGTGGTGTCCAAGAAAGCAAGAACCACTAACTTAGTGGACATCTTGATTTAGAAGTTATTTTATTGTCCTACCAGATAAAATCACCTACGGTAATGGTCCTTGAAGTGTACCCCATGTTCTTGGATGATCCCACTGCCTTTCTAAAAGATCTGTGAGTTTTCAGAAGTACCTCCATAAGGCCTTCCATAAGGACTGTACTAATTTACATTATATCAGTCTGTAAGAGTTCCTTTTAATCCACATCTCACAAGCACTTGTTTTTTGTTTTGTTTGTATTTTTCTTTTAAGATAAAAGTCGATGATTCAACTATTTGGGGTATATATTTACAGGAAACAAGATCAGCACACCATGTAATACCAGCATTCTCATGTTTATTGCAGCACTGTTCAAAATAGCTAAGATTGCCAGGCACCAATGTCTCATGCCTATAATTGTAGCTACTCAGGAGGCTGAGATCGGAGGATCATGGTTCAAAGCCAGCCTCAGCAAACAAATCTAAGATTCTTGACTCCAATAAACCAGCAAAAAGCCAGAACCTTGAGCAAAATAGCTAAGCAAGAGTAGACGGCTCTCAGTTTAAGCCCCAAAATTGGTTGTCATGGCATGGGTGCTCGCACACATACACACACACCTAAGATATGGTGTGTGTGCCTAGGTGCCTATCAAGAGATGAGCAGTATAATTTGTGGAGGGGAAGGGGAAAAACAAATCGTTTAAATAGGGATACAGGTGGACCCATTGCAGCAATGAGATGTACAAGTCGTTATGTCGAAAA
>NW_012267218.1:31245565-31247593 GCF_000151885.1 Dipodomys ordii
AAAAAAAAAGAAATGTACTCATTATCTTGCCCATGTAATTGTAACCCCTCTGTATTTTCACAATAAAAAAAATAGTTCATATACTAAAAAAAAAAAAAGAGAGAGATGAGCAGATAAAAAAAATATGTGGTACATACACATAGTAGAATATTATTCAGCCATACAGGTGAATAAATCTAATCATTTGTAGCAAAATGGATGAAATTACTGAGCATTTTATTAAGTGAAATAAGCCTGACAGAGAGACTGTATGTTTTCTTTCATACATGGAAGCTAAACAAAATTGACCCAAATACAAAATAGTCATTACTGGAGGTTGGGAAAGGACTCGGGGGAGAGGGGTAGTAGATAAATGGAAATTGTATTTCATCATCAGTATATACTGAACACATGTACTGAAATATCACAGTGAACAACACTGATATGCACAATAATGACATTGAATAAGAGGGTGGGAGCAGATACCAGTGGCTCACACCTATAATCATAGCTACTTGGGAGGCTGAGATTGGGAAAACCACAGGTTGAATCCAGCCCAGGCAGAAAAACTCACGATACCTCTTTTCAACCCATAACTGGGCTCAGTGGTATGCCTGTCATGCTAGAGCTGTGTGGGAGGCTGACATCAGGAGCACACAGTAAGAAAGCAAATGCAGCAGGGGAATTAGCTCTTCTATGGTGCCAGATGGTGTAGGGTTGTACAACACATTAAAAAAAAATCATAATTCTCTTTTCATTAAATTTCATAAACAAAATGTCCAGGCATGGGAGTACATGCCTACATGAAGTAGCTGAAGCTAAAAGACTGAGTTCAAGGCCAACCTGGGCCCCATATCAAAACCCTATCTCAAAAAAACAAAAAGTCTGGTGCCAGTGGCTCATGCTTATAATGCTAGCTACTCAGCAAGCTGTGATCTGAAGATCTTAGTTTGCAGCCAGCCCAGGCAAAAAAGTTTGAATGACTTTTATCTCCAGTTATACAGCAAAAAGCCAAAAGTAGACATATAGCTCAAGTGGAAGAATGCCAGCTTTGAGGGAAATAACTAAGGGACAGTGCCTAGGCCCTGAATTCAAACCCAGTACTGGCACACAAGCACCTGTGTGTGTGTGTGTGTACACACACATGCACGCACACATACGCACACACACACACACACATACATACACACACACACACACACACACACGAAATAGAAGAAGCCCCAAGCTTCTGAATTTAAACCCAATACTGGCACACAAGCACCTGTGTGCGTGTGCACGCACGCACGCACGCACGCACACACACACACACACACGAAATAGAAGAAGCCCCAAGCTTGGTGGAGAGGTGTTAGTGACTTCAGATTAATTCAGCCTTCCATGGCTGTCTACTCCTATTAAACTCATTTTACTAATCACAGGATAGAGTCTTTTCTTTTTGCTGGTCCTAGGGCTTGAATTCAAGGCCTAGGCTCTGTCCATGATAATCGGTGCTAACGGTTAGTACTCTATCACTTGAGACACCGCGCCACTTCTGGATTTTTCTGTTTATGTGGTACTAAGGAATCAAATCCAGGTCTTCATACATGCTAGGCAAGCAGTCTTACCACTAAGCCACATTCTCAGACCTTGTGAGTCATTTTTTGAGCTGTCAGTACCATTTCAATTTGGAAGCCCATGATTCTTCTGTACTTCCCAGAGAAAGTCACAAGACAGGCTTCTCAAAAGAAAAAAAAAAAAAAAAAGGAGAGGAGAGGTCTGAAGTCTACTGTCTCTAATGCCGGGGACAGATTGATTTAAGGGTGACTACAATAGTACCTGCAAAATTGCCAGGCTGGGTATAAAGCCTGGAACTTGCTCCTTCATCTGAGTGACTTGGTTCTTTAGTCTCTCCCTTATTTGCCTAGAAGAAAAGAGAAAGTTGGAGTTAACACTTCATGACTCAAACAAAAATAAGTGAGGGCTATCAGATGCATTTCTCTTTGAAACAAAACACTTTCTCTCAATAGCTCTTACCTGGTCCCTTTTTTTTAAAATTTTATTTTATTT
>NW_012267218.1:31247778-31251949 GCF_000151885.1 Dipodomys ordii
TTTTTTTTCTGCTTATGTGGTGCTGAGGAATCGAACCCAGGGCCTCATGCATGCAAGGCAAGTGCTCTACCACTGAGCCACCTTCCCAACCCTCTTATCTGGTCTTATATGTACCTATACATCAAATGTTCAAGTTGATATGGATTTTTTTGTGTGTCAGCCATGGGGCTTGAACACAGGGCCTACATGCTGTACCTGAACTCTTTTGCTCAAGGCTAGCACTCTACCACTTGAGCCACAACTCCATTTCTGGCTTTTTGGTGGTTAATTGGAGATAAAGAGTTTCATGCACTTTCCTGTTCAGGCCAGCTTTGAACTGCAATCCTTATATCTCAAGCCTCCTGAGTAACTAAGATTACAAGGGTGAGCCACCAGTACAGGGCCAAAAGTTTTTATCTTTACTTTAGCCTATTCTAGTAATATAATCATAGGCTAATGACATAAGGCTGAATGATAAATCAGTGCATCCCACTCCAAATTCAATGTGAGCTTACAAATTATATTCCAGTTCATGAAATAATTTTTCTTACAAAAATTTTTAACAGAAGATTAAAGTTATAATCTCTTATGAAACCAAGGTAATTTACCCACATATATACCTCCCTGACAAAATGGTAAGACACCAAGTAAATAACATCTGTAAGCAAATATTTAAAATAACCCAATCTTGTCCAATTGTGTTGGAGGATTTGGACAGGTTTCTGTCTCTTGTGAGCCAATTTTATCATTTACCTTTCTTCATTTTATATATGTAAACCACATTTGACAGATACACATAGACATTCTTCTCTTATTGTAAACAAGCTACTCCCAGCTCCATTTCTCCATACTTTCACTGATATAAACAGGCAAGGAAGTTAAAAGAAATATCTTATCTTGATGTTTACTAGGCCAGTGAAGATAAGCTAAGATTTTAAATTTTGTCTAGTTAGTGACCTCACTTATTCAACTGAATATTCTACACAATAATATAATTTGAGGGGGAAAAAAAGACCACTGAAGTTTTTGTGTGTGTTTGCTAGAACTGGAAATTGAACTCAGGGCCAGGGCATGCTCCCTTCGCTGTTTGTTTAAGGCTGGCACTCTACCATTTGAGCCACCAAACCTGGTGCCCAGCCTGGATTTTTTTTTAACTGAACAGAGGACATGGGTCTCTGTTCCAGGAAATACTAAAGCTGCTGAATTTTAACTCTGTAGCAGTTCCAGCCTTTGCTTTCCCTCCTGAATGACAATCAGATGACTGGAAGCAGCAGAAAGTCCCTGGGAAAGCTAGGTTCCCAGGTTTCCATCTCCTTACTCTGTCCCCTTCCCTCCAGCTGTTCCATTAACACGAAGTACTTGAGGACAGGAAAAGAAATATGTGTAGTGCTCTACCAAAAAAAAAAAGAAGAAAAAGAAAAAAAAATCGGCTCTACTTTACAAAGATATCTACTTGTTCTCCTTGCCCTTGCCCAACCCAGACAAAATTCATTCAACATAAAACAGCGCAAAGAGGGCAAAGAGAAAACAGATGACCATCTCTGAGATAGTCACCTCATGAGGTAGGAAAGGTAGGAGAGGATTTCTATGCCATTCACAGATGTAGAAAGTGGCTCACAGCAGTACTGTGACTTTCCTAAGGCCAACAGGCAAGAAGACAAACTGAAACAAATGCTATGAATGGACAGAGGAAGACTATCTGGAAACTAGAAGCAGGAACTGTAAGGTTTTAGGCGAGAAAAGAACACACAGGAGGAGATAAAGGTGAAGGAAGCAAAGTTTATTGGGGTACGCTCGCAGGTGAATTCCCTGGTCAGGATCAGAGAAGTCGCGTAGAGTCTGCTTGTATCAAGGTTCATATGGCCGGGATCAGCAGGAACATTTAGCACACAACTTACTTTGCGCGTTTGAATGGTTTCAGGCTAGTGAAGAATGATTGGCACAGGTGGTGTATAAGGAAGTGGCTTTTCTCAGTTGCCTCTGCCCTCCAGAGGCCTGACAGTAACCAAATCAAGTAGGCTGTTTTTTATTCTAAATATGACAGGAAGCCGGGCACCAGTGGCTCATGTCTGTAATCCTAGCTACTCAGGAGGCTGAGATCTGAGGATCAAGGTTCAAAGCCAGCCCAGGTAGGAAAGTCTGTGAGACTCTTATCTCCAATAAACCACTCAGAAAACCAGAAGTGGTGCTGTGGCTCAAGTGGTAGAGCACTAGCCTTGAGCTGAAGAGCTGAGGGACAGCGCCCAGGCCCAGAGTTCAAGCCCCTTGACTGGAAAATAAATAAATAAATAAATATGACAGAAAGCCATTAGGGTATTTTAAACAGGGCTGAGATAGTGTAACTTACATTTTTAAGGGTTTGTTGTGGTTGCTGAATTGGCAATGGCAAAAATCAGTAAGACATTGCTACAAATGCACAATTCAAAGACAGAGAAAGTTGGGTGTAGATTTTGGTGTTGATACAAAGTATCGGATTCTAAGGCAGGTATCAGTGGCTCACTCCAGTAATCCTAGCTACTCAGGAGGCTGAGACCTGATGATTGAGGTTTGAAGACAACCTAGGCAGGTTGTTTTTGTTTTTGTTTTTTTTTATTTGTCGGTCATGGGGCTTGAACTCTGGGCCTGGGCACAGTCCCTCAGCTCTTCAGCTCAAGGTTAGCACTTTACCACTTAAGCCACATCACCACTTCTGGCTTTTTCTGCTTATGTGACAGTGTTGAGGAGTTGAACCTAGGCCCCCATGCATAGGAGGCAAGCACTCTACCACTGAGCCACCTTCCCAGCCCTCTATGAGATACTTATCTCCAATTAAACAGCAAAAAGCCAGAAGTAGAGCTGTGGCTCAAATGGTAGAGTGCCAGCCATAAACACAAAAGGTAAAGGGACAGTGTGCTCAAGGCAGGCCTCCTTGAGTTCCATACGTACAGCAGTACCCCCCTTCATGCCCCCCTCCCGCCGCCAAATACACTGACATGAAGTGCAGAAAAAAAAAGCCATGTGTATATACAAATGACTCAGCTTTTGGGGGTTGTGAAATGGAGGTAGAAAGACTGTCAACCACAAATACCCTACAGCACAGAGATTTCATAAGATAGTGAATTTATTTACCAAAGTTTATAAAGATTCCACAATAAATGGCCA
This sequence comes from Dipodomys ordii, assembly GCF_000151885.1. NCBI lineage: Eukaryota > Metazoa > Chordata > Mammalia > Rodentia > Heteromyidae > Dipodomys > Dipodomys ordii. The sequence continues at coordinate 31,250,899 of NW_012267218.1, forward strand.
TTTGAGAACTAAGTAAGGAGCTAAGGGACAAATAAAAATAATACTTAGACCCAGCAGGTGGCAGGCTATGGAAATCTAGTACCACAGGTGGTGCAGCTGGAAAATGTTTTAGCTCAGTAGGTTAAGAACAAAGAACAAAATGTTCCATAGTTCTTTGCTACCAGTTAAATTAGCCTAAGTGTGCCATTCCTCCCCCCTCCCCCCATATATACTTTAAAAAGATTATAGCTGGAGATCAGTCACACTGACTCTGAAACTCTTCTTAAGAAGCAGAATTATTTCTGAAGTTCCCTGGCAGGGAATGTCCTTCCAAGTAGATTTTCTTATTAAGCTAACATTTGAACCACTTTTATACAACATAGCCAGGATATCAATAAGAGATGGTTGTTTTATGTTGTTTTATTTTGAGATAAGAGTTTCACTTTGAGGGCTGGGAAGGTGGCTCAGTGGTAGAGCACTTGCCTTGCATACATGAGGCCCTGGGTTCCATTCCTCAGCACCACATAAGCAGGAAAAAAAAGCCAGAAGTGGCGCTGTGGCTCAAGTGGTAGAGCACTAGCCTTGAGCTGAAGAGCTGAGGGACAGAGCGCAGGCCGAGTTCAGGCCCACGACTGGACCCTAAAAAGAGTTTCACTTTGAGTCTCAGACTTGCCTAGGCTGCATAGCAAGACTTCACCTGGCTGGGGGGTGGGGGGTGAGGGGAGGACAGGGGAAGCAAAGCATGCCTGGAATCCTAGTTATTCAGGGGGCTGAGATATGAGGATTACAGTTCAAAGCTAGAGTGGGCAGGAAAGTCTATGAGACTATCATCTCCAATTAACCTTAAAGGTGTGGCTCATGTGGTAGAGCACTAGCCTTGAGTCAAAAAGCTAAGGGACTGTGCCCAGGGACTGGGAAGGTGGCTCAGTGGTAGAGTGCTTGCCTTGCATGTGTAAGTCCCTAGGTTCAATTCTTCAGCACCACATAAGCAGAAAAAGCCAGAAGTGGTGCTGTGGCTCAAGTGGTAGAGCACTAGCCTTGAGCTGAAGAGCTGAGGGACAGCGCTCAGGCC